>NW_028270158.1:26290563-26603859 GCF_037043375.1 Chiloscyllium plagiosum | reverse complement strand
GGGGGCTGGGGCATGCGCCAAGTCTTGGGAGGAGCATATCAGCAAAGTGGGGTTAAAAGAGATACTCTCAGGAACTGCACTGTCAGCCTATGATCAACAGTTTGTCAGTCCGTGCAGGAGCTGATCCTTTATGTAGGAGAGTAGGGTGAACCATGACAAATATCAGTCATGAGTTCAAGGGATCAAACAACAATGGTAACATTTGTTGGAGGACAGCAACTAAATTATCATCTGCACACATATTGAATATGATTACAAAGAAAACAGCTTGTTTTGTTGTAAATTATGTATACCAGGTCCTTCAACTATTTAGTGTTGGATTATTTGTCATGCAATTGTTTACTCCCTGAATCGTTGCAGTGAATATCATAGTGTAAATATCAACTGAGAAAAGCAGAGGAAACACGCACCAACTGTTTCCATGACACTGAAACATAGAAGCACGCATTGATTTTGAGCTTATTCTTTGATGCATCGAAGACAGGAGGATTTTGTCCATTAGGAAGTGACTTTTTAACCAGCCCTTCAGGCCCAGCAGATTTAAAGAGCTTATGTGTTCTTTGCATTCTCTGTATTACTCCTAAACCTTTCCCACCACCTGTAGTTAAGAGGAGCTCTCTTTAGACTCAATAATTGCATTCTTGAAAATGAATGGAATCTTTGGGAATGTGTGTCTGTGATGTGAAAGGAGGAGGTGGTGAGAAGAGAGAATGTAAGAGAAGCAGAGGAGTGAGAAAGAGAGAAAAGGAGGGCAGTGAAATGGAATAAAACATGAGCTTCCATAGCAACATAGAGATCCCCCAAAAGCAGGAGAGATTGTGGGTGGAGTAAAATGATAGAGAAAGAAGAAGAACAATACATAATTCTATAGTGCTTTTTACATATATTCAAATGTCATAAAGCACTCTACAATCAATGGGATGGTTTAGAACCATAGGCACTTTTGTAGGACTTGTCTCAGTTGACCTGTGCAACAAAATTCCCTTAAAAACAGTAACAAGTTAAATGACATTAGTTGAAGGAAGAACATTGACCAGAACATAGAAACATAGAATTAGATGGAGGATGCCATTCAGTCCTTCAAACCTGCTCCACTATTCAATATGTTCATGGCTGCTCATTCAACTTAGTACCCTGTTCCCACTTCCTCCCCAAATCCTTCGATCCCTTTAGTCCTAAGCACTACGTCAACATCTTTCTTGAAAGCATTCAATGTCTTGGCCCAAACAGTTTCCTGTGGCAGATAATTCCACAGGCTCACCACTCTCTGGGTGAAGAAATTTCTCCTCATCTCTATCTTAAAAAGTCTTATCTGTAACCTTAGACTTAGACTACTGGTTCTGGACTTCCTGGTCATTGAGAACATCCTTCCTGCTTCTAACCCTGTCTAATCCTGTTTGAATTTTATTAGTTTCTATGTGATTCCCCCTTCATTCTTCTAGTCTCCCGTGAATATAGTCCTAACAGACCTAATCTCTCCCTTTACGTCAGTTCCACCTTCCCAGGAATCATTCTGGAAAACCTTCTTTGCCCTCCCTCAACAGCCACAGCATCCTTCCTCAATTAAGGAGACCAAAACTACATGCAATATAATTGACATCGTCTTGCCAACGCCCTGTACATTTGCACCAAATCATCCTTGCTCCTGTACTCAAATCCTCTCACAATGAATACTGCCATACAATTTGTCATCTTTACTGTCTGCTGCTTACTTTGAGTGATTGAGAACAAGGATACCCAGATTTCATTACACATCCCCCTTTCCTAATCTATCCCTATTCAGATAATAACGTCCCTGCTGTTTTTGCTTCCTGAGTGGATAACCTCACATTTATCCACATTATACTGCACCTGCCATGTATTTGCCTATGTACCTAACTTGTCCAGATCTCAATTGGGGAGAACTTTATTGTTGTTCTTCAATCTATATTTTGATGAAGCTTTTGCATGAATCTGAGACACCAGTCACGATCTCAGTTTAGATTGCACATCTAAAAGTGTAACGTTCCCTCCAGGCTTGACTGGAATGCCAGCTTTGGGAGAACAGATTTATGGAATGAGTCTTGATTCCATGCACTTCTGGCTCAGAGGTGAGGGGAGAGATAGAATCTGGGTTCAGAGAAATGGAATGATGGAGGTGAAGGAGAGTTGGGAAGAAATTAAAATTAGGGCCTTACGTTTTTATGTACAACACAGAGGTTTGCATTATTATGTGATCTTGTGCAGTGGTTTTGATTTGTTAATCTGCTTGCCAATTCTGAAGGGTTGATCATCCATTATATATCCCACACTGTAAATAGAAAACATAGAGGGTTATTCAGTAAGTGAGGAAACTCAGATAACTCATGTGCAAAATGCAGTATCCAAACAGAATATACAGAAAGGATATTCATTTAACACCACGTGAGCTTTACATTTTAACTTCAGTGTAGCACAGGGTCACACAATTGTGAATTATTCCAAGTATGAATCACAGTTCAAGAGAAAAATATACTGGCACAAGAAGCCAAGTGAAATCAATATCACCCAATTTACTAATCAAATTACTTACCTTTTTTTGACTGTTTAGTTTCTGGATAACATTAAAATAGTGAGGGCATTTTGAATGTTCCTCAATGTGATAAATTCATGAGACAATTTTGGCTCACAATGCAATAACAAGTTTACACTGTTTCCTATGTAATGAGGAAAAAGCAAAAATGTCCCTAATTTACAATAATATGACAGAGCTACCTGAAAATCAATGAAATTAATAGAATGCAAGCTTTGATACTGTCATGTTGTTCACAGTAACACAAAACATTATGGACTGAGGAAAGACCATCAAGGCTTCTGCAGTATACACGCCCACCCCTTCAATTTGTTGAGAGATGGACTTCTACAGAAATAAGCCCTAATACCCAAAGTTAGTCAATGCTCATATTTAATGGCTTTTGCATTTGGCAAATGAATATTTCTTGGGGAGCAAGGTCAGGGAAATCAGCGTCTGGAATTAGCTGACTAGCTAAATATTTGTCTTACCTTGTGTCCCTTAGATTCTAGTCCACAAATGTAGTTGACATCATCTTCCATTCCATACATGTTGAAAACATAGCTTATGTCATCTTTTGATAATCTTTCTGCAGATGAAAAACAACTTCAGTCCTTCCACAGAAGTCTGGAAAAGGCTATTTAATTTTGACATTCTCAAGGAACTCCCTAAATACATGAAGCCTTTCATTACTATCCTACTTTTCATTAGATATAGAGGCCAAAAGAAAATGTTGACTTTCTATGTCACCTTTCACAAATTCAGGGGCATTGCAAAATGCTTTCCAGTTCCTAGAGTTATTTGGAAGCATCATCACTGTGGGAAACACACTGCCGCCAATCTATATATATCAATTCCACAACTAATGAGCAGATAATCTATTTACTGTAGTTGATAAATATTGACCAGGAATTCTTCTGCAAATTTGCCTGCTTTTCCTCATTCTCCCCCATCCAATGTTGCATGTCCACTTTGGAGACCAGACAAGAACTGATCTGAAAAACAGCATCTCTGACAGTGCAGCAACCCCTCATTGTCATACTGGAGTGCCAAAATTGATTTTGTGTTCCAGTGAGTTTTGAACCCAGAGCATCCTGATTCAGAGGCACTCAAACTGCTCACTGAGTCACAGCAGACTAATTATCATCTAGGACAGTTGGAAACACCAAGCAGCAACTATGAGAGCTACAAATTTGCCCACAAGCGAAATCTTACCTTTTCCATCCCAGTAAAACCTCTCTCTTTGACAGGAAGGTTTAATCATGTGAAGAAATCCATAAATATATAAAAAGCAATGAAGCGAGTTGATCACATGATGCAGTAAATGTATAAAACTCTAGTGAATAATTGCACTAATAAATTTCAGCAAGAATCCTTAAATATACGAGAGGCAATCAACAGAGGTTAAAAAAAATCTGCTCATAAGTGAGTTCAAACACCGAGGAAAAAAATCAATGCAACATTAAATATATGGAGTAATGGACCCCAGGAGTGATTACATGGATATAATCTAATTGATGACATTAAATAGATGACATTGAAAAGCATGAGAATCAAGAGCTGCTGTCTCTTTATTTTCTGGTTTCTATTTCTGTTTTTGGAACTGTGGAACATCTGTAGACAAATTGCCAGTGGTACAAGACGCTATACTGAAATTGGAAGAGAAACTGACTTAATACCAAACATTGGCAAAAATTCCTCTATACACTTCAGTTTAAAGTACTCTGATTGCAACAATACAGGATACAGGAGGTGGAGTGGATACAGGAAGCTCTGTGAACACCCTGACAAAGGAATGGGAACGGAGGTTCAGTCAAGAAGCTCTGGGAATGCATTGATAAGATGGGAGATTAAATGGGCGGTTAGAGTATAAAATAAGACAGATGCACTCAAATCTACTACTTATGGTGGGAACTTAAAGAGAGAGATTGCAATCATCTAATTTTCTGTCAGAGAGTAAGAGGAACCAAAGGGGTCATTATAGAAGCGCTATTTCAGCATTCATTGCAATCAAAGAAGAAAAAAGGAGAGAACTGCATTCAAATGGTGACATTCACGGTCCCAAAGTGCGTCACAACCATTAAAGAGCATTTGATGTATTATTCCTGTTGTAGTTAGTGAAGTATGACAGCCTATTCACCTATGAGCTCTCCAAAACAACATTGTGAAGGTGAACCAGATATATACCACCTTTGCATGTTGGTTGAGTAATAAATATTGGATAGAATACTGAGAGAAATCCTCTTTTTATTTCCATTATAGTGTGGAGAGCACAAACAGGGTTTCAGACCAACATCTCTAAAAGAGCAGCACATTCAAAGTTTCAGCATTCCCTTAATACTGCATAGTGCCAGTTTAGATTCTGTATTCAAGTTGCTGGAGTAGAACCTGAACCCTCAACCACTTGAGGTCGGAGTTCTACAAACAAAGTCACAGCTGACACATAATAAGTCTGTATCTTTATTACAAGGATAGACAGTAACAGTGAAATAGACATCACGAGAACCAGCCCTGTCGTGAAAACACTTCTCCACTTGGTAAGTAGGCTGTGAAAGAAAAGACATGCATCAGAGAAAATGATTGTAACGAAAGAGAGGTGAGGAAAGAGAGGTAAAAAAAAGGTGAGGAGCTTCTTTCTGCAATTCAATGGTTCTATGTGAGAAGAGGCAGCCTGTCACTTTGAGCCACATTTTGTGTTTGTCATGTGATGTGACTTTTTCAATTTACATCTCGTAATTGGAAGTCGTACCCCCAGAATCCTGGGTTGCATAAGAGTCATTGAGTTCAAAAGCGAGGAAATTATGCTAAGCTTTCATAAACTACTTGTTAGACTCCAACTGAAGCACTAGATTCAGTGCTGGGTGCCACATTGTAGGAAGTATGCAATGCCCAGATGGCAGAGAGGAGATATACTACCAGGACTGGGGGACTACAGTGAGGTAGAGAGATCGGAGGAGCAAGAGTATGTTCTTCTTAGAGTAGAGAATGTTAACGTGAGGTTTAATGGAGCCAATTCAAAATGATAAAGTATGAAGGGAGAAATTATGTTGGCTGATATAAGGGCCAGTTATCATAGATATCAGATGTAAAATTATTTGCAAAATAACCAGGTAAAGAGAGATTTGTTTTGCAGTGATCAGAAATGTACTGTCTAATTTGATATTGGCAAATTCATCTGTCACTTTCAAATTGAAAGTGGATAAAAACCTGGAAAGAAAGATTTGTAGGGCTGCAGGGAAAGAGCAAGGCATGGTTGCACTAACTGGATGGTTCTTTCACAAACACACTATGCTGAACAGGCATCTTTTGTGCTGTGCGATTCTATCTGCCTAATGGCAACTGTTCAGCAAAGACTTCTCTTCTGCTCCTCTGGGTTGACTGGATGTGCCCACTGCTGTTCTACACGAAACGTGCAACCTTTTTGTCTGATTATCTTGTTTTGGTACATTTTAACTCAACTCAGCATGCTTCTGTTCAAAACAGTAGGGTTCTTCAGCAGACAATGATTTACCTGATTGCTACTGAGAATGCAATTTGTCTTATATTTATCAAAATAGTCATTATCTAATATTCATGCACAGGTATTAATGAGAGAATCGTGTGTAGTGTATACTTGCTTGTTATAAATACATGGGTTTTTTTTTGTCTTGACTTGTGGTACATGGCAATATTCAATTCATTTTAAATCAAGTGACAAGTATGCAGAGAACGTTTGAGAATTAACATCCAGATGCTACGTGGAACAGGAATACAATAAGCTATGTGCTTCATGAAATTAGATTTTTATTTGTAATTCTCAGAGGATTAATACTGGGTATGTTTGTTCATAAATAAAAAGTACAAGGACATTATATATTCAAACACTGGCTGAGAATTTTTGATCAAGAGTGAGATGGACCAAAGTGAAATGGTATGAAAAAAGTACCAGCAAATACTTCATTGTTTTGCCTGCACATATGTTGCTTATGTCAGCCTTATAATGGCAACAATGGATCCCATCTACAAATTGGGAGCTTGAAACTTGGTGAGTGGGGAAATCAGGATTTAAAGACCAGCAGCAGCTCAAAATCCAGCAACACCTTAAAAGGAGAAGTTTGGAATTGAGCAAGTAGTGGTGGGGAAGATGCACAATGAGTGTATCATTTCTGGGATGGAATGAATGAAAAGCAAGGTAAAGGAGCATAGTGGAACATAAGACAATTAAGAGGAAGCTATGCTGTAAAGTGCTGGAGAAGGTCTACACCTTCAGCACTGTATCCTGTTCTGGCCTTGAGATAATTGAGGAAAAGAGCTACAAGACTGATTTGCAGAAGCAGGGGCTAAATTATAGCGAAAAGATTGGGTTTTTACAGTCAGGAAGTGTTTAAAAGGTTATCTTACAGAGGTAGAGAAGGTTGTTAAGGGTAAGGAAATCTAAATTTAGAAAATTACTTTATTGTTAAATTGCAAGAGTAGCTCTCTGTGATATTGGTTCAGAGGTAAGTTACGACTGACATTAGCAAGATAGTATTCACATGAAGAGCAATTAACTTGTGGAATGTTCACCACAGGGTTTGTGATAATCTGCTGCTTTCTCTCCTCCTCTGTTTATCTCATCCATTTAGTTGCAGTAAAGCATATGCTAACTTACCTTAAATAGTCACCTCTACTAACTGATAGTTGTATGTGAAGTAAGGATGTAATTGTAATTCTTCTTCTCTTTCTCTTCGTGTACTATGAGAAGCCAAGTCAAGACTCTCTCTAGATTTAAATTCCCTTGGCTCAGATGTGTACACACTGCAAGATTTAGATAACAAGTGGACCATTGAAGTGACCACAGACAGGAATGTTCCCTCTCAGTCGGAGAACACTTCAGCAGTCTGGGATATTTGAAGTCGGACCTTCAGGTGGCTATCCTCCAAGGCAGACTTCGGGACAGGCAAAAACGCAAAGCCGCCGAGTAGAGGCTGATAGCCAAGTTCAGTACCCATGGGGATTGCCTCAACAGGGACCTTGGGTTCATGTCAAACTACAGGTGATCCCACTGCACTACATGCAGAGACACACACACACACATGCACATTCCTTTAGAACCTTTCTCATACACAAGCTCTCTCTCATACGCTCACACATACACACCCACACTCACACCCACACATGCACCCTCTTACAGATTAATACCCCTTTACACTCACACTCATACCCATATACACTCTCTCACAGACACACATACGCCCCCCCCCCCCGCCCCGACACACGCGCACACACACACAACCACACACCCATATACAATTTTTTTTGTGGGGTGAATTTGTATGTGCAGAATTATATTTTAGTTTGCTCAAAATCTGCATGAATCCATATGAGATTCTGTAAGTCCCTTTTTTAGAAATAGAATCAATCTCAACATTGTGGCACAGACAGCCTCAGACAGGGCACCTCACACTTTCAATGCATTATCTGAGACAACACAGCACCTACTGTTAAAGTTCACTTGAGAATGTAACTTGTTAAAAAGAAGTTCTGGAATTTACATATGAAAGAACTGAAACCAACATGGTCATTCTAAAAGATGAGAGACTTAACAGACAATCCAAGTCTGTTTCAATATATAATTTCAGTTGCATCATACTGTAAACATTTGCTATAAATTCTGTGTCTTACGATCTTATACTCCACAACCACCTGATGAAGGAGCAGTGCTCTGAAAGCTGGTGCTTCCAAATAAACCTGTTGGACTATAACCTGGTGTTGTGTGATTTTTAACTTTGTCCACCCCAGTCCAAAACCGGAATCTCCAAAGTAGAAGAGGGATTAAGACCAAGAAGGGATCTTCCTCAGCTAATAGATCCTGAATATTTTGACTTCAAGCATCCTGATTTTAAAAGAAAGAAGTTGCTGAATATTGAATGTTGATACAGGCTAGAGGTACCAAGCAAAGCAAATGCCAACTTGGATGAAGGAATACAATGAATGAAGGAAGAAAATATGAGGAACAGTTAGGCAATGGACATTGGTTGCAGGAGAGGAGGAGAAGAAAATTGTCCACCATGAGAAAATGGCTATTTATTGAATGAGATAGTTGTTTGGGAAGTGACAATCTTGCCTGATCACTTGTAACACTTCCAATTCCAGTTTATGTGCACAGGCCGTAAGACCATTTGGGCCATAAACTCAATGCCTACTGCCATAGAGCCTGAACTTTTCAGGTTACCTTTTCTAATTTCAACAGGAATTAGAGAAAACTAGAGGGTAAGGCTTCACTGATTGCAGCCAATATGTGGGGTTATTACAGAATGGCTGGATTAGACATAGACAATGGTGCTGTCCCTATTCATTGCAAAACCCTAATTGTTTTTCCATTAATTGTCTACTAAAGAATATCAACAGGCTCAAGAGCTGGTGAGCTGCCCAATGCCTCCACACATCTGCATACTTCCCTCCAACTATAAAGGTTTCTGCAAGCCAAAGGTGATTAGGTGATAAGAAGGGCCTTGCACCATATTGTGAGGGAACATAAAACCTAACCCATATTTAATTCCCCTTTATCCTCTATTTTGGCTTTATATTATTTTGGCTTGGTCACTTCTGAATTATTTTGTTCAATTCTGGGCACAAAAATTCAGGAAAGATATGAAGACTGAAAGGTGCAGAAAGGATTTCAATTACATGGACAGATTGGAGAAGTTGGGGTGGCCCTCTGTCGAGAGAACACGTTTGAAAGCATACTTAATAAAGGCATTCAAAATCACAAAGAATCTGAACAGAGACAGAAAGAATGTTCCTATTGGAAGCAAGGTCAAAAACTTGATGTCATTAAATTAGGGTTATTGGCAACTGTAGCAACAGGAGAAAAAAATTATTTTTTAAATGTTTAGACATCTATTCCCTGACAGTGTGATGGAAGCAGCTTCGATTGTGGTTTTTGAAGGGAATTTACCAATTATTTATGATAAAAAAGAACACCTTTAGTGCTACAAAGGTGAGGGAGTGTGACTTGGTGAGTTACTTTTGCTGATTGCCAGTTTATACACAAAGGACCAAAAGCCTCCTTTTATAGTGTAACCTTCCTACAATTCAATAACTTTGTTTTGATTGTTCTCTACATTATGAAATACTTCAAAATGACTTCATTTGCTGAAAAGCACTTTAAGATGTCTTGAAACTGTGCAAGACACTATATAAATGCAAATTGTCTTTTCTAAAGGTTGGTGAGCCTGCCAAAAGATGAATCCTGGTTTCAGGTGTGAGGAATGGTTTGGTAATGGACCTTGTCCTCAGGAGTGGAGGACAAATAATTGCTCACCACAAGAAAATGGCTATTAATTCAATGAAATTGTTGCTTGTAAGTATGCAACTTAAATATTGTTGAAAAAAGGGTGTGTTGCCAAAGCTCTTCGTCCTACACCCAGCAGGACAAATTCAAGTTATACCAAATTTCAGATGATCATGTCAATTCAAACTGATGAAGGAGTAGCACTCCATTAGCTTGTGATTTCTAATAAACCTGTTGGATAAGGACTCTGCTTCCAGCACCTTTTTATGAAAGAGTTCCAAAGACTCATGACCTTCTGAGAGAAAAAAGCCTAATCTCTGCTTTAAATAAACGACCTCTGATTTTTAAGCAGTGACCCCTGGTTCTAGAATCTCCCATAAGGGGAAACATCTTTTCCACATCTGCCCTGTCACAATCTCTCAGAACTTTACATTTTTCAATCAAATTGCTTCTTACTTTTGTAAACTTTAGTGAATACAAGCCTAGTCTATCCAACCCCATTCTTCATTACACATTCTGCCCATTCCAGGCATTATTCTGGTAAACTTTCTCTGAACTGCAACACATTTGCATCCTTCCTTAACTGGACATGAGGGGAAATTTCTTTTTTACACAGAGGGTACTTGGCGTGTGGAATGACCTTCCTGAGGAAATGGTGGATGTGGACACAATTACGATGTTTAAAAGACATTTGGATAAGTATATGAATAGGAAAGGTTTGGGCCAGGAGCAAGCACGTAGGGCTAGCTTATTTTGGGATAATGTTCGGCACGGACTGGTTGGACCAAAGGATCTGTTTCTGTGCTGTATGACTCAATGACTATAACCTGAAGTTGTGTGACCTCTGACCTTGTCCACCCCAGTCCAATGTCGGCATCTCCACATCTGATTGGTTGAAGCATTGTCATGGAGAAGGGAATGGCAACTATAAGTACCTTAAGTAATTCAAAGAAGACTCAATGCTTGAACATATCTTTTTTGCTTGCAGAGAATGGATCCCTATGTATAAATTACCTGTATATTGCTTTGAACCCGCAGGCATAAATGAGACATGTTCTGAGCTCAAAAGATCATTTTAAATTGCTTGTTAGTGTCATTATTGGTGCACTCAGGATTGTTCAGCAAGCATTGTGTAATTGTGAAATTATACATAACTCACAACAATGTAATTATAATACTATATATTTTATAAAGTAGCCTAATTTGACGTTTTAAAATAATCACAATGTCTAAAACATGGTCTCTCGAAGTCATATAGCTCCTTTATTGATTCAACTTCAGCCAAAAAAGGCAAGCAGTTTGATGTGTTATTTCAATATTAGTCACAAGGGAATCCATTTAAAATTTAATTAACCCCTCTGAGAACACGACAGGTCTGTGAAAGTGTAAAATTCAAAACATTTGAGACAAGCGAAAAGCCAGAAGAAACCCCCACAGGGAATTTCAGCATAATTGACTTTGTAGGACAATGAATCATCAAAAAATAACAAAACAGCAATCTTAAGTTTGATCAGTGTGAGGCTGTGACACACCATTTTGGAACAGGACTCAGCAGGAAGCACTCTGAGAGATCACATCCTCAATGTAGAGAGTTCTCAGCTTAAGAAAAAGGCTTCTTCAAAAATCAAACATGGATCTGCTGAAAGGGTTCAGACTGTCTGAAAGTGCCATCAGAATGAGTAAAGAACAAGAAACCTTCTCTCTCTCAACACCTTCTCTGTTTACTGAGTCTACCTGGACAAGCACCCTCTAACCCTTCAACTGCAAAAGCCATCACAGCTGCTGAGTTTAGACTTCATGCTTTTAACCCCTTCACCTCAGACCATAAGACGTAGATTAGATCAGATCCCCTACAGTATGGAAACAGGTCCTTTGGCCCAACAAGTCCACACCACCCCTCTGAAGAGTAACCCACCCAGACCCATTTCCCTACCCTATATTGACGCCTGACTAATGCACCTAACCCTGTGGGCAATTTAGCATGGCCAATTCACCTAACCTACACATCTTTGGATTGTGGGAGGAAACCGGAGCACCCGGAGGAAATCCACGCAGACACGGGGAGAAAGTGCAAACACCACACAGACAGTTGCCCGAGGCAGGAATTGAACCCGGGTCCCTGGTGCTGTGAGGCAGCAATGCTAACCACTGAGCCACCGTGCCATCCTGGATGAACAGAATTAAGCCATTTGGCCTATCGTGCCTGCTCCACCATTCGATCAAAGCTGAATATGTATTGCAACCCTATTCTCTCGCCTTTTCACTGTAACTCTTGATCCCCTTACTAATCAAGAATCTATCCACCCCTGTCTTAAATACGCTCAATGACATGCCCTCAACAGCAGCAAGAAGCTCCATAGATTCACCGACCTCTGGCTTAAGAAATTTCTCCTTACTTCAGTTCTAAAGGATTGGTTCCTCACTAGCCTGTCCTACTAGTGAAAATATCTTCATCACGTCTGCTCTATCCAAACCCCCAGTATTGAGGTGGTGATGTTGGAGTTGAGATATCAGTAGTGGGGAAAATGCTAGAGTCAATTATTAAGGATGTAATAATTCAGGGTATGGAAAGCAGTAACAGAATTGGTCCTAGTCAGCATGGATTCATTAGAGTGAAATCATACTTGATATATCTTCTGGAATGTTTTGAGAATGTGACCAGTAGAGTGGACAAGGGTGAATCAACAGATGTCCTGTATCTGGACTTCCAAAAGGCTTTTGACAAAGTTCCACACAAGAGATTAGCTAGGAAAATAAAAGCTTATGGTATTGGAGGTAATATATTGACATGGAGAGAGAATTGGTTGGCAGACAGGAAGCAGGGAGTTGGAATAAATGGGTCCTTTTCAGAATCGCAGGCGGTGATGAGTGGGTGATTGCAGGGTTCAGTGCTGGAACCCCAGCTGTTCACAATATACATTAACAATTTAGATGCAGGACTGGAATGCAGTGTCTCCAAATTTGCAGATGACACTAAGCTGGATGGCTGTGTGTGTTGTGAGGACGATACTAAGGGGCTGTAAGGGTGACTTAGACAGACTGACTGAGTGGGCGAATACTTGGCAAATGCAATATAATGTCATTTTGGTGGCAAAAACAAGAAGGCAGATTATTATCTGAATAGCAGCAGTTTAGGACAAATTGAGGTGCAACAAAATCTGGTGTCATGGTGGAATAGTCACTAAAGGTTGGCATGCAGGTGCAACAGGTGGTGAGGAAAGCTAATAGCATGCTGGCCTTCATAGCAAGAGGATTTGAGTACGGGAGTAGGGATGTCGTGCTGCAGTTATACAGAGCCTTCGCGTGAGAATTGTGTGCAGTTTTGGTCTCCTAGTCTGAGAAAAGACAGTCTTAGTATGGAGAGAATCCAGTGAAAGTTCACTAGACTGCTTCCTGGGATGACAGGATGACAGGATTGACTGAGCTTATAGTCGCCCCGAATTTAGAACAATGAAGGGGGATCTCACAAAAACATATAAAGTCCTGATGGGGCTGGACAGACTAGAAGAATGTTCACGATGTTGGGATGGTCCAGAACCAGGGATAACAGTCTAAAATTAAGGGGTAAGCCATTAAGGACTGAGATGAGAAAGAATTTCTTCACTCTGAGAGATGTGAACCTGTGGAATTCTCTCCTACAGAAATCTGCTGGGGCCAGTTTGTTAGATATATTCAAGATGGAGGGGGACATGGTCCTTGTGGCCAAGGGATCAAGGGGTATGGATGGAAAAGAGAGTGGGATACCGAATTGCATGATCAGCCATGATCATATTGAATGGTGGTTCAGGCTCAAAGTGATGCCTACCTCTGCATTTATTTTCCATGTTTCTATTCTGTAAGTTTCACTGAGATCTCTCTCATTCTTCTAAACTCCATCTGAGTATGAGTCCAGACTCAGAGTCCTCAACCACTCCTCCTATGACAAGCCCTTCATTCTCAGGATCATTCTTATAAATCTCCTCTGGACCCCCTCCAAGGCTAGCATATCCTTATCCAGATCTGGGGCCCAAAACTGTTCACAATATTCCAAATGTGATCTGACCAGATCCTTACACAGTCTCAGCAGTTCATCCCTGTTCTTGTGTTCTACCCCTTGTGAAATGAATACTACAATTGCATTTGCCTTGCTAACCGCCAACAGAACCTACATGTTAACCTTAAGAGAATCATGAACCGGGACTCCCAAATCTCTTCAGATTTCTGAAATTTTTCCCAATCAGGAAATATTTTACTCTTTTATTCTTCCTACCAAAGTGTAGAACCTCACACTTTCCCACATAGTATTTCATCTGCCTCGTCTTAGCCTGTACAAATCCTCTGCAGCCTCTCCACTTCCCCAACACGACCTATCCCTCCACTATCTTTGCATAAATGCAAACTTAGCAACAACTGTCTCAGTTCCTTTCTCCAGCGAAGAATTTAGAACATGAATAGTTATGGTCCCAACAATGACTCCTGTGGAACTCCACTAGTCACACGCAGCCATCTGAAAGAGGCTCCTTTATCCCCATTCTCTGACTTTTGCCAGTCAGCTAATCTGCTTTTTCTCTGACAGTACCTTGCCCTTATTGTATTTAGCAGTCTCCTATGTGACACCTTGTCAAAAGCCTTCTAGAAATCCAAATAGATCACATCCATTGGGTCTCTCTGTCTAACTTTCTCATTACCTCTTTAAAGACTTTTAACAGATTATGTCAAGAATGACCTCCCCTTGACAAAGCCATGCTTACTCAGCCCTATTTTAATGCACTTCTAAGTACTCCGCAATCTCAAAAATGGACTCTAAAATCTTACCAATGACTGAGGTCAGGATAAACAGCCTATAGTTTCCTATCTTCTGCTTCCTTTCCCGGGAGATTACATTAGCCATTTTCCAGTCTTCTGGGACCCTCCTTACTTCAGTGATTCCTGAAAGATCACCACCAGTACCTCTACAATCTACATCTTCAGATGTTTCACCTTCCCCAGCACCTTCCCCTTAGTGGTCGTGACACTCACTTCTGCCCTGACTCTCTTGAAGTTCTAGAATGCTACTGGTATCTTCTACCATGAAGACTGATGTAAAGTACCTATTCAGTTGCTCTGCCATTTCTTTGTTCCCCATTACTTATTCTCCAGTTTCACTTTTCAACAATCCAATATCCATTCTTGCCTCTCCCTTACCTTTCATATATATGTTAAAAAAAACTCTTGTAACCATCTTTTATATTAGTAGCTAGCTTACTGTCATATTTCATCTTCTTCACCCTTTTTTCCTTAGTTCTCCTCTGCTGGTTTTTAAAGGTTTCCAATCGTCTGGCTTTCCACTAATCTTCACCACATTGTATGCTTTTTCTTTTGCTTTTATGTGTCCATGGCTTTCCTTGTCAACTATAGTTGTCTCGTTCCTCCCCTTTGAATGTTTGTTCTTCCTTCGGATGAATTTCTGCTGTGCCTCCCAAATTATCCTCAGAAACCCCTGCCATTGCTGCTCCATTATCTTCTCTGTTAGGTTTCCTTTCCAGTTCCTCCCTCATGTTTTTGTAGTTACCTTTACTCAGTCATAACACTGTTACATCTGTTTCCACTTCCTCCATCTCAAACTGTAGGGTGATTTCTAATGTATTATGGTCACTATCCCCGAGGGGTTCCTTCGTCTTTGGATCTCTAATCAAGTTTGCCTCATTACACATCACCAAGTCCAGAATTGCCAGTACCTTAGTAGGCTCTAACACAAGCTGCTTCAAAAAAAAACTTATGGAATTCCACAATTTGTTTTTTGAAATCCACCATCAATCTGATTTTTCCAGTTTACCTGCATATTGAACATCACTCATGAATTTAGAATTAGGTTTATTGTCATGAACTCAAGCTCAGGGATACACGAGTACAGCAAGAAGTGTACAAAGTCACCATTTCCAGTGATATCAAAGGTACAAAGATACCTGGGTACAAAAGTTTAGATATAAATTAGAAAATGAAGAAATATAGGTAAAAGTTCAGAATTACAGTCTTTCTAAAACAGGGAGTCTGCACTGGGCTTCACCCTCGAGGCTGAGAGTCCGCGTTGGGCTTCATTGAGGCCGGTAATTGAAATGATTATGGTGATTATTGTAATAGCACTTTTCTTACATGCCTTTTCAATCTCCTGATTTAGTTTCGTCCCCACTGCCAGACTACTGTTGGGAGGCCTGTATGTAACTCCCATCAGGGTATTTTGTCCTTTCCTCAAATCTACTCATACAGATTCTATGCCTTCTGACTCTGTGTCACTTAGATTAGATTACATATTAGATTACATTACAGTGTGGAAACAGGCCCTTCAGCCCAACAAGTCCACACTGCCCCGCCGAAGCGCAACCCACCCATACCCCTACATTCACCTACCCTTACCTAACACTACGGGCAATTTAGTATGGCCAATTCACCTGACCTTCTTGCTATCGATTTAATTTCGTTTCTTACTGACATGGCAACCCCATCTCCCTCTGCCTATCTGCTTATTCTTTTGATAAGTTGCACATCCTTTAATATTTAGTTCCTAGCCCTGATCCCCTTGCAGCTGCTTCTGTAATAACATTGTACCTGCCAATTTCAATCTGCGCTACAAGATCATTTAAACTCTTTGAGAAAGTAAGGGGAGATTACAGCAATAGATTGGACTTTCATCTTTCTATGTATCTTTTGTCTGTATGCATTTTTAATCTTTATATCTGTTTCATATCTAATAAATGACACATTTTTATTCAATAACATTTAGTAATCATTGCATAATAAACTAACCTTTGTGAACTTACTCATTTATCGGGATTTTTTAATCACAAGTTGCTTGAGTATTTAGAAACATAGAAACATAGAAAATGGGCCATTTGGCCCATTGAGCCTGCACTGTCATTCAATATAATCATGGTTGATTGTGCAATCTCAGTATCCCATTCCCGTTTTCCCTCCATTCCCTTGATCCCTTTAGCCGCAAGGTCATTCCTCTTGAAAATATCTAATGAACTGGTCCCAACAGCTTCCTGTAGGAGACAATTCCACAGGTTCACAACTCTCTGAGCAAAGGAATTCTTCCTCATCTCAGTCCTGAATGCCTCACCCCTTATTCTTAGACTGTGACCCCTAGTTCTAGACTACCTCACCTTCGGGAACATTCTTCCCGCATCTAGTCTAACCAGTCCCATCAGGATTATTTGTTTCTGTGAGATCCCCCGTTCATTCCAGTGAGTACAAGTCCAGTTGATCCAGTCTTTCTTCATAATATCAGTCCTACCATCCCAGGAAGCAGTCTGGTGAACCCTCGCTGGACTCTTTCAATAGTAAGAGTGCTCTTTCTCAGACTAGGAGACCAAAGCTGCACACAATATACAAGGTGTGGCCTCACCAAGGCACTACACAACTGCAGCAAGACAGCTTTACTCCCATACTCAAATCCTCTTGCTATGAAGGCCAGCATGCCATTAGCTTTCCTCACCACCTGCTGCACCTGCATGTCATCCTTCAGTGACAATTCCAACATGACATCCAGGCCTTGGTGTACTTCACCTTTTCCTAAACTGCTACCATGCAGATAATAATCTGCCTTTCTGTTTTACCACCAAAGTGGATAACCTCACATTTATCCACATTATATTGCATTTGCCAAGTATTTGCCCACTCAGCCAGTCTGTCTAAGTCATCCTGCGGGTTCTTAGTATCCTCCTCACAACACCTCAGGCGACTGACTGTGTGGAGTTTGCATGTTCTCTCCGTGTCTGCATGGGTTTCCTCCGGGTGCTCCGGTTTCCTCCCACAGTCCAAAAGATGTACAGGTCATGTGAATTGGCCGTGCTAAATTGCCCATAGTGTTAGGTAAGGGGTAAATGTAGGGGTATGGATGGGTTACGCTTCGGCGGGTCGGTGTGGACTTGTTGGGCCGAAGGGCCTGTTTCCACACTGTAATGTAATCTAATCTAAAAAAAACACACCCAGTTTAGTGTAATCTGCAGATATTACATTAAATTCCTTTGTCCAAATTGTTTACCTACATTGTGAACAGTTGGGGTTCCAGCACTGAACCCTGCGATAACCCATTCATCACTGCCTGCCACCCTGAAAAGGACTCGGTTATTCCAAGTCTCTGCTTCCTTCTGCCAACCAGTTGTCTATCCATGCTGATACATTACCTCTGATAGCACAAGTTTAAATTTTCCTTACTAATCTCTTTTGTGGAAGCTTGTCAAAAGTCTTTTGAAAGTCCAGATACAGAACATCTGTTGATTCACCCTGTCCACTTTACTGGTCATATCCTCAAAAATTTCCAGAAGGTACCTCAAGCATGATTTCCTTCTAGTGAATCCATGATGACTCGGACTGATTCTGTGACTGCTTTCCAAAGGCTCAGTTATTACATTCTTAATAATTGACTCCAGCATTTTCCCCACAACCTATGTCAGGCTAACTGGCCTATAATTTCCCATTTTCTCTCTCCCTCCTTTTTTAAAGAGTCGGGTTACATTAGCTACCTTCCAGTCCTTTGAAACTCTTCCAGAGTCTACAGAATGCTGGAAAATGATCATCAATTCATCTGCTATTTCTAAGGCCACTTCCTTAAGTATTCTGGGATTCAGAGCATCAGGTTCCGGGGACTTATTGGGTTTTAATCCCATCAGTTTCCCCAACACCATTTCCTGACTAATACGGATTTCCCTCAGTTCCTCCTTCATGCTTGATCCTCTGTCTCCCAGCATTTCCAGAAGGCTATTTGTCTTCTTCATCGTTGTTCATTATGCATTCACCTGATTCCATGTGCAAGGAACCTACATTTGTCTTCACCAGTCTTTTTCTCTTCACCTAACTATACAAGTTTTTGTGGTCAGTTCTAATGTTTTCTGTAAGCTTATTTTCATATTCTATTTTCCCTTTCTGAATTAAGCCCTTTGTTATCCTCTGCTGAATTTTGAATTTCTCCCAGTCCTCAGGTTTGCTGCTTTTTCTGGCCAATTTATATGCCTCTTCCTTGGCTTTAACGTTATCCCTGATTTTCCTTGTTAGCCATGGTTGAGCTACCTTCCCTAACACCAGTTAGGGATGTACAATCTTTGAAGTTTATCCATGTGTTCTTTAAATGTCTGTCATTGACTATCCTGCCATTGGCTTATCCTAGGAGGAGAAAGTGAGGACTGCAGATGCTGGAGATCAGAGCTGAAAATGTGTTGCTGGAAAAGCGCAGCAGGTCAGGCAGCATCCAAGGAGCAGGAGAATCGACGTTTCGGGCATGTTTCGATTCTCCTGCTCCTTGGATGCTGCCTGACCTGCTGCGCTTTTCCAGCAACACATTTTCAGCATTGGCTTATCCTAGCCAATAAGTGCCTCATACCATCAAAGTTAGCATTTAAGGTCAGGACCCTAGTTTCAGATTTAATTGATTTGATTTGATTTATTATTGTCACATATACCCAAGTACAGTGAAAAGTTTTGTTTTGCATGCTGTACAGGCAGATATACTATACAAAGTGCATAAGGATAATGGAACAGAGGAGGAATTACAAAGTTATGGCAGCAGAAAAGGTGCACAAAGGACAAGATCAACATTAAATTTAAAATTTGAGAGGTCCCCCCATTCAGAAGTCTAATAACAGCGAGAAAAAAGCTGTTCTTTAATCTGTTGCTTAAGCATGTGCTTAAGGTTTTGCATCTTCTGCCTGATGGAAGAGGTTGGAAGAGATTATAACCAGGGTGGGAGGGGTCTTTGACAATGTTGGCTGCCTTCCCAAGGCCACAAGGCATATAGATGGGTCAATAGATGGGAGGTTGACTTGCGTGATGGAAGTCTATTATGAACAAAGGAAGGAACAAGCTGCTTCATTAAATCAGATAACAATTGGGACATGTGGTCTATGTACTTGTCACTGTATCAGCTTTGAAATTTATACCTGACATTGCTCAATTGTATAGTAGTCAGAACATCTTTCTGGACAGAAGAATATATCCAACGAAAGGAAAATACCACTCATTGAAGCCACAAGTAACAGTGTGAAACAACTTGCTTAACTCATTGCTTAAATTTTTGAGATACAGTAACTCCTCTGTATCTGTGAGTTCATGACTTGTGAATTTTCCTATCTATCAAACAGTAAGTAGTAATAAAATTAATTATCTACAGGCAAAGTTGTGATTCTGTGATTCTAAACCTCTTCCTAATGGGTCTGCGCTCATTGATTTCATCAGTCAAGGAGAGTTTTCAGAAACAGAAGCCCCTGCACATATGGAGTAATAACTGCACTTTACATTTTGGGGTAGTTTGGGCTAGATCAAAAATGATGGCCTTCACTCAATTGCAAGTTTGTCTGATAAACAGCAAATAATGATCTGGTCAGAATAACCATTGGCCCACAGGATTGCTTTGAAGTCCTCTAATCTTATGCCATGCTTGTAAGGTGAGTGAATGGATAGGGTTAAATGTCTCAGGGGCTGAAAAGGCCAGTGCCAGTGTGATGTTGGGTACATAGGCTGTACGTCTCAGAGATTGGCTGATTGAATTAAACAGCATGACTGTTTGATTTTTCTTAATATATCAGGTACTCATACTCTACTCAACCAGCCCATGCTTTTACATAGCAAAACAAAATATCTACTGAATCCTTGTTTGGGCAGCATTTTCAGGACAACCATGAGAGCATTAATAACTAGAGTAAGAACCAATGTAAGATAATCAATGTAAGATGAAACACAACTTTCCAACCAGTCAGCAACCTCTTCTCCTGTAGTATAAATGCTTGCGGTCATTTGAAATTTGACATTCTTGAGTTTGTCCTGATCAGTGTAAGATCCAAAGCTTTGTCAACATGGCTCTCTTTCCAGCAATACAGGTAGTTCTGGGATAACGTGCGTTTCGGCAGCACAATTTGGAGATAACGTCGCTGAAGAATTAGAGAACGGTATTTTGGAGAACGCTTCCCTCCGTTGGCAATAGTGCGATTCCAGTCAGGATCAGTCCGTGCGCTTCGTTCTGTGCATGTGCCGATGGTCTTTGCCATTCTGTGTGTGCGTTGGTGTTGTCTGCTGACACAGCAGCGTTCTGTGAGAGGTAATGTACAGAGAGCAGCTTTCTTCTATTTTTTAAATGTAGTGTGTTAACTTTACTTTTGTTTCATTGATACATATGATTTCAACCTTCATTTAGGCTGTATTGTAGACTTGTTTATGTTAGACTTCTGCTAAATTTTCTTCAAAAATGCACGGCTTCATTCTCTTTTCTGGTAGGAGTTCAAGTCAGTGTCTTAGTTCTCCTAATAATCCCCTGATGTTTGCTTGAGTTCCTAACTGACATTTACAAAGGTCTCACTCCTGTGGATGTATGTGAGCTCGATTAGGACTTCCTTGGCTGGCATGTGTGACCTAATACAAAAGGTGGTGTTTTAGATTGCTTTAGGGAAGGTTTTATACTGTATTCTTCCTGTGCCCCCCAAATGCATCCTGGTAATGTCTGTTCAGACTCCAATCTCTGCAGTAGAATTTAGAGTGGCATTTGTCTGAAATCACACAAGGCATGTTCATTTGAAAGTGCAGTGTAGAGACACACATTTACTTTTTTTGTCTGCTGACATTTATCCAGAGTGGTACCTACAAGCCTACCCTCTTTCTCAGCAGCATATGGAAGAGTGTTGTCGTATTCCAACCATGCTCCATCACGAATTAAGCTGATATTTTCCACCTCAAAGACTTGTAACTTGTTATGATCGGGATTCCCCTGTACCCATCTCTATTCTGTTTCCTGGGATCCCCTTACAATCGTTGTTAAACCAGACCTTGGTCTTTGCCGTAATTGACAATTTGAAATGCTGGGGTATCTCTTCCCACAGAACAAGTGCTCAATCTGCTCATCACCGATCCAAGATAGAACCTGCCCTTGCTTAGCCCACTCAAGGTTTGTAAACAGGGTGGGGGAGTTTAAAACTAGGGGTCATATTTTTAAGGTGTGAGGAGAAAGGTTTAAAAAAGGACATGAGGGATAATCTTTTTAGACAGGAAGTGGTTCGTGTGTGGAATGTACTGCCAGAAGAAGTGGTGGATGCAGGTACAGTTATAAAGTTTAAAAGACATTTGGATAGGATCATGAATAGGAAAGGTTTGGAGAGATGTGGGCCAAGCACAGGCAGTTGGGACTAGTTTGGTTTGGGAACATTGTCGGCATGGACTGGTTGGACGGTGGGGGTCTATTTCCATGCTGTTTGACTCTATGACTCTATAAGTGTTTGATCATCCATTGGCCATAAATGCTGCCCAGGGTCCTATTCTGCTGTGTACTGTCATCATCTATATTTCCCCGCATGATCTTGTTTATGGTTCTGACCAGCACCGTTACCAGGTGTTAGTCTGCCTGAGTTTCTTTTATTTTCCCCCTTGGCATCTTGTTCACTGTTCACATTAATTTTATCCAAGGTCTGTTTAACTTGCTAGGTTAAAGATCTAAGTTTATTATTCAAATGAACTAACATGAAGGTATTGACTATGGGCATTCCTGCTCTGCAAGCTTTGGCTAAATCATTCAACATATCTCTTTTACTACTCCCCACTGGCCTGGGTCTCGCCTCCCCTGTAGCTATGTCAGTTTTCGGTCCTAATTGTCACTGAAGCAGCTGGATTCCGGATATATCTAATATGACCAGTACCAATATGTGGTATATGTTGTTATGCAGGATTTTGCCTGTGTGTTTTAAAACCAGCCCATTTTGTGGCCCTGGGTGGTCATCAGATGGACTGTCTCTAACCATCACTTTCACTTCAGAGCTACTGGTTGCTGAGGCCCTGCATCTTCTGGTTGGAATTGATGGGGCCAGCTGTGGGTCAGTTCCTGAAGTTGAGGCCTCAGGAGGGACAGTGTCTAGGGCTAGTCCAGAATAGGAAGCAGGTATTCAGACTGGATCTGGATTAATGACTGATTTGAGGTCCAGATCAGGACTTAGGTTAGGGTTCACATCCCCCAGTTCCCCATGAAGCATGTGGAGTTGGTATCTGTTGCTTTGGGCTCTATAAGCCTTTAAGTGATTGATATGGTTCCAGCCAGTTTCTGCTGTACCTAGCAAAATTCTGCACACGGATGGGCTGGTCTTGAACAGCACTGATTGCAAAGCTGAATACCTGTTCCTGGCTAGAAAATTAGTAACATCACCCACTGCCCTACCTCGTATTCTACTGGGTTTACCATTCAACCTTACTCTGTTTTATCCTTTCCACCCCTCTGTTGGCTGCTGTTTTGTGTGCACCTTGTACATTTTCTAATAGAATTTTCACTGTTTTCTCATGACAGAGGACTTCGAATTCAGGTTCTGTCCTATTAAGGAGTTGATGTCTCCCATGGAATACCCGGTCACTGGAACACAGGGTATGAATCTAATTGAACTGGAGGGTGAGTTCCAAGATAAAGGATAAAATTACATTCCTGGTTGAGTTGTGTTACTAGATGACCTTTCGCAAAGTTCCACTTGATGATGGCAGAAGAACGTGGAACTTTTTGCTGATTTCAAGTAGGTTCATCACTGCCTCCATTTTCTGGGTTGTGAATGTCTTCCCTGAAATGCTGCGCGGAAGACCCCATTAGTGAAAATGTACCGAATTAAATGTCCGCCGCAACACCAGTGGTGTTAATTTGAGTGGGGAAAGCCTCTATCTATTTGTTCAAAATGTCCAAGATGACCAGGATGTCGTGGCATAGATAAATCACTTGAATTCAGTCCTGGACTGGTACCACATACCATTTGTCTTTGAGAACAAGTCCATCCTTAGTACTTAATTTGTCCTCCCGCTTGCTATACAAGGAGAAGCTTGCTCCTTCCTGTATTGCTTTAACTTGGCATCACTGCTCTGAGGAGAAAGTGAGGTCTGCAGATGCTGGAGATCAGAGCTGGAAATGTGTTGCTGGAAAAGCGCAGCAGGTCAGGCAGCATCCAGGGAACAGGAGAATCGACGTTTCGGGCATAAGCCCTTCTTCAGGAATGGGGAAAGTTTGTCCAGCAGGCTAAGATAAAAGGTAGGGAGGAGGGACTTGGGAGAGGGGCGTCGGAAATGTGATAGGTGGAAAGAGGTCAAGGTGAGGGTGATAGGTCAGACTGGGGTGGGGGCGGAGAGGTCGGGAAGAAGATCTCAGGTTAGGAAGGCGGTGCTGAATTTGATGGATTTGACTGAGACAGGGTGGGGGGAGGGGAAATGAGGAAACTGGTGAAATCCGAGTTCATCCCTTGTGGTTGGAGGGTTCCTAGCCGCAAGATGAGGCGTTCTTCCTCCAACCGTCGTTTTGTTGTGGTCTGACGATGGAGGAGTCCAAAGACCTGCATATCCTTGGTGGAGTGGGAGGGGGAATTGAAATGTTGAGCTACAGGGTGGTTGGGTTGGTTGGTCCGGGTGTCCCAGAGGTGTTCTCTGAAACGCTCCGCAAGTAGCCGGCCTGTCTCCCCAACATAGAGGAGGCCACATCGGGTGCAGAGGATGCAATAGATGATATGTGTGGAGGTGCAGGTGAATCTGTGGCGGATATGGAAGTTTCCTTTGGGGCCTTGGAGGGAGGTGAGGGGGGAGGTGTGGGCACAAGTCTTGCACCTCCTGCGGTTGCAGGGGAAGGTGCCGGGAGTGGAGGTTGGGTTGGTGGGGGGTGTGGATCTGACGAGGGAGTCACGGAGGGAGTGGTCTTTACGGAATGCTGATAGGGGAGGGGAGGGAAATATATCCTTGGTGGTGGGGTCCGTTTGGAGGTAGCGGAAATGACGGCGGATGATGCGCTGTACATGGAGATTGGTGGGGTGGTAGGTGAGGACCAGTGGGGTTCTGTCCTGGTGGCGGTTGGAGGGGCGGGGTTCAAGGGCGGAGGAGCGGGAAGTGGAAGAGATGCGGTGGAGGGCATCGTCGACCACGTCGGGGGGGAAATTGCGGTCCTTGAAGAAGGAGGCCATCTGGGTTGTGCGTTTTTGGAACTGGTCCTCCTGGGAGCAGATGCGGCGGAGTCGAAGGAATTGGGAGAATGGGATGGCGTTTTTACAGGGGGCAGGATGGGAGGAGGTGTAGTCCAGGTAGCTGTGGGAGTCGGTCGGTTTGTAGTAGATGTCCGTGTTGATTCGGTCGCCTGAGATGGAAATAGAAAGGTCGAGGAAGGGGAGGGAGGAATCTGAGACTGTCCAGGTGAATTTGAGGTCGGGGTGGAAGGTGTTGGTGAAGTGGATGAACTGTTCAACTTCCTCGTGGGAGCACGAGGCGGCGCCGATATAGTCATCGATGTAGCGGAGGAAAAGGTAGGGGGTGGGGCCAGTGTAGTTGCGGAAGATGGATTGTTCCACGTATCCTACGAAGAGGTAGGCATAGCTGGGGCCCATGCGGGTGCCCATGGCTACTCCTTTCGTTTGGAGGAAGTGGGAGGATTGGAAGGAGAAGTTGTTCAGGGTGAGGACCAGTTCAGTCAGTCGAAGGAGGGTGTCAGTGGAAGGGTACTGGTCGGTACGGCGGGAAAGAAAGAAGCGGAGGGTTTGAGTCCTTCGTGATGGGGGATGGAGGTGTACAGGGACTGGATGTCCATGGTGAAAATAAGGCGTTGGGGACCGGGGAAGCGAAAATCATGGAGCAGGTGGAGGGCATGGGTGGTGTCCCGGGACCAGGACCCCACCCCCCACCACCAAACCATCATCTCCCAGACCGTCCATAACCTCATCACCTCGGGTGATCTCCCATCCACCGCCTCCAACCTCATAGTCCCACAACCCCGCACCTCCCGCTTCTACCTCCTGCCCAAAATCCACAAACCTGACTGCCCCGGCCGACCCATTGTCTCCGCCTGCTCCTGCCCCACCGAACTCATCTCTGCATACCTCGACACGGTCCTGTCCCCCTTAGTCCAAGAACTCCCCACCTACGTTCGGGTAACCACCCATGCCCTCCACCTGCTCCATGATTTTCGCTTCCCTGGTCCCCAATGCCTTATTTTCACCATGGACATCCAGTCCCTGTACACCTCCATCCCCCATCACGAAGGACTCAAAGCCCTCCGCTTCTTTCTTTCCCGCCGTACCGACCAGTACCCTTCCACTGACACCCTCTTTCGACTGACTGAACTGGTCCTCACCCTGAACAACTTCTCTTTCCAATCCTCCCACTTCCTCCAAACGAAAGGAGTAGCCATGGGCACCCGCATGGGCCCCAGCTATGCCTGCCTCTTCGTAGGATACGTGGAACAATCCATCTTCCGCAACTACACTGGCCCCACCCCCCACCTTTTCCTCCGCTACATCGATGACTGTATCGGCGCCGCCTCGTGCTCCCACGAGGAAGTTGAACAGTTCATCCACTTCACCAACACCTTCCACCCCGACCTCAAATTCACCTGGACAGTCTCAGATTCCTCCCTCCCCTTCCTCGACCTTTCTATTTCCATCTCAGGCGACCGAATCAACACGGACATCTACTACAAACCGACCGACTCCCACAGCTACCTGGACTACACCTCCTCCCATCCTGCCCCCTGTAAAAACACCATCCCATTCTCCCAATTCCTTCGACTCCGCCGCATCTGCTCCCTGGAGGACCAGTTCCAAAAACGCACAACCCAGATGGCCTCCTTCTTCAAGGACCGCAATTTCCCCCCCGACGTGGTCGACGATGCCCTCCACCGCATCTCTTCCACTTCCCGCTCCTCCGCCCTTGAACCCCGCCCCTCCAACCGCCACCAGGACAGAACCCCACTGGTCCTCACCTACCACCCCACCAATCTCCATGTACAGCGCATCATCCGCCGTCATTTCCGCTACCTCCAAACGGACCCCACCACCAAGGATATATTTCCCTCCCCTCCCCTATCAGCATTCCGTAAAGACCACTCCCTCCGTGACTCCCTCGTCAGATCCACACCCACCACCAACCCAACCTCCACTCCCGGCACCTTCCCCTGCAACCGCAGGAGGTGCAAGACTTGCGCCCACACCTCCCCCCTCACCTCCCTCCAAGGCCCCAAAGGAAACTTCCATATCCGCCACAGATTCACCTGCACCTCCACACATATCATCTATTGCATCCTCTGCACCCGATGTGGCCTCCTCTATATTGGGGAGACAGGCCGGCTACTTGCGGAGCATTTCAGAGAACACCTCTGGGACACCCGGACCAACCAACCCAACCACCCTGTAGCTCAACATTTCAATTCCCCCTCCCACTCCACCAAGGATATGCAGGTCTTTGGACTCCTCCATCGTCAGACCACAACAAAACGACGGTTGGAGGAAGAACGCCTCATCTTCCGGCTAGGAACCCTCCAACCACAAGGGATGAACTTGGATTTCACCAGTTTCCTCATTTTCCCTCCCCCCACCCTGTCTCAGTCAAATCCATCAAATTCAGCACCGCCTTCCTAACCTGAGATCTTCTTCCCGACCTCTCCGCCCCCACCCCAGTCTGACCTATCACCCTCACCTTGACCTCTTTCCACCTATCACATTTCCGACGCCCCTCTCCCAAGTCCCTCCTCCCTACCTTTTATCTTAGCCTGCTGGACAAACTTTCCCCATTCCTGAAGAAGGGCTTCTGCCCGAAACGTCGATTCTCCTGTTCCCTGGATGCTGCCTGACCTGCTGCGCTTTTCCAGCAACACATTTCCATCACTGCTCTGAGCCTACAACAGATCTTTAACCTTGGTTTGGCTCACAGCAACGGCATCTATTTGTTCTGAAATGGGGGGAGGGAGCTGCCATCCTTCTTTATGGCGCCCTTCTCAGCCAAATCGTCTGCACTTGGGTTCCCAGTCGGTGGCCGGCTCTAACCTTAATGGTAGCATATTCACAATCTTGGGCAGTTTGGAGAATAAATTTGAGCAGGAGTGCAGACAGTAATGGTTTCCTGTCTGCTGAAACAAATACTCTATCTTCCCCCAGTGACAGGAAGTCAGTTGAACGGATGCAGACATACATGCTGTCTGAGTGTCTGATTGCTGCTGGGGGATATTTTTCAGAGTGGCTGATCATGTAGACCACAGCTGCTAACTCAGCAGCCTGAATGCTCATTTTGTCAGGGAGCTTCAGTGCTAACACTATTAGGAGTTCTCCTCTGTGGTTCTCCATATATATGTCACATTCTGTCTCTCCATTGTAGAGTATCTGTCTATGAATATTCTTCCAGGGGTCTCTCTTCTGCTATCCAGATTCCCTTGGGTCTTTCCCTATTTGGTGTTTTCACAAATGGTTTCTTGGGGATATTTGCTGCCACTGCCTGACACACATGGGGTTCTCTTCTGGAGCTCAAAGTTTTGGCCAGGAAAGTGGGCACTTTGATATCAAGAGAGTGGTGCTGGAAAAGCACAGCAGGTCAGGCAGCATCCAGGGAGCAGGAGAATCAACGTTTCAGGCATTAGCCCTTCATCAGGAATTATGCCTGAAATGTCGATTCTCCTGTTCTTCAGATGCTGCCTGACCTGCTGTGTTTTTCCAGCACCACACTCACAACTCTGACTCAGTCCTCACCTTCTCCAGATACTTTGATATGTTTGATCCTGTAATATTAGGGTCCAATATGTTGTCTTTTATCTTGCCATCAGGTGAATGGGGGTGTGCTCCATCATCATAGTTAAGGGGTTCAGGCCAGTAATATATGCAAGATGTTGTACCACCCAGAACATGGCCAGCAAGTGCATCTCATGTGTAGCGAACCCTTGCTCTACTGGTGAAAAGCTCCAGGAGGCATAAGTGATCAGTGCACGTTTATCGTGTCATTCTTGGAGATGTACAGCTGCTGGTATGGCACCGAGGCAAAGGGAAATTCTGGGTCAGGTATCTGCAGGAGGGGGCCTGGACTGGGCAGCATCGGTGTACTGTTCACAAAAGCCATTCCTGTTAAGGAGATTGGAGTGACAGGCAGCTTTAGTGGTGAAGCCACCAGTATAGTTCTGACAGTATCCCACTAAACCCAGAAAGGAGCTCACATCCCTGGGGAGGGGCAAACAGGTTAGAGCTTTGAGGTGTTTCATGTTTCCCTGAACTCCCACAATTTCTGAGTATGAGACGCGGGATCTCATGATCTGTGTCTTTTTGGGGTTAACTACTCCTGGGGTAGTGAGGAAGGTTAACAAACAGTTCCATTGACAGTGTCAATGTTCAGTCCTTATCTCTGTCTGCAGGGGCCGTACATTCATATCCTGTACCCAAGCGGTCTGGTGGGGAAAACTTCTCCAGCCCTTTAGCCAGCCTCAGCCAAAATATTGATGGAGAATTGTGAAAACCCTGGAGCAAACAGGTCCCTGTGTACTGCTGGCCCTGAAATGTGAAGGTGAATTTATTGGCTGTGTTGGTGCAAATGAATGAAACAAAATCCATTAGTTATGTCCACTATGGTGAAATAATTTCCCTGTGGGGCCTGCATCATTATGGTTTCGGGGCCAGTTGCTACTGTTGATGCTGTGAACCGACCAGAGTCATCCAGTTTCTTAACTAGTCACATTGGGGTGGCACGGTGGCTCAGTAGTTAGTTTCCTCACAGTGCCAGGGACCTGGGTTCAATTCTCACCCTTGGGCGACTGACTGTGTGGAGTTTACACATTTCTCCCCGTGTCTGTGTGGGTTTCCTCTGGGTGCTCCGGTTTCCTTCCACAGTCCAAAGAAGTGCAGGTCAGGTGGATTGGCCATACTCACTTGCCTATAGTGTCCAGGGATATACAGGCTAGGTGGATTAGCCATGGAAAATGAAGGGTTACACGGTTAGGATAGAAGTGCGAGTCTGAGTGGGATGCTCTTCGGAGGCTTGGTGTGGACTCAATTGGCAGAATGGCCTGTTTCCATGCTGTAGGGATTGTATGATTAGTATATGTGATATTGTGTTGGACTCCTTGCTTTAATAAGTTGCTAATCACATTGGCTACCTTCCCTTTGCCTGCTTGGGGTAAGTGTATTGTCTTTGTGCTTTGGGTCTGTCTGTTTATCATGACTTCATCCTCTGTATGACTACAGTTATGTTTGTGACTGGTAAACAGACTCCTGCTGTCCATGAGAGTTGCCTGTGCTGCTGGATCTCATTCACCCTGATGGGGCTAATCCACAATTCCCTCGGTAAACGCTTGCCATGGTGGAGGCTGCTGCCTGATTCCTGCTACGGGTCTCTATCTCTCACTGCGATGGGCATATGGGCATATGGATGTGATTGGCCCCAGTGATAACTCCCGTTGTTTCAATCGCCCTCTTCAGTGCTCCACATGGGACTGGGGTTTGGGGATTTACTGGGTGCAGTTCTCTCTTGCCTGATTTGGGGCATTCTGATTCAATTAAGCTCTTTTTTCCAAGCCCAGGCCATCTTCCTTATCACCGATTGTTCTGTGTGGATGGTGTCTGTGGGATCAGAGTTCTCATAGGCTTTCCTCATTGCCTCAGTGGTGATACTAGGGTTTGGATCCAATTTGCCCTGTGTGGCAGTGTCAGCACAGTCTGACCTAGGTTACCGAAGACTCCTGTGAACTGTGTCCACAGGAATCTGACAAATCCAATTGGGTGCTCTCCCTTTCACTGCCTACACGTATTTAATTTTATTTACTTTGAAAGGGTGGATTCCATGTGTGGGTTTTTATCCCCATTTGTCCCAGACCTTCCTGAATGATTTGCACCCTTTGGCCAATAGGGTCACAAGCAGTATTCAATAGAGTCGCATCAAATCTCTTCACTATTCCCACGTCGGGGAGGTGTAATCTGCATGTCCTCAGGCACTGGCTAGAAGTCAAGGGGGCATTAAGTCTGACTGAAACTTCTCCAATACACGCCCTCAGACTGGTTGTAACTGGTTCCCTTTCAACCTTTGTGACCTCTTTGACCTTGGTTTACACTGTTCTTTGTAGCCAAAAGTAGCTGCCTCTGTTAAACTTAGCTTGGTCAATTTTCTGTTAGGCCTAATTTCTTTAGCAGTGGTCAATTTGGAATGTCTAATTATGTGCCCCGTGGTTGCTTAACCACATCCCACACATTGGATAAAAACAACACAGTGACAATTCTTGACATGAAAGTCCAAGTGGGTACCTGGTAACTCCAACTCACCACTTGCTCCTCTGGGCTTTCACCTTGGACAGCATCCCTAACACCTCAGCTCACTCTCCATTAGCAGTGACCATCTGCACCCTCCATCTACAGTAGCTGGCTGTGGACATGCACCACCCCATTCTATCCTCACAGTACATCTCTAACCACTTAGAATACAGTTCCCCACTTCAATGTTATACTTTAGAGTACACTATTGTCTTTCATTGGCACAATGTCACCAGACCCCTGTGCAGTGACTCCTGGATTGGACCAGGCTGCATTTCGCTTGCTTTGTTAGTTTTCGCTTATTCTGTGTCCACTTGAATGTTCATTGCCCCTCTATTTTGTCTTGCCTTTTTGCACATTGCCATCTCATTCAGAATTTAAAGGCCCACAATATTTCTGTCTTAACTTACGGTTTAGTGCAGACACAAAGCCAGGCAGCTTGTCAAGTTTGCCAGAAGTGGCGAGTAATCCTGCAGCGGTTAGCTCACCTCTTAACTCCACAAAGCCTATCCTTCATCTACAGAATACAAGTCAAGAGTGTGATGGAACACTGCTGACTTTCCTGGATGTGCCCAATTTCAACAAAACTCAAAATGCTTGATACCTTGACATCCTACCAGATGTATCGCAGCTGGTATGGCACCTGCTCTGCTCAAGACTGCAAAAAATTAGAGGAGAGTTGCGAATGCAGGCCCAGTCTATCGCGAAAACCTGACTTCCTTCCATTGACAAAGCAGCCAACTTAATCAAAGACACCTCCCACCCCGATTATATTCTATTCCACGCTCTTCCGTTGGACAGAAGATACAAAAGTTTGAAAATGTACCAACAGATTCAAGAACAGCGTCTTCCCTCCGCTGTTATCAGAATTATGAATGGACCTCTCATGATCTGTCTCTGCACATTCGCTGTAGCTGTAACGCTGTATTCTACATTCCGTTCTGTTACCCTGATGTACTTATGTAAGTTATGATTTGTCTGGATAGCATGCAAAACAATACATTTCACTGCATCTTGGTACATGTGACAATAGAGTCATAGAGTCATAGGGATGTACAGCATGGAAACAGACCCTTCGATCCAACTTGTCCATGCCGATCAGATATTCCAACTCAATCTAGTCCCACCTGCCAGCACCTAGCCCATATCCCTCCAAACTCTTCCTATTCATATACCCATCCAGATGCCTTTTAAATATTGCAATTGTACCAGCCTCCACCATTTCCTCTGGCAGCTCATTCCATACACGTACCACCCACTGCATGAAAAAGTTACCCCTCAGGTATGTTTCCGCTCTCACCCTAAACCTATGCCCTCAAGTTCTGGACTTCCTCACCCTAAGGTCTATTTATCCTATCCATGCCTCTCATGATTTTATAAACTTTTATAAGTTCACCCCTCAACGTCTGACACTCCAGGAAAACAGCCCTAGCCTATTCAACTTCTCCCTATAGCTCAAATCCTCCAACCCTGGCAACATCCTTGGAAATCTTTTCTGAACTCTTTCAATTTTCACAACCAAATCAAAACCATCCAGGGCAAATCAATCCACTTGTTTGGCACTGCATCCACAAACATTTACTCCCTGTCTACCACAGCAACAGTGTGAAGCATCTACAACATGGCAGCAAACCATCACCTCCTCAAGGGCAACTTGGGATGGGCAATAAATGCTGCCCCAGCCATCAATGGCCATATCAGATGAATAATGTTAAAAATATATAAATTTACTATAGTTTAATTGGTTTCCATTTGAAACTAAAGATGACCAACTAATTAATGCGCACAGTATATCAGTGCATTATATCGTTACCTTGGGGATTTCTGGGCTACGTTTCTCTGCATCCAACAATATACTGATAGAGAGACGTAAGTATCACCTATGACTCAGGATGTTACACTCTTGCTTCTGAGTCAGAATGTTATGAATTTAAACTACATTTAAGTGTCTTGGGCACATAACCTAGACTGATGCACCTAATGCAGTGCTGAGGGAGTGCTGCATAGTTGAAGATGTCAACTTTTATTAAAATGAGGTCCACTCAAGTGTAGAAGATCTTGGACCACTGATTTTGTAGAAAGGAATTTGCCCATGTTGTTATGGCTCATGTTTATCCCCCAGTATCAGAAAAATAAAATGCAATCACAATCCTATTGCCATTCATGGGAACATGCTGTGTGTGTACTGGCTGGCAAATTTCTTATGTTGCCATGACTTAACTTCAAAAAAGGTATTTCATTCACTAAAAGTGCTCTGCACCCAATGAAATACTTTTTGTGTATATTTACTACTTTGAGTCATGAAGCAGTCAATTTAGGTGCAGCTAGGTCCTACAGACTGCAAAGTAACACTGGCAACATAACTTGTTTTTCCTTATATTGGTTGAGCGACAATTATTGATAGGACATTAGTGGGAGAAGCCCACTGCTCTTCTTCAAAACAATTGACCCATCATAAGGGCAATTAAGGAGGAAAAAACAAATGCCAGCCTAGTCAGTGATGCCCACATCGTGAGAATCAATTTCAAATAAAAAAAATGAGGGATCCATCAGCTCAGATGAACAGCTGTAAGAATTATTGAAATAAAAAGTTACTCTGTAAATTTTATTAGAATGATGACATTGTAAATATTTTCCAATTAATATTTATATTTGTTTTCTGATAGAATAAGGCATTTGTGTAAAATTTGGTATGTGAAAATAAACAAATTCATTGAGATATAGATAGCCCCAGCTTGATGTTATTCCTGCTATTAGCAAGAGGGAGACTTTCAAACCACTGCCATATTCCATTATTCCAGCACTGCTGTACATGACCTAACCGGCTCATTAGAGGAACTTTAGCCTGATGCAGGAAAAATGGCTTCTCAAACAGAAAACAACCGTGGCAGCCCTTTCAAGGTCATTGTTGCCAATTAGGAGCATGGTTGGCCTGTCTTTTGAGGTCTTGTCCTCATTGGGCCATTCTCTCTTCACTTGTAACTGCAGCACCCAGTTTAAGCAGGTGTTAGAGATCAGCCGCAGGGCTGAAAGATGGCACCTCTGTCTGTCAAGTTAATTAGTGCATAACTAAAGCAGTTTCAATGGATACAGACTGATCTCATTAGTGCTTTAGTGCAACTCAACATTGTTGTTCTGTCAAATCTCTGTTTCTTTCACGAGTCAGTTTGTAGGTGATCAGAGTCCTTCTGATCCTCTTAGAAAAACACACAGAAATAATGATTGCATGATTCCTAATTGAGCTTGCTGCACTGTACTCTACAGACTTCTTTAGGTCAGTCCTGGAAGGAGATCTCACTCTCATGTTTAAATCATTCCACTGCTACACTCTTCTCTGCTGTAACATCTTCCAGTCCCACAACTCTGCATGAGCTCTGTGTTGCTCCAATTCTGACTTCTTGTATATCCCTGATTTGAATCATTCTGCACCTTCAGCTGGATTCTCTTTTAACCTCTCCACTTTGGCCTCCTTGTTAAAACCTACCTCTTTGACCAGGCATTTGATGACCTGTCCAAATGCTTCCTTATTTGGCTTGGTATCAGCATGTTATCTGATGATGCTCCTCCAAAGCACCTTTGACTACATTCAGGTTGTTATACACATTTGCGTTATTGCTGAAGTTTACAGTATTCCCATGATTATTCAACCTTCACAGAGCAGCAGATCTTAACTCATGGATCTGTGTAGAAGCAGCTGGTCTCAGCTTGGGTAACATTATTGGCCATGCTGATTCCGGAAAAGTGTTCCAGTTTTAAGCGCAATTCCAGGTAGTGGGACAGCATGGCATTTGATAAGGTTCTCTTCAACCTATATCACCCACCCAGATTTTCAACACATTAACCTGTCAATGAAATATTTTGAAAGCCTAACCAGGTGTTAATATTGGTCTTCCTTTTGAACCGCTCTGCATTGGATGACACAGTGGCTCAGTGGTTAGCACTGTTGTTTCACATTACCAGGGACCAAAGTTCAATTCCACCCTCTGGCAATTGTCTGTGTGGAGTTTACACATTCTCCCTGAGTCTCTGTGGGTTTCCTCTGATAGTCCAAAAATATGGATTGGCCATGCTAAAGTGACCAGAGATGTGCGGGCTAGGTGGATTAGCCATGTGAAATATAGGGTAGAAATTTGGCTGGGATGCTCTTTGGAGGGTTGGTGTGGACTTGTTGGGCCGAATGACCTGCTTCCAACACTGTAGGTATTCTATGAATGAAAATGTTATGATTAAAACAATTATTGAAATGTCTTGTCTATAAAAGGAGTAGATTAAAATCAAATAGGCTGTTTCTGTGGCCCTCTCCCAACTGTTACCTTCATGTGTAAATCTCATGAAGGCAAATGATTTGTTCATATGTACATCAAAGCCTCAGCCCCAAACCATTAACACCCAACATTCTACATGTTTGTATTGTTGTGTTCTAGTCTTCATCATAGCATGAACAATGAAGGCTACTATGTGTAGAGTCAAAAAGGGCAGCTTTGAGCATAAGTAAATATTCTTCCAGTATTTTGTTATTGGAAGTTGTCCAGTTAATAAACAGCTTGTTGTAAAGGATCAGTAACTGGAAGATTAATCCATGGGATGGTTTTAAACCTCCCCACTTCCGACAAAGAAAACAGGCAGGCCAGCAGTCTAAATCACCAGGTGACCTCCTGAAGTATTGTCCAGCCTAAATCCTACAATTTCTAATTTCTTCTAGATCTTTCAGACATGCAGTTAAAATATCCTCAGCCTGAAGCCAATGGGTGTTTCTTTTAAATGTGCAATGTGGGTCTGATGATGTACAGTTACACTACCTGGTGTCAGATGGTGCTGGTTGGGTTGATACATAATCAGGCTCTGACAACCATTTTAACTCACCTGGCCACAGGGTAGGATTAACACTTCTCTAGCTTTACCTCTGCCAGGTTAGGAAAGGATAGTGATGCGAAAACTGGGGAAGATGAATCTTTCACTTTGTTTGTGTGTGGCAGGCGTAGCAGATGGAGGCCCCATGAGGTAAATTAGCCTTCCGCAACCTGATCTAATCCTCTTTCCATTCCCTCTCAGAACTCTCTTCGTCAAACCTACATGGTCTTGCTTATACTTGAAGAGACAGGGTTCAATCCTTAAACTATGTACCTGGAAATTGTTAAACCACTGGATTCAAATTAGACGATAATGCATTCACTGTCTCTTTTAAGGCCATATATGTGTTTCATATAAGCTAGGTGCCATTAGGTAGCTAATGGTAACTTACCTATATTTGTAACTTAGTTATTCATAAATTTTGCATGAAGAATTCTGCTGCCAGTTAGTTTACATCAGAGTTTTGAAGATCAAAATACAGCAAGTTTGGATACTTTTAAGATATGAAATTTGCAGGGACATGAGGAAAGAACAGGAAAGGAAAATTGAATTGCTCTTTCAAAAAGCCAGCTCAACTCAAAAGGTCAATTGACCTCCTCTTGTGCTGTAATAGTATTCAAATTTAAGAGATCTATCTATTCACTTGGAAATAGCCTGCAGGGGAAGCTGGGGTGAGCAACATAGTATGCTATGACTTTAGGTTCCTGTTTGTTGAATCTGCATCTCTGTATATATGTACATGGTGCTTGGAATCTGTCAATAAAGCTTTGAGTAGTTCAGCAATATCACTATCAAAGGCGTAGGAGCTTGTAGTATTGAAAATTCACATTGCAATATGCCATGTCTTCAGCTGTCCAGGACTGAAGCACTGGAAATTCCTTGCCAAACCTTTCTGTCCCCGACTGTCATTGACTCATAGCTTTAATTTACAGAAAGAAGCCCTTGGGGCCCATTGTGTCCGCTCCAGTCATCAAGCAAATATCTATTCTAATCCTATTTTCCAGCGCTTGGCCTTAGCATTATACGCTATGGCATTTTACACGTTTATCTAAATACTTCTTAATTGTTATGAGGGTTTCAGCCTTGACCACCCTATCAAGCAGTGAGTTTCAGGTACAACACACCCACTGGGTGAAAAATATTTTCTTCAAATCCTCTCTCAAACTCCTTCCCCTTGTCTTAAAACTATAAATTCTGGTATTTACCTCTCTCCTAATACAAAAACTTTCTTCTTCTCCAACCTTTCTCAAATTTATGAGACACGATCTCTCCTTGACAAAGCTATGCTGACTAATCTTGATTAATCCATGCCTCTCCAGAAAGAGATTAAGTCTGTCCCTCTCATTTTGTTCCAACATTTTCCAATAGTGAATTCAGACACAAAGTACACCACTTCCCGCTCCACAAACAAATTACCACTTGGGTTCCTAAGGGGACCCACAATTTTCCTGATTGCCCTCTTGCTCCTAATATACTTAGAAAGCATCTTTGGATTTTCCTTTATTTTACCTGCCAGAGTTTTTGCATGCCTACCTTATCATTCTCACAATTGTTTTAAGCAATCTAATAGTTCATTCACTGTTTTGAGCCTTTCGTAGCTGCCATGAGCTTCCTTTTCCCCCCGATCCAATCATATACATCCTTGAAATCTAGGGTGCACCCTTCAACTTAATGTGAACATGCTGGCCCTGCACTCTCACTATTTCCTTTTGAATGATCCCATTGTTTGGATGGTCCACTTTGGCCAGATGCTGTCTTGTCATATTGAAAGCTGCCATTCCCTAATTCAGAACCTTTACTTCCAGTCCATCTTTGTCCTTTTCCATAATTGCCTTAAATCTTAATGAGTTATGATCACTATCGCCAAAATCCTCCCTATTGACACTTCCATCACTTGCTGGACTTCATTCACAAAACTAAGTCCAATATCATTCACTCTCTTGTCGCACTTTCCACATGCAAACTAAAAAGCTCCCCAGGATGCATTTTAAGAATCCCAGAGCCTCTATGCCCTTTACACTATGTCTATCCCTGTTAATATTGGGGAAGTTGAAACTCCCTACTATTATTACCCTACTATCTTTACATTTGCCTACATATCTGGACTTCTATCTTTCCTGACAGGGTGTCTATAATATACTCTTATCAAAGTGACTGCCCCATTTTTGTATTTAATTTCTATTCATATAGCTTCATTTGACGATTCTAAAATATCAACCCTCTTTATTGCAGTAACTGACTCCATGATCAATATTGCAATACTACTTCCTCTTTAACAGAAACACCTCCTTCCCACTCCATCTCACTTGAAGATGCTTTACCCCGGAAATATTCAGCTGCTAGTGCTGCCCCTCCCCCAAGTGTGTCTCTGTGATAGAAATGACAACATATTCCCACATGTTAAACAACATCCTCAATACAACTGCATCATTTGCAAAACTCCTTGAATGAAAATGAATGCCATCTAAGCTTGATATGCTCCCTTATGCTTTAACTTGACGATATGCATTTTGCCTTCCAGACTGAACTGGCTTTTCTTCCATACTTGTCAGCACATCCCACCCTTCTATACCTTTATTTTGTATCCCAATCCCTTACCAAATTAGTTTAAATTCCCACCAACAGCATTAGCAAAACTCCCCTCAAGGATGTTAGTCCTGTTTTGATTCAGATGTAGCCTGTTGGATTTGGACCCACTACACCTAGGCACAGACCCAGTAAAACAGTCCTCCCCTGGCACCAACACTTCAGCCAATCATTTTTCTAATCTGTCCACCTATTCCTTTACCCAATAGCAAGGTGCAAGGGAGGAGCGAAGGACTTCTGGGAAGGTGAGTCTCACTGTTTAAAAACCTTACTTCAGGCATCGGGGCCTCCATTTGCTGAGAGGTGCGAGGGAGGAGCGAAGGACTTCTAGGAAGTCATATATTTGCGTGGTTGCGTTACCCGAAATACTATTCGGGTAGTGTCTCCCACCCATCCTCCTCCTCTAACCAAAACAAAAGGCTCTGTGCGCCAGATTGATAAGGTAACGAGTTTATTTTTTATTCATTATTTTTCAACAGTCTCTTTGGGAATTTAGAATAGTGGGAATGGAGGTTAGGGCAGTTGAATGTTCCTCCTGCAGAATGTGGGAGGTAAGGGTCACCACTAGTGTCCCTGCTGACTACATTTGCGGGAAGTGCACCCAACTCCAGCACCTCGAAAACCGCGTTAGGGAATTGGAGCTAGACCTGGATGAACTTCGGATCATTCGGGAGGCAGAGGGAGTTATTGAGAGGAGTTACAGGGTGGTAGTCATTCCTCAGGTACAAAAACAAGGCAGATGGGTTACAGTCAGGGGACGGAAAGGGAACCGGCAGGCAGTGCAGGGATCCCCTGTGGCCATTCCCCTCAACCATAAGTATATCATTTTGGATACTGTTGGGGGGTGTGGGAAACTTACCAGGGGAAAGCAATGGGGCACAGGGCTCTGGCACAGAGTCTGACTCTGCTGCTCAGAAGGGAAGGGGGAAGAGGAGCAGAGCAGTAGTGGTCATTGGGGACTCCATAGTTAGGGGGACAGATAGGAGGTTCTGTGGGGACGAGAGAGACTCACGGTTGGTGTGTTGCCTCCCAGGTGCCAGGGTTTGTGATTTCTCTGATTGTGTTTTTGACATCCTTAAGGGGGTGGGGGAGCAGCCCCAAGTCGTGGTCCACATAGGCACCGACGACATAGGTAGGAAGAGAGATGGAGATTTAAGGCAGAAATTCAGGGAGCTAGGATGGAGGCTTAGAGCTAGGATGAACAGAGTTGTTGTCTCTGGTTTGTTGCCTGTGCCACGTGCTAGTGAGGCGAGGAATAGGGAGAGAGAGGAGTTGAACACGTAGCTACAGTGATGGTGCAGGAGGGAGGGTTTTGGATTCTTGGATAATTGAGGCTCTTTCTGGGGTAAATGGAACCTCTACAAGCAGGATAGTCTTCATCTGCACCAGAGGGATACCAATATTCTGGGGGGGAAATTCACTAAGGCTATTGGAGTGGGTTTAAAGTAATCCAGCAGGGAGATGGGAACCAAAATTGTAGTTCGAGTATAGAAAAGATTGAGAGTAGGGAGGTCCGAAATCAAGTTTCAGGGACGCAAGATGGCACCGGCAAGCAAGACGTTGGTTTGAAGTGTGTCTACTTCAACGCCAGGAGCATCCGTAATAAGGTGGGTGAACTTGCAGCATAGGTTGGTACCTGGGACTTCGATGTTATGGCCATTTCGGACACATGAATAGAGCAGGGACAGGAATGGTTGTTGCAAGTTCCAGGATTTAGATGTTTTAGTAAGAACAGAGAAGATGGTAAAAGAGGGGGAGGTGTGGCATTGTTGGTTAAGGACAGCATTACAGTTGCAGAAAGGATGTTTAGGGACTCGTCAACTGAGGTAGTATGGGCTGAGGTTAGAAACAGGAAAGGAGAGGTCACCCTGTTGGGAGTTTTCTATAGGCCTCTGAATAGTTCCAGAGATGTAGAGGAAAGGATAGCAAAGATGATTCTCGATAGGAGCGAGACAGACAGGGTATTTGTCATGGGGGACTTCAACTTTCCAAATATTGACTGGGAACACTATAGTACGAGTACTATAGATGGGTCAGTTTTTGTCCAGTGTGTGCAGGAGGGCTTCCTGGCACAGTATCTAGGCCAACAAGGGGCAAAGCCACATTGGATTTGGTACTGGGTAATGAGCCCGGCCAGGTGTTAGACTTGGAAGTAGGTGAGCACTTTGGTGATAGTAATCACAATTCTGTTATGTTGCTTTAGTGATAGAAAGGGATAGATGTATACCACTGGGCAAAAGTTACAGCTGGGGGAAAAGCATGCGGTTAGGCAAGATTTAGGAAGCATAGGATGGGGAAGGAAACTGCAGGGGATGGGCACATTAGAAATGTGGAGCTTATTCAAGGAAAAGCTCCTGTGTGTCCGAGATAAGTATGTACCTGTCAGGCAGGGGGGAAGCTGTAGAGCACGGGAGCGGTGGTTTACGAAGGAAGTGGAATCTCTGGTCAAGAGGAAGAAGAAGGCTTATGTTAGGATGAGATGTAAAGGCTCAGTTAGGGCACTTGAGGGTTACAAGGTAGCCAGGAAAGACCTAAAGAGAGAGCTCAGAAAAATCAGGAGGAGACATGAGAAGTTGTTGGTGGATAGGATCAGGGTAAACCCTAAGGCATTCTATAGGTATTTAAGGAATAAAAGAATGATGAGAGTAAGATTACGGCCAATCAAGGATCGTAGTGGAAAGTTGTGTGTGGAGTCAGAGGAGATAGGGGAAGCACTAAATGAATATTTTTTGACAGTATTCACTCTAGAAAATGACAATGTTGTCGAGGAGAATACTGAAATACAGGCTACTAGACTAGGTGGGATTGAGGTTCACAAGGAAGAGGTATTAGAAATCTTGCAGAGTGTGAAAATAGATAAGTCCTCTGGGCCGGATGGGATTTATCCTAGGATCCTCTAGGAAGCCAGGGAGGAGATTGCCGAGCTTTTGGCATTGATCTTTAAATCGTCATTGTCTACAGGAATAGTGCCAGAAGACTGGAGGATAGCAAATGTGGTTCCCCTGTTCAAGAAGGGGAGTAGAGACAACCCTGGTAATTATAGACCAGTGAGCCTTACTTCAGTTGTTGGTAAAGTGTTGGAAAAGGTTATAAGAGATAGGATTTATAATCATCTAGAAAAGAATAATTTGATTAGGGATAGTCAGCACGGTTTTGTGAAGGGTAGGTCGTGCCTCACAAACCTTATTGAGTTCTTTGAGAAGGTGACCAAACAGATAGAGGAGAGTAAACCGGTTGATGTAGTGTATATGGATTTCAGCAAGGCGTTCGATAAGGTTCCCCACAGTAGGCTATTGTACAAAATGTGGAGGAATGGGATTGTGGGAGATATAGCAGTTTGGATCAGTAATTGGCTTGCTGAAAGAAGACAGAAGGTGGTGGTTGATGGGAAATGTTCATCCTGGAGTCCAGTTACCAGTGGTGTACAGGAAGGGTCGGTGTTGGATCCACTGCTGTTCGTGGATAAACGACCTGGATGAGGACGTAGAAGGGTGGGTTAGTACATTTGCAGACGACACTAAGGTCGGTGGAGTTGCTACACTCAGGTTGCACTCCCCAGTAGAACTGTCACTCTCAATATGTGCCAACACTGAAAATCTAGATTCAATGAGATGCACTTGGGGACTTTCCTGACTACCTGCCTGTCTCCTTTCTATGACTGATGGTCACCCATTCCCTCTATGACTGCAATTCATTAAACTGCAGGGCGACCACATCTAAAAACATGATGTACACATAATTCTCAGCTCGCAGAGCACAGTCGATGCTCAAGTCCTGAAACCTGAGCCCTGAAGCCAGAGGAGATGGTGGAGGCTGACACAATTACAACTTTTAAAAGGCATCTGGATGGGTACATGAATTGGAAGGGCTTAGAGGGATATGGGCCAAATGCTGGCAATTGGTATTAGATTCATTTAGGTTATCTAGTCAGCATGGATGAGTTGGACAGTTTGTTTCTGTGCTGCACAACTCTGAGTCCAGCTGGCCAAACTGATGGCACTTCCTGTGCATGTGGTCATTCTGACTGTCTCTATAAAAAAGGAGCTAGATCTCTTACCTTTCCTCAATGCAGCTTGAAAATGGAGGATAACAATTTCCCTGATATTTATCGAACAGTTCTCTACTTTGCATTGATGTCCCTTTAGTCAAGATGACCAACTTCTGGTGGGCTTCCTTCTGGGCTGTAGCTGCGGCTCCCATCGACTCGGTCCAGGCATAAACTCCCATCATTTTATTGGGAGGCTCTGCTGCTGCTGTTCATCCTCAATTTTGATCCATTATGACCTTTTTGACCTTTTCACCCTTTGGCTACACTCTTATCACGGGCTTTGTGACATTTTGCTAAGCTAAAGATACGATATAAATGCAAGTTGTTGCCTTAATAATTCCAGGGTTGAGGGAGTTTTGCACAAAGGTTAGGTTGGAGAAACTGGGACTATACACCTTGGTATAAAGGAGAGTGAAAGGATATTTGGTAAAGGTGTACAAGATTTTGAGAAGTTTGAAAAGGTAGATTAGTAAAAAGTGTCCTGACATGATTTATAGATTTTGGAAAGGTATTGAGATTGTGTGGAAGAATTTTAGGTACCATATAATGATATGGAACTCACTGCCTACAGGATAGTGTAAGTAGAGACAAAGAATGATTTCTAAAGGAAATTAGATGGATTCTTGAGGGAAACAAACTTGCACAGTTAAGGAATGGGACTAAGTGGATTGCTCTACAGAGAGAGGCAGCATGGATTCTATGGGCTGAATGGGTTCCTTTTATGCTGTATTGACTACATGTGTTTACAAGTGAAGTCTAATCAATATATGTCACATAAAACAACCCATCTTAATGTCCCCTCCTTTAATGAAAGTATATATTGATATTTTAAATCTATAATTGTAACACATTTATTCTGTCACCTGTGAAAAAAGTTAAAAATCACACAAGCACCAGGTTATAGTCCAACAGATTTATTTAGAAGCACTAGCTTTTGCGCACTGCTCCTTCATCAGGTGGTTGTGGAGTATAAGATTGTAAGACTTTGAATTTATAGCAAATGTTTTCAGTGTGATACAACTGAAATGATATATTGAAAAAGACCTGGATTGTTTGTTAAGTCTCTCATCTTTTAGAATGCACATGTTTGTTTCAGTTCTTTCATATGTAAATCCCAGAACATTTTTTAAAGTTAAATTCTCAAGTGACCTTTAACATGTCTTCTCAGGTAATACATTGAAGGTTTGAGGTGCCCTGTGTGAGTCTGTTTGTGCCCCAATGTTCAGACTGATTCTATGTTTAAAAAAGGGGATTTACAGAATCTGAGATGGATTCATGCAGTTTTTGAACAAAGTAAAATATAATTCTGCAAGTACAAATTTACCCCACAAACTTTTATGTATGTGTGTGCGCAAGTGGGTGTGTGTGTATGGGGGTGTGCTATGAGTGTCTGTGAGAAAGTGTGTGCAAAGTATAAGTCTGTGAGAGGGTGCATGTATGGGTGTGAGTTTGGGTGCGTATGTGTGAGCGTATGAGAGAGAGCTTGCGGATGAGAAAGGGTCTGTGTGAATGTATGGGTCTGTAGGAGTGTGTGTGTGTGTGTAGTGGGGTCATCTGCAGTGTGACATGAATCCAAGGTCCCGGTTGAGGCCACCCCCATGGGTACCGAACTTGGCTATCAGCCTCTGCTCGGCCACTTTGCCTGTGCTTGAGTCCACCTTGGAGGATGGTCACCTGACGGTCCAAGGTCAAATGTTCCGGACTGTTGAAGAGTTCTCCGACTGTCAGGGAACACTCCTGTCTGTTGGTTGTTGTGCAGTGTCCATTCATCCATTGCTGTAGCCTCTGCTCAGTCTCAACAATGTACATTGGTGAATGGATACCATACAACAATCAGCAGACAGGATTGTTCCCTGACAGGCAGAGAACACTTCAGCGATCTGGGACATTCGACCTCAGACCTTCGAGTGACCAATCTCCGAGGCAGACTTCGGGACAGGCAACAACTCAAAGTGGCCGAGCAGAGGCTGATAGCCAAGTTCAGTACCCATGGGGATTACCTCAACGGGGACCTTGGGCTCATGTCACACTGCAGGTGACCCCATTGCACTAAACACATGCACACACTCCTACAAACCCATACACTCATGCAGACACTTTCTCACACACAAGCTCTCTCTCATATGCTCACACCCACACACGCAACCCTGTCACAGACTTATACCCCTTTACACTCACACTCATACACACACCCTCTCACAGACACTCACCGCCCCCCATACTCACGCACATATATATGTTTATGGGATGAATTTGTACTTGCAGAATTATATTTTATTTTGCTCAAGAATCCATCTAGGAATCTGTAAATCCATTTTTCAGTAATAGAATCAGTCTGAACATTGGGGCACAGACAGCCTCACACCATCAATGCATTATCTGGGCCAACATGACACCTGTTGTAAAAGTTACTTGAGAATGTAACTTTAAAAAATATTCTGGGAATTACATATGAAAGAACTGAAACCAACATGTTCATTCTAAAAGATGAGAGACTTAACAAACAATCCAGGTCTTTTTCAATATATAATTTCAGTTGCATCACACTGTAAACATTTGCTATAAATTCAAAGTCTTACAATCTTATACTCCACAACCACCTGATGAAGGAGCAGCGCTCTGAAAACTAGCGCTTTTAAATAAATCTGTTGGACTACAACTTGGTGTTGTGATTTTTCATTTTGTACACACCAGTCTAACACCGGCACCTCCAAACCATGTTAAAAAAAAGGGCAGGTTTGGTTTATTTCTTCACACAAATGTCTTTAATATGCAGCAGCCCATGTCATATTGTTTCCTGAGTACAGATGTTCACACTTATTTTATCTCAGCCATGCAGAGAAGGTGTAATACATTAGTGGGCAGATGGTGGCATAGTCATAGTGGTTCCTGGACTAGTCATACAGGAGCCCAGGCTACTGTTCTGGGGAAATGGGTTTGATTCCCTTCATGGCAGATGGTGAAATTTGAATTCAATAAAAAAAAACAGTTCTGGAGTTAAAAGTGAGCCCAGTACGTATCCACTGTCAATTGTTATAAAAAAAAATTCTTTATAGGGGATGGAATTCTGCTGTCCTTACGTGATCTGGCCTATATGTGATTCCACACCCACAGAAATGTGGTTGTCCCTTAACTGCATTTTAAACAGCTAGGGTTGGGCAATAAATATTGGCTTAGCCATTGATGCCCATGTCCCATGAATGAATAAAACAATTGAGCAACTTAACTTCCTCAATGTTAACAATTTTCACATGGTGTGTAACAGTCTTATCTCTGAGTTAGAAAATTGTTCATTCTAGTCACACTCCAGCCTGTCTAGATTGACACTCTTGATGCATTACTGAGGATGGCATGCTCTGTCAGAGGTGCGGTGTTTCAGGTCAGATGATAAATTGGGGATTGGCCTCTTTTCACAGATAGATTTAACAAATTCCTGTCAACTGTTTTGAAGAGAGAATTCTGCAACATATGCCTACCCAATGTTAATTAACATCTCTAAATATAGATGATCTTATCGTTGTAACAGTGTTTCTGTTTGTTGACTGTTGTTTTTCCTTCAATATACCAGTAACTCCAAAGGTATTTTACCGGGTGTAAAGCATTTTGGGACATTGTGAAATTGGGTAAGGAACTACACAATTGCAAGTCCTTTAATTCTTTTCATAACTTACTTGATTCATATAGATTCCGTTCTTTCAGGAACGACACAAAATCTTAACTGTCTTTTCCATCTCAAGACATAGGGAGATTTTACCTTTCTCACCATCGCAGAGTCCTTCATTCACATTCTTCCAGCCTGAACCCATGACCTCATTGTAAACAAACGGATAGTGCAATTTATTTATTTCCACCAGTGTGGAACCTATATGCAGCACCCTTTATAGGAAAAATAATCTTCCACAGGAGAGCTTGGAATCAACTGAGAAGCTGATTGCCTGTTAAATGTAGAAGGTGACACTGAATTAACATTCCCGGCTCATTTCTTCACAATGTCAGACAAGGAGGAACTATTTTCGTTATCTCTGCGTGATCCCTGTTCCCTTGTCCCACTCTCCTCCAGGCTTGCTGAGCCCGCACTTGTTGTAATGTCTCTTGCTCCCTTTCATTCTACACAGCTGCAAAGAAAGACACCATCTGGCAGCATCACACCAGGAGGGAACTTATTGTAGCAGCCACGACAAATGCTTTTTTATGTGGTGAATGAGTTATTAATTGTTACAATTGTCGATGACAAGTCTTGGAGATAAAACACCCCACTGCAATTATTCCATCATTGTACTGCGCTCTGAGGAACTGTTTACTAACCTGGTGTGTGACACATGTGCTGTGCTTCATTTGTTTTATTGCTGTTAGAACATTTGAACGGAAGCCAGTGCACTCCAAGACAATGCTAGTGTTTCCTGCTTTTCAGAGCATTTTTTGTACTACCTATCAATGCCTCTACTTTTCGGCTTGCTCAAATCTAAACTTGTTACACTGGTTCCATGTTTTAACTCATTCCTTTCCTAGATTTTAACACTGTCAGATTATTTACCTCATGAGTTTTCCTTTGAGCAATTTGCAATCATTTAAAACTCAAGGACAGATTTTTGACATAACCTGTAGCTTTGGGGAACTGCCTCATATTTGGTTCCCTTAGCAGTGAGCTCTGAAATTTCCTCTAAACCTCTCCGCCTCTCTCTCCTTCTTGGTGCTCTCCATAAAATCTAGCTTTTCAACTGGAAATTTGGCCAGCTGCCCTATTTCCTCTATATGTGGCTTGGTATCACATTTGTGAAACGCTTTTTGATGTTTTATTCCATTAAAAACATTATATAAATGTATTTTGGCATTCCCTGTAGATTGTGACTGAAATTAAATTGAATAAAATCAAATTAAATTAAATTAAATTAAATCATTTTGCAGTTTCCCTCATACCCATCACCATTTTGATTCCTTAATTTGAAAAACAAGAACAGGAGGATTCTGAATATCATGTTCAATACCTCCCATCAATGAAAACTACAACATTCTTGGCAGTCATATAAAATCCCTCCCAGCTCAATTGGTTGATTTATGATTTACCCTGAGCTGTAAAAGGGTGAGGGAAAGTGGAGTTGGGGAAGGGAAGAAATCAAGCTAAAATAATTCTCTCCATTAACAGCCAATCATCTCCTTCTGAAAGGTTTGCACATGGATATTGAGAGAGAACAGTATTAGGATTGTTGAAGATAACCAGCCTCCCACCCCACCCTTCTATTCTGTGCCATCAAGGATCCAAAATCCTATCACAGTCACTACTCAAGTTCATATTGATTACTTGACATAAATATCTTTCTTAATACAACGTTCTCAGAATATGAAAGAATGGAGGCACATTTACAAGTCAAACATTAGTAATTAAACAAGAAAATGTTTACTTGAGAGCTATATCAAGACTTGCAAGTTTAACCCCATGTTTATCTACCTTCTTTGGAAGATGAATTTACCACAGAACAATAAGCATGCAGGTAATTGGAAGGAGTAGGCCTTATTCACCCACATGACCCTTTCCTTTCCTATAGTTATGTGGATGTATCCAGTTAATCTTAATGTACAATGGTTAAATGCTTCCTCATTGATCCATTAGGTGTGATTATGTCAGCTCAGGATTTTCCCACCATGGTAATATTCTGAATCAAAAAACAGGAAAAAAACAGGAAAACAACAGAAGGTGTTGAAAACAAAGAATTGACTTTCATTTCAGAAATTGTGGAAGACAGTAGTGTTCCCACATGATGTGGCACAGATATACGAATGTGATTACATTCTCATGCCATGAGTCTTAATTTTAAGCTAAAGGTAAAGTGGAGAGGAAGAACAATTCAGAAGCAACTAAAATGTTAGAACTTTGGGGGATCAAAAATAGGGAAAAATTCAACAATGGCTATTTTGAGTAACTGTGAACAACTGGTTTTAAATCTGTTGTGGATGAACTGGGAGTATGAACCTGTCAGAAGATGGCACTCGAGTGTGGAATGAGCAGTTCCTCTGTAAAACTTAGGTAGAAGCTCATATTTTGCTCTTTCTGGATCATCATGGCCAAAATGTTTTATCCGGTCTGGTTTCAATAGTTTCGTCTGATTCAGGAACACAGGAGCAAGAGTATGTCTTTGCCACAGATTTGTCTTTTCAGGCTGTTGCAATACCAAATGAATCTTCATGCCTTCAGCAAATTTGAATATGTGGCTTTCCATTCCATCATATAAGTGCTTAATAAATACAGTGAATGGTTGAGGTTCCCAAAGCACCACTAGTTACATTATTACAATTAGTGTACTTGCCAATATCTCTACTTTGTCTCCCAACACAAAGACAAATCAATAATTTATCTTCAATTCTATGAAGTTTAACTTGAGGTGACTGTTTCATGTGGAGATCTTTTATCAAATGCCTTTCTGAAACCCATATAAATAGCATTGATGGATATTCCCTTGTTAACATCTCTGGTCACTTGTTCAAAAAATTAATTGCGTTTCTCAGACACGATCTTGCCTCTATGAGTCCATGTTGGTTGTCTCTGATCAGCTGAAAATGTTCAAGGTGTTCATTCTAAGTCTAAATATAGACTCTAATAATTTCATAACACTGACGTTAGTATCTGGTGTATAATTTCATGTTTTCCTCTTATATCTTTCTGAAATAGTGATGTGACATATACAGTTTTCCAGTCTAAAGGAGAATGGTTCTTGAATCAACAGAATTTGGAAAATTATAATTAGGGTGGCTGCAATGTTCTAACTTTCTTCAAACTCTGGGGGAGAAACCTTCCTAGTCTTGAGAATTTGTCACTCTTTAGTATCATTATTTTCTGCATTCCTGTTATTTTGCTTGGATTAATTTTGGTGCAACCTTGCCTTGATTCATTATGAACTTGCTTGTACGTTCCAGCACGCTGACCATTTTCTCTGCAGGATATATAGATTTTAATGATTTAGCATGTCCCCCATTTCCTTATTTTCTTTGAAAATGTCAGAATTATCAAGTATTTTTGAATGGGCTCCACATTGCTCCTGATTACCTGCCTTTTTACACCTTAGTTTTTTGTGTGTTGATTTTCATATCCTTTGCAGATTTCTTCTCATACTCTCATTTTATAACTCTTACCATTTGTTTTGTCAGGTTTTGCTGTTCTCTGTATCTTTCAGCATTTATTAATGATCCATACACATTTCCCATTGCTGCTAGCAAAAAGAAGCTACATCTTACTCCAGCTGCGGACGTTACCTATTTAAAATAAATAAATTGAAAATGTCTTGCTTGCAAATTTTATCTTTCTTGGTATGATCTGAATGGATTCTGCATTACATAATTGTCTGGCACTGAGCTGGAATGGATGCTGTATTATCTGATTTTAATTCATCTGAGTGACCTTTATCACATGTTTAAAACTTTAAACAAATGAGTCATTAGTACTTGAACAATAACTGTACTGCATTTTTTTGAATCACACGGTTAGTTGGTTGGCTTCAGTGAAAGGCTTGTCTGAGAGAAAAGGGCAAAAGGAAACTGTTGTAGGCCTTAATAGATTTAAGGTCACTTACACCGATGTGAATGATAAGGCAGCCATGTATATGCATGTCCAAGTGGCGGTTTGGGAGATGAGAACAAGATTGACCACTGCTGTGATATGCCCCAAGATCAAGTCACCTGAAGCAGTGATTATTTAGATTTGGACATGAAAAGTTAACACTTGGGGTAGAAGGGGTTTTCAGTAAATCACTCCTCATTCTTCAAAGTATGTCATTGGCTGTAAATTATTTTTATAGCATCCTGTGGTCAGGAAAGACATTACAGAAATATAAGTATTGTTTTCCTTGTTTTAATTCTTTTTATTTCCTTTTTTGGTTTCTCTCTAACTTCCTCTGTTTCTTTGTGTTTGTTCCTTTCTATATCTTCCTCTCTGTCTCTTTTACTCTCTTTCCTTTGCTCCTTTTGCAGGTGAAGATTTCACTCCAGATGAGAAAACCCATTACTTCGACCAATGAGACAGAAAGAGAATGTGACAGAAGAAACCACTCAGTGCATTTCTTTCACCAGTCCAGTTTTATCCAAAGCTCAGGGCCAGTTGTTAGACATTCACTGGGAACCAAACAGACTATTCTGTAAAATCCGCAATTAAAACCTGATACAAACAGGCAAAAAAATCCAGAAACATCATTGCAAATATAGAAATTTATCTGTACAGAACTGCAGGGGCAAAGGAGGGGGGGGGAATCTTACTGGTAAATATTACTGTACAATGCAAGGTGTGAGCAGTGTGTGAGCTACAATTACACGGCACAGTCCAGTCACGGTGTACATTGTACAACGAACAATGCCCCATGTACACTACAGTGAGTCACAGTCACAGGACAGAGTCATGCGATAAATAATATCCAATATTCCAAGGCATTGGATTTCCTTTTTATTATATATCATATATATATATACACATATATATATTATATATATGCATATATATATAGTGAGGGAGAAAAAGAGAAATCCTTTACACAGGTTTTAGAGTTCAGTTTCAAGAATTCTTAGTGCATTCAGTTCTTTTTAAGAAGTTAATATAATTGGGTAAAAACAGATATTTTCATGTTTTTTTTGGTCCAATTTAGTCTTGATGAGTGAGGAGTCAAGATTTGTGCTGACTGGAAACTCCTTTCCAGTAATCTAGAATATCATGCAAGTCCTCATCTGTTGCGAATTGTACTTTCTTCCTCAGCGCATACCCTGCAGCAAGGTATTCATCCTTCCTGTGCCACTTCTCATGAGGTTTGTAACGCTCCCAGACCCCCTTAGAGGGTTTGCTGGAGTATTCTGGGCTGGAGGCATAGCTGACGCTGTGGTACTGGGGGGAGAACTGAGTGTAGGCCAAATTTCTCCTGGATCGAGATCGTGGGAGGGCTTCAAGGACACATGGACTTGGACTCCTCATCTGCTTTCGCTCTCCATGATGCAAGCCAGCATAGAGGTGTGAGTGGTCACTGTAGGGCTGCTTTTGCCCTGTTTCTGATCTCACAATGCGACATGGGGTTCCGCTTAGGATGGCACTGCGTGTTGGAGAGGTCCTTTCAATGTATTTTGCTTCTGATTTGTACCTGGGACCAGCATAGATCTCAGAACGCACTGATCGAGGACTGCGCACAGAGCAGTTAGAAGAGATGCTGGGACATTTGGGTGCTGCGTCCATACTGCTATGTCTCTTTAGTGGGTGGTAGCTTTCCCGGTAAATAGGGGACAGGAACCCTGATTTTCCCTGGGACTGTTCGGAAACCAAAAAGTCCTGGGGCTCCACTGATGCCAAGGTCCTAGCACTAGGACCTCGGAAGGAGCTGGACTCTGTCTGCAGAGCATCAATGCAGTTATTGATGATCAGATTCACTTGATCCACTTCTTTTGCTATGGTTGATATTTCAGCGGCAGAGTCCTGACTCTCTCCAAACATACTCTCGAGGATATCTCTGTGATATGGATGTTCACCTGTCCTCACATCCATATAGTTTCCTCGACTGAGCTTCGGACTTTCAATCACCTCCCGGAGATTGTACTCTTCCAGATCCCCTGCTGAAGGTAGGAAAGGCATCCTGGATGACATCATGTCGGAGGGTGGGACTGGCTTCTGTGCCATTTGGGTGATGGTGATGGTCTCCAACTCTGGGGCATATTTCAGCTCAATGATTGTCTTCTTGGCATTTCCTGATTTCTTGTTCTTTACTTGTTCCTCTTTTTTTTTACGCAGACAGTAATAGGTCACACCCAAGATGATGACTACCCCAAAGAGGCAACCCAGAATGGTCATGATGTAATGAGTGGTATTGGAAGTGGCAGGCAATGGCTTTGCTTTGGCTTTAGCCCTTGTTGAGAAGGTTACACAAGTTTGATTGTATCTCAGCGAATTTTGAATGGAAGCCACACAATATGTATAATTAGTATGGGGAATTAATTCTTCAATTTTAATTTCCTCCTTTTCTGTGGATAGGCTCTTTATGTCCGTATACATGCTGTTGTTATATTGTACCAGGATGTTTTCTTTCCGAATAGGGAATGGAATGTGGACCAGAAGGGTTGCTGTTGTGTAGGTGATCTCTTTTAACTTTATTACTGGTGTATCGTCAATATTCATGATGGGGGTCTGAAAGGATATCAATGGAGTAGACTCTTCACCTGATGGGCAATCTTCAGCTTCACAGGGACTTTCTGGGACAGTAGTAGTTGAGGGTTTCTGTGTGAAGATAAACCTGGGATCAACAGAGTCAAGGTCTTCATTGCACATTGAAGCAAGTACACTCAATGCATCCTTGGAACTGGCCTGGCCTTGGTTCAGCAAAAGATACCCAGCAAAATCTGAAGGAGATGTACATTGAGTTCGATCGTAGCTCCTGGTGGTGTTGTTGAACTGCACCAGCCATTTCAAGAAGCCCAGTAGATCACAGGAACAATAAAATGGATTGCCGTAGAGTTCACAAGTGGTGAGCTTGCCAAGACCGAGGAAGGTGGAACTTTCCAAGGTTTGCAACCGGTTCATGGAAAGGTCGATGTTCATTACATTGGGACATTCCCAAAAAGAATTGGGGCTCACCACCTCAATGAGATTGGCCTGGAGATAGAGGTATTCAAGCCTGCCCAGCCCCCGCAGGATTCCCTCCGTGATGTTCCGAAGTTTATTGAATCCCAGTTGCAAAACACGCAGGTTGTACTGAGCAGAGAAGGCTCCATCCTCAATGTAAGAAATCTGATTCTTGGTCAGATTGAGTTCTGTCAGGTTACCAAACCTATTGAGCGAGGAATACTGGACGCTTTTGATCTTGTTCTCATTCAGCCGTAGGTCCACTATGGTACTGTTGATGTGCTGAGGAATGGATTCGTATGGTGGTTGGTTTTGGCTACAAATGGCCAGCCACACAAACCCTTTCTCCCCTTCAATGAGCCAGCAGTCACCATAAACACCAGCAGCATTCATCAACGAGGCTAGTGAGACCCAGAGAATGAAACTGTGCAGAGCCATCCCCTTGTGCTCTGAGGGGGTTTGTGAGCAAAATCTTCCAATAACACTCACCTGCTCAATAAATGATGCTGAATTGTTCTGTAGCTCTAAAATCAAAACTGTCCTTGAAACTCTAGCTATTAAACTGAGGTGTCGTAACTTTCTCGTCTGTATAATTCATGATATTTCCCTATTCCAATTTTCTTTATGGTAACTTCTCATTTGATCCCTTTGTACTTCCAGTACATTTCAATAGATGGTTTCATCTGCTTTTCTGGAAAATAAGAAAAGAGAAAAATGCAGTGAAAATGAACTGAAATCGTTTTCAGTCAGGTTACATTGTGACTTTAGACCTCTTGCCTAGTAAACCAGTCCTTAACTTCCTTTCAGGCTGCTCATGCCTCAGCCCATTCTATTTTGCTACTATGTGTACTCATTGCTCCCTTTATTTTTCAATACTACCTGCCCAAATGTTGGGACAAAAGGTTAGTTTTAATGAAGGAGTTTGATAGGGTCATTAAGCAGAAATTGTTTCTACAGGCAAAAGAGTCAGTAACTAGAGAGTACAGTTTTGAGTAATGGGCAAATGAGGCAGAGGAGACTGAGAAGAATTTTCTTTTTATGCAATAAATTGTTATGATCTGGAATACGCTGCTTGAAGAGATAGTGGAATCAGATTCTGTAACAACTTTCAAAAGCAAACTTGATGAATTAAAACAAAAATGCATGGTTAAGGGGAAAGAGAAGAGCGGCATTGGACTAATTGGATAGCTGTTTCAAACAGCCATATATTCTGTGGACCAACTGGTTCTCTCACATCTATTTGGAATCAGTTTTAAAGTCTAGGCCAATATGAGTGATGGTGGCTCCTTTCTCTGAAGGGGGACTGGAACTGTTAAGCCTTGTGTGCTATTGTTCTTTGCAAAGTGTGAAATTGCTCCCATTATTATCTGTCATAAAACATCCAGCCACGAGTTCTTCATTGTTGAGTTACATTTGATGGATTCATACGACAGAGATTGGATCAGTGCAGGCTGCATGCTGAAAAGCCAGAGAATCAACAGTATAGGAGATAACCATTCAGCCACAGCTCTTTTGAAGAGCTGTTCGATTGGACTCACTCTCTTTCCCCTTTGGTCTAAAATGTCTTTAGGTATAAATCCTTTACGAAGTAATTAATGAATCTGCTTCCTTACCCTTTCAGCAGATAACAGGTTGTTACACATAAAATAAAACCCTCATCCTCCTCTTGGCTCATATTTTACACTTCCATCCTCTTGTTAACAACCAATCCACTCTTTATAACAAACATGGACTGTCCAGTTGAAGGCAGCATATATCTGAGCACCATAGACCAGTTTAATTCCCAGTTTTTTCTGACTGTGTGTTGTGTACAGCTGTGACAGGGCCCATGAATTTCTCAGTGAAAATACCAGAGGCCAAGTAGCACTTTGTGAATTATAATCCTGCACAAATTACAACTACAGGACTGGAAGGGAGGCTTGGCAAAAATCATGTATCCACTCCACTGTTTATGGACTAGTTGGTGTCTACAGAATGACAAAGCCTTGATGGGGTTTTTAAAACAGGATAAACATTTTAAATTTGTGGCATTGCTGGACCTGGAGCCAACAGATGTCAGCAAGCACCGATTGATGGGAAAATGGGATTTAGTGTGAGCTGATATTTTTGAGAAAATTTTAAGTTTATGTGGGGTTAATTTTGACAGAGTTAAAATAGTGATATCTAGAGTTAACAAAGAAATGAATAAATGGTTCAGAAGCAGATAAACTGAGGCAGAACTGGAAATGGGAGATATCAGGTATGGGAAAGTAAATGCTTGAAAAACTTCCCTCATTTTGTCTTCACTAGGATGCAATAGAACTCAGGTTGATAGTTATTAAAGAAGCCTTGAGTTGTAGAATGTCTGTATTTTGATATGTTCTTTAACATTTTCATATAATTAAATCAACTTGACGCCACCTCTCAGAAACATTTCAAAGTGCTTCAAAGAGAGTGAATCACATCATACCATGACCACAAAGGTTAACAGATTTAGCATTTCATTGAACAGATGCACCAGTTCCAACAGTGCAGGACTCTCTGTTATGTGCTGAACTGTCAGCATGGATCATTCTCTCAACTTTCAGAGAGGGATTAAATTTCAGAGCTTTAATTTATGGAATTGAAGGGGAGAAATTGGTTCAGTAATTCTGGGTTAAGAAAGAGGGAGGAAAAAGTTTGTTAGGAATATTACTGCAGATGGATAATGCATATGTGGACAAGTGTACAGGCAGGACTTACTGCCATTATTAGGTAGATTGCTGCCATTCTGAGTTCACATATAAAGAATAGCCACTCATTTAAGGTATTATAGGTTTGCACTGTATGAAACTACATATAGGTCAGCACATTAGGAGGAAGGAAAATAATGCCCGTGCAGATTTCAATGAGTTTGTAAAATGCTGGGTGAATATGATTATCGCTAATTTTAGATATAAGTATAGCATGACTTAGGCTTAATTTGCAATCATTGATGCATCCATACCCCATACCATTGCAATGTGCAAATGAAGAATGTAATGAGATGTACCACTGAACCAGGCATAATTCTCTAGTTGGTGTAGATCCTGGGAGATGCACTTTTATCCCTATGAGAATCTACTCTTTATAAGCATCATCTGTGTCTGAGAAGCAAGAATCTGTTACTGGCTGCCAACATTTCAGTCTGCAGGGATATACTCTGTCAATTTTTAAATTTTTGATACAGCGAGAAATGCAGATCAAGTATTAACTCCCTGATACATTCCATCCCTGAAACTGAAAAGATGAGATAACTCAGAAAGGTTCGCAGTACTATCTGGCTTTTGAGGAAGAAAGTAAAAATTGGCTTTCATATTCATGGTCTTGGAGCTCCCCAAAACTCTTTATAGATAGTGAAGCCACCATTTCAGTACACATAGTCAAGTCCCACAAATAAAAATGAGGACCTGATAATTTGTTTTAGTGTTGAACATTCTCCTCAGTGCCTTGAGGAGAAATCCTTTGCTTTCCTTTAACCAGCATTATAGGATATTTCATATGTACATGAGGGGCTAGCATCTCTGACGGTGGTGGAATCTCTGACGCCAAAATTCACTGGATTTATCACCTTGAGTACATGGTGAAGTATCCAGAGTGTAGCTTGATCCTATGTTTTTCTGAAAAGTAAAAGCCCGACCCATTGAGCCACGGCAGACATTTGGCAAAGTAAAAGAAAGGAGTGTAACCAGTTTTGCATTTGTGTAAAATAATGAATTGCAGTCAGAAATTATGCATTATGCCCTTGCTGCTTTAGAATAGGATTTGGGGAGGATATAAACTGTAAAATCTGGAGACTGGTTGATTAAAAATGAAGAAAAGACAAGAAAGAATGTTGAGAGTCACAAATACCTTCTTTGTAAAACAAAGAGAGAAAGGAGCCAGTTAAAAAGCAGACAAAGTGTTTGTAACCTGGTCAAAATCATATGTACAAAAGATAAATATTACTTCCACTGGCAGGAGGATCAATCATCAGTAGAGACAGATTTAAGATAATTGCTAAAAGAATCAGAGGAGGAAAGATTTTTGTATGCAATTGTGTTATTGTGAACTGGAATGTACTGCCAGAAAGATGGTGGTGGAAGCAGTTTCAATCATTCCTTTCAAAAAGCAACAGGGTAAGTACTAGGAGGGAAAAGAATTGCAGTGCTATGGGGAAAGAGCAGGCTGGGCAGATTAGCCTCTTTCTTATCTGTGTGCTTCTATGAATGAATTTTCTTTTCAAAATGTATCTGCATAATCAATGTCCAAGGAGAGACATGTAAGAGATGTGGAAAGATGACCATTTCCATGAACTCTAGAACAGCCCTATAAGGAGGATTTTCTGGGACTATTTCAAGATTTTAAAAACATTCATCAGCTGCTTTTTAAATAGTAAAACAACCACTATTTATTTATGTCTAAGAATGCAAAGGACGGCTTACACATTAAATGATCTCGGCCAGTATTCATTTAAAAGGATTCATAAAAAATATGTTCTCACAAGAATATCGGCAGCCTTAATGGAACTCATTAAAACTAGAGGCATGCAGGGATGAGACCAGATTATCCATTCATGAGGACTGAAACATTGATGCAATGTCTGAGCTGATGGAGGTTCGGAGAGCAGCACGTACACGCAAATACAGTTAGCTGAGCTGTGTGCATATTTAATCAAAACAACATTTTTTAAAAATTCACTTGCAGGATGAGGGTCCTACTAGCCAGGCTGGCATTTATTAGGCGAAAGTGAGGACTGCAGATGCTGGAGATCAGAGTCAAGATTAAAGTGGTGCTGGAAAAGCACAGCAGGTCAGGCAGCATCTAAGGAGCAGGAAAATCGACGTTTCGAGCAAAAGCCCTTGATTCCTGATGAAGGGCTTTTGCCCGAAATGTCAATTTTCCTGCTCCTGGGATGCTGCCTGACCTGCTGTGCTTTTCCAGCACCACTCTAATCTTGAGGCTGGCATTTATTGCCCATCCCAGGGATGTCAACTATATTGCTGTGGATCTGTAGACCAGGCCAGGTAAAGATGGCAGTTTCCTTCTTTGAAGGATATTAGTGAACCAGATGTATTTTTCTGACATTAGACTCTTAATTTCAGATTTTTATTGCATTCAAATTCCACCATCTGCCATGGAAGGATTTGAACTTAGGTCTGCAGATCAGCACCTGGACCTCTGGATTAAATGTACAGCGATAATACCACTAGGTCATTGCCTATTCATGTGTCATCCCCATGCACTTTTAATCACACTGCTGTATAAATTTCTGGCTTGGGTACTTTCATGCAGTGTGTGTGTGTGTGTGTATCAATATGTGTACATGTACACTTATGGATGTGAATGCTTTGTAACATTTAGGTTGAAGCATCTCATCTAATTTTTACAAATGTTAATTCACATTGTCCTTCTATTTCTAAAATGGTCCACTGCAATAGTAATCTCCTCCCATTATCACCGCCCACACCCCGACCCCCTGCTCTGTTTTCAGAACATTATCTTGCCAATAATCATTGGCAAAGTTAAACGAGCAATTTTATCTCAGCAAGCAAATGAGTGGGATGATCACTAGATTGTCAAATAATCTTTTGTTGTCTCTCAGAAGCCCTCTGAAACCTAATTTCATATCATTGAAGCAAAAACATAGAAACAAAAAAGTTAGGAACAGGAGTTTACCATTCACCCCCTTGAGCCTGCTCTGTCATACATTACAATCATGGCTGATCATCCAGCTCAACACCCTAACCCCCTCCTGCTCTCCCCCACTCCCCCAACTATTACCACCACCAGCACCAATATCCCTTGATCCACAAGAGCTCCTTTTTCATGAAAACACATCATGTGTTTCTGTGATAGTGAATTCCACAGCTCACCATTTTCTGGGTGAAGACATTTCTCTTCATCTCAGTCCTAACAGGTTTTCCCTTTATCCTTTAAATATAACCTCTGGTTCTGAAAAACCATTAAGATCATCCTTCCTGAGTATAATCTGTCTAGTCCTTTTGAATTTTATGAGATCTCCCCTCATCTTCTGAACTCCAGTGAAACAATCCTAACCTTCTCAATCTCTCCTCATATGTCAGTCTTGCCATCCCAGAAATCAATTTGGTAAAACTTTGCTGCACTCCCTTTGTAGCAAGAACATCCTTCCCCAGATAAGGAGACCAAAAGTGCACACAATATTCTAGGTGTGTCTTCACTAAAGCTCTGTATAATTGCAGGAAGACATCCTTGGTCTTGTACTTGAATTCTCTTGCTATGGAGGCCAACATACAGTTTGCTTCTTTATTGCCTGCTATACCTGCATGTTTACCTTCAGCAACTGGTACGCAACGACACTCGGGTTTCGTTCAACATTCCCTCTTCCAACTTATAGCCATTCAGATAAAAATCTGCCTTCCTATTTTTGCTACCAGAATGGACAACCTCACATTTATCCACATTACACTGCATCTGCCATGCATTGGCCCACTCACTCAATCTGTCCAAATCACACTGCTACATCTCTGCATCCTCCTCACAGCTCACCCTTCCACACAGCTTTGTATCTTCTTCAAATTTTGAGATATTATATTTAGTTCCCTTATCTAAATTATATAATATATTATGCATAGCTGGAGTTCTAGTATCAATCTCTGAGGCAACCTACTAGTCATTGCCATTCAGAAAAGGACCCTGTTATTTCAACTCCTTGTTTCCTGTCTGCTCAACTTTTTAATCCATCTCAATATATTACTCCCAATTCTATGTGCTTTAATTTTGCACATTAATTGTTTATGTGGGACTTCTTTGAAAAGCGCTCTGAAAATCCAAGTGTATCCACTGACTCCCCCATCAACTCTACCAGTTACATCCTTGAAAAATTCCCGTAATTTATCAAGCATGTACATTTTGTCAATCCATGCTGACTGTATCTGATCCTACCACTGTTTTCTAAGTGCTTTGCAATAAAATCCTTAATAATGGGCTGTAGCATATTTCCCACTACCTACATCAGACTCACTAATCTGTAATTCCCTCTTTTCTCTCTACCTCCCTTTTTAAATAATAGGGTTACATTAGCCAACCCTGAAGAAGGGCTCATGCCTGAAACGTCAATTCTCCTGCTCCTTGGATGCTGCCTGACCTGCTGCGCTTTTCCAGCAACACATTTTCAGCTCTCATCTCCAGCATCTGCAGTCCTCACTTTCTCCTTACATTAGCTATTGTCCAATCTGTAGGAAGTGTTCTGGAGTCTAAAAAGCCTTGGAAGATGACCACTAATGTAATCACTATTTCTGGGACCACTTCCTTAAATACTCTGGAAAGTAGATTACCAGGTCCTGGGGATTTATCTGCCTAAAATCCTACAATTTCTCCAAAATCATTTCTTTACTTATACAGATTTGCTATAGTTTCTCTCTCTCTCTCTCTCTCTCTTTCTCTCTCTCATTAAAAACTGTTCCCCATGATTTCTGGTATGTTACTTATGTCCTCCTTTGTGAAGAGAGAAGCAAAGTTATAATGTCATGTCAATGTTACCCTGCCCTTGATAGCAGGTCTTAGCCTGATAACAGTTTTAAAATATGCTAACATTTTATCTAGACTAATCTTGTCTTTCCTGCTCTATAGAAGGTTAAGACCAACTGAATTGAGTTCCTTTTACTTTGAAAGGAATTAATAGGATAGCAAGAGAGAAACCATTTCTATTGATAGAAATTTTAAACAAGGGAACATCATATTAAAACCAGTATAAGGCCATTCAGGATAGAAGACAAAATGGTGGTGTAAGTGCGGAATTCACTCTGAGAAATAAACAGTTGATGCCAACTTACTAACATTAAATATGAAATTGATATATTCATTGATATTAATTAGAGCCAAAGTAGATCAATGGAGTAAATCAGCTGCTAACAGCCTCAAAGGGTTGAACGGCCTATCTTTGCTTTATTCTAACAAGTAATTACATTTGTCAACAGTTTTAACTTCTCACCCTCGTATTCAAATACTTCACGTTATCAACTCTCTATTTCTGTAAGCTCTTCCATCTGTATAACCCTGCATTCACTCTGGAATTTTCCACTTTTATCCTTTTGTGCTTTCCAATTGTAATCACTGCACCATTGGCTGTCGGTACTGGGAAAGATGCTACAGTCCATTATTAAAGATTTTATAGAAAAGCACTTAGAAGCACTAAATTCTGTCATCCCTCACTTCAACATTTCCACTCTCTACCTGGCTTTAAGCCTTCCAAGACGCACCTTAAAATGTAACTCTTTGATCAAGCTTTTGGTCACCATTCTAAACATCTTTAAGTAGCTCAATGTCAAATAATTTTTGATAACAATTGTGGGAAACAAAATGGAACATTTTACTATATTAACGACTCTGTAGAAATGCCAATTGTTAGCATTTTTCTTTATTCTTTTGTGGAATGGCAAGGACAGCATTTATTGCCCATCCCTAATTGCCTTTGAACGGAATCACTTGCTCAGCTATTCAGAGGGGAGGGAACTGGATCTTGGGGGGAGTCTCCTCTGCAGAAATGGCTATCAGGCCATAGGAATATCAAGGAGAAAGTGAGGTCTGCAGATGCTGGAGATCAAAGTTGAAACTTTATTGCTGGAACAGCACAGCAGGTCAGGCAGCATCCAGGGAACAGGAGATTCGACGTTTCGGGCACAGGCCCTTCTTCAGGAATGAAGAAGGGCCTGAAGAAGGGCCTGTGCCCGAAACGTCGAATCTCCTGTTCCCTGGATGCTGCCTGACCTGCTGTGCTGTTCCAGCAATAAAGTTTCAACATAGGAATATCAAGGCCATTATGACTGTCATTTATGTGGTAACCTTCTGAATGTTATTGGAACTGCACCAATGTACCTAAGTGGAGCACATCCAATCACTCACACCATTCTCCTGATATGTGTATTGTGGTAAGTCGAGAGACCTTGGGGAGTCAGGAGTTGAGCAACTCAACACTGTCTATCCAGTCTTTATGTATTAGGCTGTTTGGCTCCTGTGACTGACAGAACTGCTTTTCATGAATCTTTAACCTGATTTGAAACATGCGAGATTACACCAGTTTATGGTTTTGATAATATCCCATACACTGCATGGGTGAATTAGTGCTCAAGCTGTTCATGTACTTTATTGCATCTTGAAGATCTGCATAGAACACAAACCTAATGATCCTCTTCAATTACCTGCTGCCTGTCAGATACCATAACAAATTATTTTGAACAGTGAACGTACATTGCGCTGTATCGTATGCCTTTTTACATTCTTTCATTTGTACATTAACCAGGCTGAGAAGCTTTAGCTTGTACCTGTTGATGTGAATGTCATTTTCTCTTTTCAGAAGGAATTGAAGAGAACATGCTGTGATTAGCGAATTAATTATTGAAGCTGGATCCTTACCTGTAGATGAAAGTGATTAAGATATGAGATGTAACTCACAAAGAACTTCATTTGTTCATAGAGATTGTTTCAATTTGCCAAGAGCAGATATAAAATCAATTAAATATCACTCAAAATACTGTCAATGTTGTTTAAAATTTAAATTAATATAGAGAGAGCAGGAGAAAGCAGGGGCCACAGACAGAAAGCAGCACCTTAAAGAATGGGACAGAGAGGTTCCTGGAGATAGACAGTAGCAGCTAAAAGAGCAGATGACAGGAGGACCAAAGACAGAGTAGTAGCTAAAACATCAAAGAGAGAACATTGTGGATACAGAGCAACATCTGAAGGAATGGTGAGAAGAAAGACCCGGAGATAGGGCAGTGTTATGGGAGCTTTGTGATTAAATCCAATTCATGATTCTAGAGCTGGCCTTCTGGGAAATGTCTAACTGCAGTATCTCAGGATTATGGGTCATTGATTGGTTGGTGATATTTTTCTCTTTAATTTTTCAACTCACAGCTAATTTTAAGAATTGTAATGTTTAATTACTTGTACCAAACTTTACTAATAGTAGTAAAGTACATTGGATTGACAGATGAGTATGAGAAAGTGAGGAGTGCAGATGCTGGAGGTCAGAGTTGAAAAGTGTAGCACTGGAAAAACACAGCAGGTCAGGCAGCATCTGAGGGGCATGACAGATGAGTATGTCCTACTTATTTGAAATAGTAAATTTCAATCAGGGAAAGTAGAACATTTGTTGACATAATAAGAATTTAAGCAAAGGTAGGAATACAGACATTAATTAAAACAAACAGTGAAAAAAAACAATTAGTTAAACAATATATAGATAGCAGGGTAGATAATGTGCGGTGGTTATAGAACAGGAGTTCTTATGTAATCCAAGGCAACACGTTTGCAATGTTTATGATGTGAGAAAATTTGGCTGTATTGATCTAGAGGCTGAGCTGCAAACACTGCAATACATCAGGGAGGGGATGTTCCCTCAATACTTTGTCACACCTCTTCGAATATTCATGATTTGGAGGTGCCAGTGTTGGACTGGGGTGCACAAAGTTAAAAATCACACAACACCAGGTTATAGTCCAACAGATGTATTTGGAAGCACTAGCTTTCAGAGCACTGCTCCTTCATCAGGTGGACAACCCTCCGTGTGAAAAAGTTGCTCCTTAGGTCTCTTTTACATCTTCCCCCTCTCACCCTAAACCTCTGCCCTCTAGTTCTGGACTCACCCACCCCAGGGAAAAGACTTTGCCTATTTATCCTATCCATGGCCCTCATGATTTTATAAACCTCTATAAGGTCACTCATCAGCCTCCGACACTCGAGGGAAAACAGCCCAATCTATTCAATCTCTCCCTATAGCTCAAATCCTCCAACCTTGGCAACATCCTTGTAAATCTTTTTTGAACCCTTTCACATTTCATAACATCTTTCCAATAGGAAGGAGACCAGAATTGCATGGAATACTCTAACAGTGGCCTAACCAATATCCTGTACAGCCGCAACATGACTTCCCAACTCCTGTACTCAATACTCTGACCACTATCCTATCTACCTGTGACTCTACTTTCAAGGAGCTATGAACCTGCATTCCAAGGTGTCTTTGTTCAACAACACTCCCTAGGGTCTTACCATTAAGTGTATAAGTCCTGCTAAGATTTGCTTTCCAAAATGCAGCACCTCGCATTTATCTGAATTAAACTCCATCTGCCACTTCTCAGCCCATTGGCCCACTTGATCAAGATCCCATTAATCTGAGGTAATCTTCTTCACTGTCCACTACATCTCCAATTTTGGTGTCATCAGCAAACTTATTAACTTTACCTCTTATTTAGGTTAGATTAGAATAGATTCCCTATAGTGTGAAAACAGGCCCTTCAGCCAACAAGTCCACACCAACCCTCCGAAGAGTAACCCACCCAGTCTCATTTCCCTCTGACTAATGCACCTAACACTATGGGCAATCTAGCATGGCCAATCCACCTAACCTGCACATCTTTATGCTCACATCCAAATCATTTCTATAAATGATGAAAAGTAGTGGACCCAGCACCAATCCTTGTGATACTCCACTGGTCACAGGTCTTTAGTCTAAAAAACAAATGTCCACCACCACCCTCTGTCTTCTACCTTTGAGCCAGTTCTGTATCCAAATGGCTAGTTCTCCCTGTATTCCATGAGATCTAACCTTGCTAACCATGGGGAACCCTGTCGAGCGCCTTACTGAAGTCCACATAGATCACGTCCTTCTTACTTCTTTGTTACTTCTTCAAAAAACTCAATCAAGTTTGTGAGACATGATTTCCCACGCACAAAGCCATGTTGACAATCCCTAATCAGTCCTTGCCTTTCCAAATACATGTACATCCTGTCCCTCTGGATTCCCTCTAACAACTTGCCCACCACTAACGTCAGGCTCACTCGTCTATTGTTCCCTGGCTTGTCCTTGCCACCTCTCTTAAATAGTGGCACCACATTAGCCAACCTCCAGTCTTCCGGCACCTCACCTGTGACTATCGATGATTCAAATATCTCAGCAAGAGGCCCAGCAATCACTTCCCTAGCTTCCCACAGAGTTCTAGGGTACATATAATCAGGTCCTGGGGATTTATCCACTTTTATGTGTTTCAAGACATCCAGCACTTCCTCCTCTGTAATATGTACATTTTTCAAGATGTCGCCATCTATTTCCCTACATTCTATATCTTCCATGCCCTTTTCCACAGTAAATACTGATGCAAAATACTCGTTTAGTATCTCCCCCATCTCCTGCTGCTCCACACAAAGGCGACCTTGTTGATCTTTGAGGGGAAAGTGAAGACTGCAGATGCTGGAGTACCAGAGTTGAACAATGTCGTGCTGAAAAACACAGCAGGCCAGGCAGCATCCGAGGAGCAGGAGAATCGACGTTGTGGGCATAAGAAGTCCTGAAGAAGGGCTTATGCCCGAAACGTCGATTCTCCTGCTCCTCGGATGCTGCCTGGCCTACTGTGTTTTTCCAGCACGACATTTTTCAACTCTGATCTTTGAGAGGCTCTATTCTCTCTCTAGTTACCCTTTTGTCCTTAATGTATTTGTAAAAACTCTTTGGATTCTCCTTAACTTTATTTGCCATAGCTACCTCATGTCCCTGCTTTGCCCTCCTGATTTCCCTCTTAAATATACTCATACTTCCTTTATACACTTCTAAGGATTTACTTGATCTATCATGTCTACCTGACATATGCTTCCATCTTTTTATTAGCCAAACCCTCAATTTCTTTAGTCATCCAGCATTCCCTATACCTACCAGCCTTCCCTTTCACCCGAACAGGAATATACTTTCTCTGGATTCTCGTTATCTCATTTCTGAAGGCTTCCCATTTTCCAGCTGTCTCTTTACCTGCGAACATCTGCACCCAATCAGCTTTTGAAAGTTCTTGCCTAATACCATCAAAATTGGCCTTTCTCCAATTTAGAACTTCAACTTTTAGATCTGGTTTATCCTTTTCCATCACTATTTTAAAGCTAATAGAATTATGGTCGCTGGCCCCAAACTGCTCCCCCACTGACACCTCAGTCACCTGCCCTGCCTTATTTCCCAAGAGTAGGTCAAGTTTTGCACCTTCTCTAGTAGGTACATCCACATACTGAGTCAGAAAATTTTCTTGTACAGTCTTAACAAATTCCTCTCCATCTAAACCCTTAACACTATGGCAGTCCCAGTCTATGTTTGGAAAGTTAAAATCCCCTACCATAACCATCCTATTATTCTTACAGATAACTGAGATCTCCTTCCAAATTTGTTTCTAAATTTTCCTCTATTAGTGGGTCTATAATACAATCCCAATAAAGTGATCATCCCTTTCTTATTTCTCAGTTCCACCCAAATAACTTCCCTGGATGTATTTCCAGGAATATCCTCCCTCAGTACAGCTGTTATGTTATCCCTTACCAAATACGCCACACCCCCTCCTCCCTTACCTCCCTTTCTATCCTGCCTGTAGGATTTGTATCCTAGAACATTAAGCTGCCAGTCCTGCCCATCCCTGAGCCATGTTTCTGTAATTTATGATATCCCAGTCCCATGTTCCTAACCATGCCTTGAGTTCATCTGCCTTCCCTGTTAGGCCTCTTGCATTGAAATAAATATAGGTTATTTTATCAGTATATTCAAGGGGCAAAAGGAGAAATGGAAATAAATGCAATAACTATCATTAGAGAAAAAGTGCTGAGGAAACTAATGGTGCTAAAGACTGATATGTCCGCTAGACCTAAGGGTATGCACTGTAGGATATTAATGGAAGGCACTACAGAGATAGCGGATGCATTGGTAGTAATCTTTCAGATCCTTAGGATCTGGAACAGTCCCAGAGGATTGGAGAACTGCTAATGTAACACCTTTATTTTGAAAGGGAAGGAGATAAAAAATGTCTAATTTGCTTAATAACTGTTATAGGGGCATGTTAAAGTCTCTTGTAAGGGAAGTAATAGCAAAGCAGTGAGAAATGCATAATATAATCTATCAGAATCAGCAGGGCTTCATGAGAGCAAATCATGCTCAACAAATTTACCAGAATTCTTTGAAGAGGTTAAAAAAGATAGACAATGGGGAAACAAATAATGTAATATATATAGATTTTTAGAAGTGTTTAATAAATACGACACACAGGGCTACTTAGTAAGAGCCATTGTTTTGGATGTAGTATATTAGCATGTATAGAGGATTAGCTAACTACTAGAAGGCAGAGAGTTGGAATGAGGAGGGGGGCATTTTCAGGATGGCAAATATGTAACTAGTGGAGTGGCACAGGGATCAGATTGGGACCACAATTAATTACTATATATTAATGACTTGGATGGTGGAAACAAAAGTAATAGCTAGGTTTATGGATGACTCAAAAATAAGTAGGAAGGCAAGTGGTGAGGATGACACATGAGTCTGCAGGGGATTAGGCGAGTGGGCAAAATCTTGGCAGATGGAATATAATGTGGAGAAATGTGAGGTGTATTAGTTAAATGGAGAAATACTGAAGAAAACTACAGTACAGAGAATAAAAACAATAATTGCTAGAAAAGCTCAGCAGGTCTGGCAGTATCTGTGGAGAGAAATCTGAGTTAACATTTCGGGTTGAGTGACCCTTCCCCAAAACAGGGGGATTTGGGAGGCCTCATTCATGAATTACAGAAGCTAGCATCCATGTCCCGTGGGTAATAGGGAAGACAAATGGAACACTGGCCTTTATGTCAAAGGAAATGAGTTTTAAAATAAGGAAGTATTACTAAAACTGTACAAGGCATGAATCACACAGCAGCTGGAATATTGTGAACAGTTTTGGATCTCTTATCTAAGGGAAGATATACTGGAGACAGCCCAAAGAAAGTTCACTCGGCCTATATCAGGTATGGAGAAACTATCTTATGATGAGTGGTTGAGCCTGTACTCGTTGGAAGAAGATTGAAAGGCTACCTAATTGAAACATATAACATTTGTAGATGATTTGACAGGATAAATGTGAAGATATTGTTTCCACTTGTGGGAGAGTCTACGATGAGAGGGCATTATCTCAGAATAAGAGGTCGCACATTTGAGATAGAGATGAGGAGAAATTTCTTCTGTCAGAGGGTACTGAATCTGTGAAATTCTTTACCACAGAAGGCTATTGAGGCTGTGTCTTAAGTATATTCAAGGCTGAAACTGACAGATTTTTAATCAGAAAGGGAATCAAGAATCATGGGGAAAAAAAGCTGGAAAGTGGAGTCAAGATAGATCAGATTAGCCGTGAATTCATTTAATGGCAGAGCAGACTGCATGATTTACTCCTGTTCCTACAGTTAACTGTTTTACAAGACAATCTGCTCATTCCAGATATCAAACCAATAAACGTCTAAAATGGCTCAAATGCATTTGCAATTTTCCTTAAACAAGGAGACCAAAACTATACATGATATTCAAGATATGGCCTGACTAATGACCTATACAACTGAAGCACAATATCCTTACTTTTACATTCAATTTCTCTCATAATAAAAGCTAATACTCTATTAGTCTTTTTAATTACAAGTTGTTATTCTATGTTAATGTTTTGTGACTTAGGTACTAGAACACCTAAATCCCTTTGCATCTCAGAATTCTGCAGTCAGTCATTCCTCTATTTAAGTAATACTCTGCTTTCTCTTCCTGCCAAAGTGAACAGTTTCACATTTTCCTGTGTTATACTTCAACTGCTAGATTTGTGCCACTCACTCAACCTATCATCCTTTTGCAATCTCCTTATATCTTCTTCGCAATATACTTTCCTTCCTATCTTAGTGTTGTCTGCAAATTTACTTACCATCCCCTCACTCCCCTCATTTAACTCAGAGATATAAATTGTAACACCTGAAGCCCCAGCACAGACCCCTATTATCCTGATTATTAGACAAAAAGCCATTTACACATAGACTCTGTTTTCTGTCAGCCAATCTACCTTCAATCCATGCTAAAACATTATCCCTAGCCATGAGCTTTTACTTTCTGCAAAACCTTCTGTATAGTGCTTTAACAAATGCATTCTATAAATCCTAGTACAGTACATCTGGAGTCTCCCCTTTATCCACTGTAAAGTTATTCCTTCAATCTCACTGCTCCTTTGTCAGGTAACTAGTGGGACAGGATCATAGGACACAGAATTTATAGCTCCAAAAGCTTGTGCTTCCAAATGAACCTGTTGGATTATGGCCGGGTGTTGTGTGATTTTTAACTTTTGTCTACCCAAGTTGAACACTGGTAGCTCAACATCTCAGAAAATGAGGCATTCTAATGTTGTGGGCCTGGATTGGTTTACATTTAGTGCAAGAGTTACTCAGTGGGTCTGGTAGCATTATAAAGAGGAAAATAGAGCTAACCTTTGGAATTGAATATGATTCGTGCTGTTTGCTTAATTTTGGAATTGAATATGCCATTTTTGTTTTTACAGTTGTCTGCTTTGTGTGGATGCTAGTTGTCAAGGGCCAGATATTTTAATGCCTGAGATGATATTGGTATAAACAGTCTGAGGAATTGAAATAAGACACTTGCTCAGCTTATAAACATGTTAGTCATAAGATGCATTAATAAATACATTTTTACGTATTACCAGGAAGCCCAAAATTAGATTGTGAAGTTTGATGTGATCTAAAATATTCTTTGAACATGTGTATATCGCAGTGTAAGATTATGCATTTTGAAGCTAGTTCTTCACCAGACAATTTGAATTGATGAAGTTGAGCCATTTCTCTTGGATATTTCATTGCTGTGTTCTTTCACAATGTCCTCAACGGTTTCTTAAGGAATAGCACTCCTACTTTCCTATTGGCGTGTCACCTCAGTGTAAACATGATGCGTTATTTTTAACCTTGTTACCATTTCGAAGTCCAAAATATCCACACACACTAAACAATAATGATTTAAGTATTGTGCAAATGTTCCACTATCCTCCCACAATCGGGTATCATACAACTCATTTCGGTAGCAACTCTTTTAGCCTGGTTGAGATAATCTCTGCTGAAAGTCAGATCTGGCAAATTCCTTGTCTGCATGGCTCAGTTGCTCACCAGATAAACTGAATACTTGTGAGAATGCTGCAATTCATTTTTATGCTCTGCTTGTTTCAAGACAGTTTAATTTAATTCATCTTTATATTGACATGTTTATATCACTAACGTGTTCCCAGCAATATAACTGTAACTAAAAGATCAATTGAAGAGGTTCTCTGTACAAAATAATTTTGTATGGATTATATTGACTCCCACCCAACTGTAGGATAAAACTGCACCTTAAAATCTGGTGGCTAATTAACATTTCACAACTGAGCTTGCAAACTAATGAGCAGAAGCAGCTTACTCAATCTATTGAGTTTAGTCTGCTCGTGTGTTAGCCATTGGCAGCTTTACCCTTTCAGGCCGAATTCTTCCCAACATGGTATCTGTCTGCCTTTTTAAATATAGGTCATTCTGCTATAACACAGGTTTTGTGAACGCGAATTGATGAATAGGGGATGCTGTTTCTAAAGTGCAAATTTTTAAAATTTTAAAATGTGTGTTGGCCATAAAGTGATTGCCTTACTTTAAGTTCTATTTTTATTGCACGATTTTTATTTAGAGTGGGGTTGCACAAGAACGCAACCATTACTAGTGTTAGGTGCATTAGTCAGAAGGAAATGGGTCTGGGTGGGTTACTCTTCGGAGGGTTGGTGTGGACTGGTTGGGCCGAAGGGCCTGTTTCCACACTGTAAGGAATCTAATGTAATCTAATCTAATCCAATAAATTGATTAAGCATTACTATTCTTTGATGAAACTATGCTGACTCTTGCTGATTACAACGAGGTTGTCCTAAGGGCATAGCTGTAATCTATTTATAGATGAATTTGAGATGTTCCTCTATTGGGTTACTGTGGCATAGTAATCGTGTCCCTATCTTTGATCCAAGAGGTCTGGGTTCAAGTCTCATCCCTGTATCTGAACAGATTGAGTCAACATATCTAACCGCTTCCCCATGACAGAGGTCAAGTCAACTGACCTACAGTTTTTTGCCTTCCTCTCTTTTTGAATAGAGGGGTTGTATTTGCTATTTCTCAGGCTAATGCTACCTTTCCTCAATCTAGAGCCTCTTGGAAAATTAATATCAATGCATCTACTAGCTTATTTGCCATTCAATGTAAGACTCTAGAAAGAAGTCCACTTGAATGCAGAGATATATCAACTCGCAGCTCCACCCATTTCCTTATTGCCATTTCCCTTGTGATTATAATTTTGCAAGGTTCTCTCTTCCTTTGATGTCCTGGTCTACAACTTTACTGGACTATTTTTGTATCATCAATAATGAGGTCAGAAGCAAAATATTTGTTCATTTCCATCTCCCTTTCCTTATTATCTACAATTAATTCCCTATTCCCATTTTCTAATGGACCAACACTCACTTTACTTCATTTTTTCCTTTTTAAATTCCTATAGAAACGCTTGCTGCTTTTCATTTATACAATGCTAGCTAGCTGCCTTTCACAGTCTAATTTATTTCTTATGACTAACCTTTTAGTCATTCTGTATTGTTCTTTGTATTTGGCTGGTTAGCTGATTTACCACGTATGCTTACACAATTATATACATTTTCCTTAAATTTGTTGCTTTCCCCAACTCCTTTCATTAACCTACAGAACTTTTATTTTAAAATATAATAAACTCATTCTGACTATTCTGAAATATCCTAAATATCTCCAATTGTGTCTCGATTGATTTATCTTCTCGTCCAATTCATCAGGTTCACTTCAACTAGCACAGCTTTCATGTCCAAATGATTGCTTTTTTAGTCTTAAAATTCTAGTTTTAGACCCAATCTACTCCTTTTGAAACTAAATGTAAAATTCAGTTGCACCATGATCAATGCTATCTAGAGGTGCCTTAACTCCGAGTTTATTAATGAATCCTGTCACATTGCACATTACCTACTAGTCATTGCCTGCCACCCAGAAAAAGACCCATTTATTCCCAGTCTCTGTTTCCTGTCTGTTGAACGATTTTCAGTCCATGCCAGTACATTATTCTCTATCCCATGTGTTTTACATTTGTCCACTAACCTCGTATGTGAGTCCACATCAAAAGCCTCCTGAAAACCCAAATTCATCACATCCACTGGTTGTCCTTTATTTATTCTAACTTTACCCTAAAAAAAAACTCTGATATATTTGTTAAGCATGATTTACTTTTCATAAACCCATGCTAGTTTTATCCAATCCTGTTAATGCTTTTGAAATGTTCTGTTCTCACGTATTCTATAACAGACTCTGGCATTTACCCTACTAAAAGGTAAAAATAAGAAAAATAACTTCAAGAAACATAAAAGAAACAGTAAAAGTATGAAAAAAGGTAAAGATTAGTAAAGACAAATGTGTACCCATTACACACTGGCATCTGACACATGTCAACCTCCCAGGAGCCTCATAGAATCACACCGATCTACAAAAAGGACTCTTTAAGCTATATTTCAGAATGCAACAGCAACTAGCACTGCAATGCTGCTGCAAGTACACTTTCTACACAGGAACAAGCATTATGCTCTTGAACTGGACCAGGCTGCATGTCAGGGCTGCTTGCTTGCTCTCTTAGCATTCACTCACCTTGAGCCTACCTGGCTGCTCGTAGCATCTCTGCCTTGCATTGTCTTTCTGCATTTGACTCTCTGAGCCAGAGCTACCAGGCTCACCGTACTTATGCCTTGCCTTGCTGTTTAGTGCAGGCACAAAGCCAGAAAACTTGTCATGGTGTCAGCAGTCCAGGGTCAACTCAAAAAAGCCAGCCTTCAGTCAGGGGCCTCTGGCACAGTAAGCGTCTGACATGAGTCAAGAGGGCAAGATCAATCGGTCATTTGGGAAAGTTGGGGGCAGGATTATTACCTCATAGGGGTGAAGAGCTGAATGTCAGGCAGTCCACCAACTGCCTTGGCTTTTTCTGCCTTATTGTGGGCTGCTTTCTCCTGAAATAGGAGAAGAGATTGAGTGACATGAAAGTAGATGGCACAGCAGTTAGCGCTGGTGCTGGTGTGGGAAATCTGTTGAGGTGTCCCAAATGTGGTGAGTCAGCAGTATGGAGATCTTGCAGGGTTAAGAGGCTGGGAGATGGGAGAGGTGGGAGCGAGTGACGGAAGATGTTGCATGCATTCGTGAGAGTGTTGGAGAATGTGCCTTAGTGGGAGGTGAGTGCAGGAGGAGAGATGGAGTGAGTGTAAGGTAGCAGAAAGATGATGATGGCATTGATAATCTGTACTGGACAGGCAGGAGGCTGGAAGAACACAGCAAGCCAGGCAGCATCAGGAGGTGAAGAAGTCAACATTTTGGGTGTAACCTTTTTTGTCTCTAACCTGTCATTGATAATCTAGCAGAGATGGTCCTTGGTCTTCATAGCAAGTGGTAGAATCAGGCTAGCAATGGACAAGAGGAATGTAACATGGACAGGGAAGGTAATTAATGAAGTGTACTTTGGATGATAGCATAAGAAAACTCACTAGGCCTCAGGGAGAAAAAATTCCATGAAGTCAACAAAACTGATACTTTTCAAAAACATTAAAATTCAGTCCTTTGTGCACATTGGCATAGAACACTCACAGGAATGCTAGAGAATCAAAGAACTAGTGAGAATGTGAAACTGAAAGAAATTATAAACAAAAGAGCAGGACTGGCGAAATTAATTGGACTGCAAGATGATAAGTACCCCGAACCTGATGATCTACATCACAACAAAGATAATAGTTGTGTTGGCGGTCATCTAAAATTCTACAGATTCTGGAATGGTGCCTGCGGATTGGGGATAGCAATGGTAAGCTCGCTGTTTAATTAGAATGAAGAGAAAAGACACAGACACAGTAGCCCAACTTCAACAGTTGGTAAAATGCTAAAACCTATCCTAAAGGATGTGATTACTGTACACTGAAAAAGTAATGACAGGATTGGACACAGTTAACATGGATTTATGAAAAAGAAATTATGTTTGATCAGCCTCTTGGAGCTTTTTTTGACAATGTTGTCAGCAGAATAGTTAAGGGGGAAATGGTGGATGTGGTTTATTTGGATTTTCAGAATACTTTTGGTAAGCTCAGATGCAGAAGGTTAGGAGATGAATCGTGAGCACATGATCTTGGGGGTAATATACTGGCATGGACTGAGAACTGTTTAACAGACAGAAAACAGAGAGGGGGATATAAATGAGTCATTCTCAGGTTGGTAGGCCATGGAGTGTTGATATCTAACCTGTCCTCCAGTCCTCAGTCTCCTTGTTAATGAGTCATTAGTAGCTAGCATACAACTGCAGCAAACAATTAAGAATTAAATTGTATATTGGTCTTTATTATAAGGAGATTTGAGTACAGGAGTAAAGAAGTTTTCCTCCAAGTGTATGGAGTCTTGATGATGTTGGTCTTGGAGTAGTGTATATAATTTTTGATGTCCCTAAGTAAGAAGATTACATTTGCCATAGACAGAGTACTGCAAAGGTTTGCTAGATTGATCCCATGGATGACAGGGATGAGGACAGCTTGAAGAGATTATACCTATATTCTCATGAGTGAGTGAGAAGAGATCTCATTAAAGCAAACAAAATTTGGACAGGGTTCAACAGGGTATGCGCAGGAAGGATGTTTTCTCTGGCTAGTGGGATCTGGAACTAGAGGACTCAATTTCAGAATAAGAAATAGGTCATTCATGACTGAAACAAGGAGAAATTTCTTCACTCAGAGGATAATAAATGTTTGGAATTCTCTCCCCCAAAGTGCTGCAGAGGTTCAGTCATATTGAAGACCGAGATTGACAGATTTCTCAAAATTAAAATATCATCAGGTATGGGGAAAATGCATTGAAGTGGAAGACTAGCTATAATCTAGATGAATGGTGGCGTGAAAAGCCGAAAGACCCAGTGCTGCTTCTATTTTCTATGTAACAGTGCAAGATCTCAGAAAGGGAAGGAGAGGGTTTGAATTGGCTCAGATTGCAGTGTTGGAAAGACAATGCTAAAACAATACTGCAAACATGGGCTGCTGACAGGAAAGAAAAAAATGCTAGAGGATGGGTTTGAATTAGTTCAATGTGAAGCAGAGCAACACATGGATGAGGAGGCAAAAGAGGAACAGTAAAACAAAAACAACTTACATATTGGAATTTCACAACCTTGGACTGTCCCAAAGTATTTTATAGCCAAGAAAATACTCCTGTTTCAAAACAAGTACATTATTGTAATGTTCATCAGGAAATGCAGCAGCCAGTTTCTGCATGGCAAGTTCAAATAATAATAATGCACAACGATAATGATAATAAGCAATTTTTTTCTTTAGTGGTGTTGGTTGAGGAATAAATGTTGGTCAGGACTTTGGAAAATTTTCCTTTTTGTTTTTGGATAAAGATCACACAATCTGGTTTTACTGTTGTTTGAATGAGAAACATTGACCCCAGGGACAAGCAGGCGGACAAAGGAAGGCATTGTGAGTCAGGGCATGAGAGGGAGGGAAAGGAGGAACAATATCTTAAATCTTCATAATGTTGAAGGAGGTCATTTGTCTCATTGGACAAAATTGGGCAGGGGTCTGAGACACATGGCCTACAGTGAGATTTGTGGCAGAATGAGAAGTCCAATGAGGAATATCTCAAAGTTGTGAGCACATTGCTCCAGCTTTTCAGCTTTAGCTGAGCAGTGAAGTGAGTTTCTCGTTAGACAGTGGCAAGTTGTCAATTAAGGCAAATTATAGCTTGTTAGGCACCTTATTAATGCCACAATTATTCTTATTAATATTCAACTTCCTATCTTACTAAATCGGCCAAATAAGCTAGATATCGAGAATTCGTGACATGAAAATTGGGGCAGGCACTTGGTGACTTTAGCTCATCACTGACTACAAGGAACCTTTGTGTTGCTCAGCAGCCCAGCCATTTGAAATCTGAACTACAGGCTTTGGCATTGGACACTTATCACCCACTCATGACCGTTATGGTACTTCTCTGATACACTAACATGACACGTCTGGGAATGCAGTCTCGCATTGCAGAACACACAAGCAACTAGCATTGAAAGACCTCAGCATGGACACTTTGTGCACAGGGATAGGCTTCCACTTCACAGGGTAGAACAGACTGCATCTGAAACCGCTAACTGGCTTTCTTAGTGCTTGCTTACTTAGCAAGCATTAATGTGCTCACCACATCCATACATTGTCTTGTCATGCCATGCCAATTAGCACATTGGTGCTTCAGCCAGAGCCAAAAGGCTATTAGTACTGCTGTATTAAGTAGCTCCTTTGTACAGATACTCAGTCAAACTGCTTGGCATGCTCGTCAGTAGGGATCTGTCCACGAATCAGAGGAGACATCTTGATGTACTGCACGTTGAGACGTCAGTCTAACAGCTGCAGTTGCAAGCACATTGCATCAACATTCAATCAAATAGCCATGTCAGAAACTGGTGGCTAGTCCTTAATCCAGTGAAATGGGGGTGCAAAAAGTGGTTGTTCCCAGCCAGTAGTCCCGGGACCATCTGCACACAGTCCAGGGATTTGACTGCACTTAGTTGTCAGCTTTGGATGCTCATCAGCAGAGAACCTGTCTGACTACAGTCCTGGAAAATGGGCTGTAGGGACTGGAGCAGCAGTCAGGGAGCTGCAAAGATAGCGATCAGTAATCAGTCATGTCTGGGGCTGCTTGTCAAAGTCAGTCAGAGATCTAGTGCAAATATAATCTTGTGCATTCATCCATTAATCATTAAAGAGAACACAAGAGGATCAGTAGGGGCGACAGAGGGATGACTGCCACAAAAGATGGGAGAGTCAAGGCTGGGGCATAAGCATAAGCACACTTGGAGGTGGAAGCAAGGATAATGATGGGGAGAAACTCAAGGCGTATGGAGGAGTATGCAGAACAGCATTGAAGGGCATGGTAGGAAGTGGGGTGGAGGTGTAAGAACTGTGACCATCACCATGACCTCTACAGAGAGACCATAGAGAAGCATGGAAGACATTGTTAAGCTGTAACGTTAGGAGGACCATGCCCCCAACCAGATCTGACAGGGTCATTTGGTAGAATTAATGTGCAATGTGTTTCCTGCACAGGCAGCTGACACGTGCTGTAGGCGTTAGATTGACATCTCAGGGGTTCAGGGACAGCAAGGACAGTTGGGGGGTAAGGTCAATGTGGTGGGTCTCCATATGGGGATGTGGTCACTGTTTTTATACTGCCCCTCCCACATATTGCCATGCCCTCTGATGCTGTTCTGCATATCCCGTCCACATACTCCATCCTGTAACCAGGGCCATGGTGGAAAGGATGTTAGAGATGCAGAAGGTGGAGTTCTGCAGCTTAGATCCCTCCAGTATACGCCAGACAGACTGTGCTGCACCATCCTGCCGTGCTGTGTTCTACCCAATTGGAGCAGGCAACAGGACAATGTGAGAGGTGCTGAGGAGCAGTCATCCAAGAAGAAGGATGTGGACACTGAGCTGGAGGAAGCACTCCTTGTGGGTGATGGAGCTCAGCTGTATTGCCAGTCATGACCTGACTGACAGCTAGTTCCAGTGGATGCAGAAGACAGTCATGGACTTTCAAGGTCAAGATATCCGCATTTGGTTCACATTGTGGGGAGTGAATCACAATTTTGTTTGTGTTCCATTTTCATGGCTGTCAATAAAAGCTCATGTTTGAACTTGTCTGATTGCTTGCCTGTATTGCCCATACTGGACAATAACCAGATGCGGTTGTTCATAGACCATTGGGAAATAATGGTGTGCACACAGAGAGGGTCTTCAGACTTTATATATCTGAGTACAGGTATAATGTGTGACCTGGTGTTTTAAGGGTGACTTGCCCTGAGAGAGTGAGAGCCATGCCAGCTATGTGCTTTGGACTTTGTGTCTGGTGTGCCATTACTCTGCTGGAGAGAGGTAGTGCTGGATTGGCAATACTTTTCCAGGTATACAATGGCCTTTAAAAGATAGCACAGGAGAGTCATAGAATCATAGAGATGTACAGCATGGAAACAGACCCTTCGGTCCAACCCGTCCATGCCGACCAGATATCCCAACCCAATCTAGTCCCACCTTGCCAGCACCCGGCCCATATCCCTCCAAACCCTTCCTATTCATAAACCCATCCAAATGCCTCTTAAATGTTGCAATTGTACCAGCCTCCACCAGTTCCTCTGGCAGCTCATTGCATATCCGTGCCACTATCTGTGTGAAAAAGTTACCCCTTAGGTCTCTTTTATATCTTCCCCTTCTCATCCTAAATCTATGCCCTCTGGTTCTGGACACCCCAACCCCGGGGAAAAGGCATTGCCTATTTACTCTATCCATACTCCTGATAATTTTGTAAACCTCTATGCAGTCACCCCTCAGCCTCCGATGATCCGAAGAGGGTTACCTCAGGGCTTATGCCCGAAATGTTGATTCTCCTGTTCCTTTGATGCTGCCTGACCTGCTGCGCTTTTCCAGCAACACATTTTTAAGCTACCTCAGATTAAAACAGGATCTTGACCAGATGGGCCAATGGGCTGAGAAGTGGCAGATGGCAAGATTCTAGGGAGTGTTGCTAATGAAGAGACCCTGGAGCACAGGTTCACAACTCCCTGAAAGTGGAGTCACAGGCAGACAGGACAGTGAAGAAGGCACTTGGCACGCCCTCCTCCACCGGCCAGAGCATTGAGCACGGGAGGCCACCAGACCTTTGGTGGATATCCATTAAGGGTAGGTAGTTAATGAGGTGAGTTTGTAAGCTACTGTGAGAAATCTTGCTGGGCATCACAATAAGAATCCCTCCAAAAAAAACTTGACACAACTCACATTTAGCCAAAAAAGTAAGGTTCAGCTCAGTGTGTCTGTGAAAGAGCTTTTCAATTAATCCCACTCCATTTGCCTTTCCTCCAGAGCTGTGACTATTTTTCCATTTCAAAAATACATGCCATTTGAAAGTTATTATTGTGTCCATCAAGTGATACTTTCCAGATCATAACAAATGACGGCATTAGATAAAGTCTCCTCCACCCCTCTGTTACTTTCACTAATCTCTGGTTAATGACCCTCTCATAAATGGCAACAGCTTGTCAACATGCCTTAAAAGGATAGTGGGAGAAATCTCTTTCATGTCAGTGAGTAATGGTGAAGGTGATTCAGATGATGCCTCGTTTGGAGTTAGTAGGTTTGCATTGAATCCTCACTCCAGTGACTTGAACGTAACTTACAGACTGACACTACATTACAGTTTTGAGGGAATGCTGCAGAGTTGAAGGTGCTTTCTTTCAAATGAGGTGTTAAATAAAGGCCCTTCTTCCCTTATATGTGGAGGAAAAAGATTATATGGCATGATTTGAAGAGTTCTCAAAAACATGTCTCTTGTCAATTAATATCGCCAAAACAAATAATCAGATCTTTATTACATTAATGTTTGTGAGATCTTGCTGTGCACAAATTGGCTGCCATATTTTTTACAATACAACAGTGGCTACATATCCACAGAAGGCATCAATTAAAGCCAAAGAACTCTGGGCCCTCCTGAGGTCAACAAGAGTGCTATATAAATGCAAGGCTGTCATTCTTTCAAAATAACTTCATAAACTCTAAGGAAGGGTCACTAGACCCAAAACGTTAACTCTAATGTCTCTTCATAGATGCAGCCAGACCTGCTGATCCTTTCCAGCCATTTCTGCTTTTGTTTATAATCCTATTTTAAATTTTAATCTTATTTCCTGTTTAACTAAGTTTCTGCAATAGAAAATGGTGCAAGTGGATTGATGAGATGTGAATTGTTAGTGAGCCTTCATGAACTGGGCTGGACAGTCTGGGGAATGGGTCACAGTCATTCCTGTGGGTCCAGTACAACCAACCTGTTTGGCCCATACGTCAGGCTGCTGCATACAGATCAATCAGTATCAAAATAGAAATTGCTGGAAAAGCTCAGCAGATCTGGGCAGCATCTGTGGATAGAAATCAGAAATAATGTTTTGGGTTGCGTGACCCTTCCTCAGATCAATCAGTGGTTTGTTCACTCATCAGTTAAGGCTATTTATCAAGGTCAGTCAAGGGTGTTGCCCATGGTCTATTCTGGGTCTGTTCACTAAAAGTCAAGGAAGCATTATCAGAGGCCACTGCTGTGGGAGGGAAGCTGGAGAACTCAGTCCAAAGATGTGCAGGTCAGGTGGATTGGCTATGCTAAATTGCCCATAGTGTTAGGTGCATTAGTCAGAGGGAAATGGGTCTGGGTGGGTTACTCTTCCGAGGGTTGATGAGGACTGGTTGGGCCGAAGGGCCTGTTTCCACACTGTAGGGAATCTAATCTAATCTAATCTTTTCTGAGGATTGAATGCAGCATGCTGGGATGCAGAAGGGCCAACAATTGTGAGTGGAGAAATTTAGTATTTAAGGGTGAGAGATGATAATGCTTTGGAATAAGTGGGCTACTATGTGACAGGGTGGTAGTCATCGACAGTCACAACCACCCTGGCATTGCCTGGGGAGGCAGTGCAGCACAATGTTTGACATGACCAAACTATAGGGCTTGGTTTACAGCGATAACATTGAGAGATGAAGTCATAATTCAAAGTGATGTTTGAGAATGTAAGAAAGCTCAGTATCAATGGGAGTCAGTGTGCCAGTGCACTCCAAGCTGAAGCACTGGTATTGTAAGTGGATGGGAATTATAACAGGAAGGTTTGAGGATGCTGGCACAAATCCAATGCCAACATCTGTGGATGGGGCGCTGTAGGTAGTTGCCGCCCAGCGTGCAAGCCCTTAGAGTCAAGATGGGGAGCTGAAAGAGTAAGCAGTGAGCTGGAGTTGCCAGGTAATTGTTCTGACTTTCATATTGGGAATTGTTACTGTTTTGTTTCTATACGAAGAGTGGGAGAGTGGAAACTGTGTATAAATGAGGTGAAATTAAGTAATAATCTTATGCTAATGGATACAGACAAGCCCCTTGCCATTCACTAACAGGATTTTTGTCATATTATTCAACAGTTGATTGGAAATTAGGACTATTTTGTTTTTGAAAATTTCAATCTCTGCTGGTCCCTATTTTCTTGTGGCTCAAAGCAGAGTGGCTAGAAGAAAGGAAGGTGGTGTTTGTTGAAGATGTGGGAGGGCTGGATCACCGTGGTGAGGCTGCAACACACTGTATCCTTTTGTGATGGCCTTTTAATGCCAATCACACTCAACCTGACTTGTACATGTTCTCTGGAAATGGAAAATGGCTGTCATGACACCCAAATTCGGTAGTGTGTTTTATTTCTATCTGAGCATCCAGGCTCTACTTTTGAGTTATGTGAGGGTCTTTGTAAAACTGTAACATATAGGAGCAGAATTAGGCCATTTGGTTTGTCAAATCTGCTCCACCATTCAATCATGACTGTTATGTTCCTCAACAGCATTGTCCTGCCTTCTCCCCATAACCCTTGATTCCTCACCAATCCAAGAACCTATCTGTCTCTGTCTTAAATACTCTCAATGACTTAGCCTCCACCGCCTTATGCAGCAATGAGTTCCACAGGTACACCATACTTTGGCTGAAGAAATTCCTCCACATCTCAGTTCTAAAGGGTTGTCATTTCACTCTGAGGCTGAGCTCTCGGGTCCTAGTCTTTTCCACATCCACTCTATCCAGATCTCTCAGTATTCTGTAAGTTTCAATCAGATTCTCCCTTCATCCTTCAAAGTTCCATCAAGTACAGACTCAGAGTCCTCAACCGCTCATTATATGATAAGCCCTTCATCCCTGGGATCATTCTTGTAAACCTTCTCTGATCCCCCTCAATGCTAGCACATCATTCCTTCGTAATGGGGCCTAAGAATGTTTACAACATTAGAAATGTCTGACTAGAGCCTTATACAGCCTCAGCAGTACATCTTTGCTCTTGTATTCTAGCTTTCTTGAAACGAATGCTAAGATTGTATTTACCTAGCAATTTTTGAGAAGATCTGTAGCTCAGGTTGATGATAAGTATATATGTTAGCTCACTGAGCTGGAAGGTTTTGTTACCATGACTAGGTAATATCATCAGTGAGAGTCTCCAGTGAAGCGCTGGTAGTGTATCCCACTTCTCTATAGGTCTTGGTTTCGTAAAGTGGGTGTTGTCATTTCCGGTTGTTTTTTTCAAGGGAAGGTAGATGGGATCTAAGTCGATGTGTTTATTGATGGAGTCCTGGATAGAATTCCATGCTTCTAAGGATTCTCGTGCATGTCTTTATTTCGACTGTCGTAGGATGTGTGTGTTGTCCCAGTCAAAGTGGTGTCCTTCTTTGTCTGTATGTATGCAAACTAGTGATAGTGGGACATGTCTTTTGGTGGCTAATTGGTGTTCATGTATCCTGGTGGCTAGTTTCCTGCTAGTTTGTCCAATGTAGTGTTTTTTCAGTTCTTGCATAGTATCTTCTAAATGACTTTAGTTTTGCTGGTAGTATCTAATGGATCCTTTAGCTTCATTAGTCACTGTTTAAGCGTGTTGATAGGTTTGGGGGCTACCATAATGCCAGGGGATCTGAGTTTAGTCTGGAAGTCATTTCTGATACGTCTTTGATGTAAGGTAATGTGGTTACAGTTTTCGTTGCATTGTAACTGCTTGTTTGGGTTTGTTTCCGAGGAATCGGCAGATTACGTTTGTTGGGTACCCATTTTTTAAAAAATGTTGTATAGATATTTTTCTTCTACTGTTTGTAGTTCTTGGGTGCTGCAGTGTGATGTAGCTCATTGAAATAATATCTTGATGCAGCCCCATTTGTGGGTGTTTGGGTGATTGCTTCTGAAGTTAAGTATTTGGTCTGTGTTTGTTTTTCTGTAGATGCTGGTTTGAAACTCTCCGTTAACTGTACGTTCAACTGTCACGTCTAGGAATGGGAGTCTGCATTTACCTTTCTAACTGCCAACTAAACCTGCATGTTAACCTTTAGAGTATCCTGAACTAGAACTTCCAAGTTCCTTTAAGCTTCAGATTTCCAAAACCTTTTCCATTTAGAAAATAGTATATGCCATTATTCTTCCTACCAAAGTGCATAACTGCACATCTTCCCATATTGAATTCCATCTGCCACTTCTTTGCCCACACTTGTAGGCAATCCGAGTCCTTCTGCAGCCTCCTTGTTTTCTCAACATTTACCTGTCCTTCCACCTTTCTTTGTGCCATCTGCAAACTTAGCAATGATGCCCTCTGTCCTTTGGCCAGATCATCATTAAGGTATAACGTGAATAGTTGTGTTCCAACACTGTGGAACACCAATAGTCACTCGTTGCCGTCCTGAAAAAGAACCCTTTATCCCCACTCTCTGCCTCCCACTGGTCAGCAAATCTTCTTTCCATGCCAGCAGCTTGTCCCTTAAACCATGGGCTCTTATCTTATTTAGCAGCCTCCTGTGCTGTGCCATATAAAAGGTTTTTTTTTGGAAATCTAAGTAGATCATGTTCACTGTCCTTTGTCTAAATTGCTTGTTACCTCCTCAAAGAATTCTAACAGATTTATCAGCTAGGACCTTCCCTTGCTGAAGCTGTGCTAACTCAGCCCCGTTTTACAATGCACTTCCAATTATTCCGTACTCTGATCCTGAACAATGAACTCTAAACTCTTACCAACGACCAACGTCAGAATAACTAGCCTGTAGTTTATGGCCTCCTTAAACAGGATTATTACATTAGCCATTTGCCAGTCCTTTGCAACTCCCCCTGACACTAGTGATACTTGAAAGATCATCACCAATGCCTCTACTATCTCCTCAGCTATCTCCTTTAGAACACTAGGGTGCAGTCCATCTGGTCTGTGTGACTTATCTACCTTCAGACTTTTCAGCTTCCCAGCAGCTTTTCCTTCATGATGACCACTCCACTCACCTCTGCCCCAACTCTCTTGAAGTTCTGGTATGCTGCAAGTGTCTTCAACCATAAAAACTGATGCAAAGTATCGCTCAGTTTCTCCACCATTTCTTTGTTTCCTATTATTATTTCTTCAGTCTCATTTTACTGTGGTCCAATGTCCACTCTTACCTCTCTCTTCTATATATCTCTAAAAGAAACTCTTGCAATCTTATGTTACTAGTTAGCTGACTCTCATATTTCCTCTGCTGTTTTAGTTATCCTCTACTGGTTTTTAAACATTTTTCAATCCTTTGGCTTCCCACTATTCATCACCACATTTTATGCTTCTTTGTTTGTTTTTGTGCCATTCCTAACTTCCCTCATCAGCCATGGTTGCCTCATCCTCCCCTTCGCATGTTTCTATTCTTTGGGATGAATTTCTGTTGTGCTTCCTGAATTACCTCCTGCCATTGCTGCTCTATCGTCTTTCCTGCTATGCGTCCATTCCAATCAACTCTAGCAAACTCCTCCCTCATTTCATCGTAGTTACGTTTACTTAATCATAATACCGTTACATCTGATTCAATCTTCTCCCTCTCAAACTGCAGGATGATTCCTCTCACATGGTCACTGCCCTGTAGATGTTCCTTTACCTTCAACTCCCTAATCATAATTGCCTCATTATAGATCACTAAATCCAGAATTGCTTGCTCCCTAATGGGCTGTATTACAAGCTGCCTCAATAATTCATAGACATTCCTCTTCTTGGGATCCACTACCAACCTGATTATCGTACTCCACCCATATATTGAAATCCACCATGATGATTGTAATCCTGCCTTTCTTACATACCTTTTTTATCTCCTGATGTATTTTCTTCCCCACATCCTGACATCTGCTGGGAGGGTCTGTATATAATTCCCATCAGCGTCTTCTTTCCTTTGCAGTTCCTCAATTCTACCCACACAAATTCTACACTGTCCAACTCAATATCTTTTCTCGCTATTGATTTAATTTCATTTCTTACTAACAAGACAACCTTGCCCCCTCTGCCCATCTGCCTGACCTTTGGATAGGACATCTTCAAAGGACAATTACATTAGTCAGGCACTTTCACAGTACAGGGTGAAGAGCATCCTGTAGTATCCATGTCCAACTGACCTTAAAAGTGGTATCCCCAGACCACAATTCACAAAACATCTCGAAGATTTCATAAGCATGGAACTGACTACCTTTCACCTTGCATTGTATGTATTTGCTGACATGCTCTTATATGCATGCTCCTTTTCTTGATTGATATGGGGGGATTGGGAGGACAAAGTAGCTGCAATCATAGTGCAATTACAAACTCCTACTGTATTTGCATGTCTTATATAGCATTCATTTGAATAAGGACCCATGTCAAAGATCCATGTAGTGGCATTTCATAGCCCTCCTTGTTGGAATCCTCCATGTCCCAATGTATGGAGGAGTATATTAATCTATTAAGGGTCAGATGCATTACAAGGATGGCGACTACATAAGAAGCACTCCCTGCTATGACCACAGATGATGACTTCATCCTGAGTTCGGCCAAGAGTAGATACATTGCAGCATATTGTGGAGGCCATTGTGAAGCAAACAACTGGTCTGCTGAAGATAAGTTCCAATGCTTGGATCAGTCGGGGGGTGTTCTTGTAGCTCACTCTGAACAGAGTGCACTGCATACTTCCAGATCATTGTGAAATGTACAACTGGAGTAGGCAAGAAGGGATATGATGGATTCTGAAGAGTTGGGAGAGCAGCAGCAGTCTTTTGAGAAGGAAGATGAGAATATTGAGCCGGAGGAACATCAACTTCTGCATAATAGAATGCTACAATGGCAAAGTAGCAGACAGGGATTAATCAACATCCAGTTTCAATTGGTGTGAGCTGGGTGAAATGATCACTTATTGACCGTACGTTTGCTGTGAAACAGAAAGCATGCAGTCCTTGTTTGTTTCCAGGGGCAAATTAAGTTTCTGTTTGCTTGCTTATTGTACCCTTTGGCTGTTGTTGAAGAAAAGTGAATGTTTTCAACCATTTGCAGCCTTTCCAGTATCTGATGACCCCACATTGAACAATGAGGTTAGGTTACACTCAGCATTGGGGAAAAGAGTAGCACTGTCTTTGACAGGGTTCTAAGATGGGATGAGAGTAAGAATGGGTAAGCTATGTATCTTGGTCCTTCAATAGCAGCAGATACATACAATTAAATATCAGACATGTTACCTATGCACCCCTTTCCGCCTTCCGCAAAGACCATTCCCTCCGTGACTACCTGGTCAGGTCCACGCCTCCCTACAACACACCCTCCCATTCTGGCATTTTCCCCTGCCACCGCAGGAACTGTAAAACCTGCGCCCACACCTCCTCCCTCACCTCTATCCAAGGCCCTAAAGGAGCCTTCCACATCCATCAAAGTTTCACTTGCACATCCACTAATATCAGTTATTGTATCCGTTGCTCCCGATGCGGTCTCCTCTACATTGGGGAGACTGGGCGCCTCCTAGCAGAGCGCTTTAGGGAACATCTCCAGGACACCCGCACCAATCAACCAAACTGCCCCGTGGCCCAACATTTCAACTCCCCTCCTACTCTGCCGAGGACATGGAGGTCCTGGGCCTCCTTCACCGCCACTCCCTCACCACCTGACGCCTGGAGGAAGAACGCCTCAGAACACTTCAACCCCAGAGCATCAATGTGGACTTCAACAGCTTCCTCATTTCCCCTTCCCCCACCTCACCCTAGTTCCAAACTTCCAGCTCAGCACTGTCCCCATGACTTGTCCGGACTTGTCCTACTTTCCTATCTCCTTTTCCACCTATCCACTCCACCCTCTCCTCCCTGACCTATCACCTTCATCCCCCCCCCCACTCACCCATTGTACTCTATGCTACTTTCTCCCCATCCCCACCCTCCTCTAGCTTATCTCTCCACGCTTCAGGCTCACTGCATTTATTCCTGATGAAGGGCTTTTGCCCGAAACGTCGATTTTGCTGCTCCTTGGATGCTGCCTGAACTGCTGTGCTCTTCCAGCACCACTAATCCAGAATCTGGTTTCCAGCATCTGCAGTCATTGTTTTTACCATGTTACCTATGCATTCTAAGAAATATTTGCTTTTGCATCCACACTCACTACACTGTAAAGGGCAACTTCTGGCTGGCAGCACTTGACTTGGAGTACAGCACAACTCTAAAGCTGGTGCCAGGATGCCCAGGAAGTCCCGGCAGTGGTGCGTAATTCCACAAAACGGAAGATACAAGTAGGGCACCATTGTGGCATGGTGCATAAGTAACAAGATAAGTTTCAGAGCATAGCATGAGGAACCTTACTGAGCTTCACAGAGAGAAACTCTCCATGAAATACAATAATATTGATACTTAGCCAATTTCTGGTCAAGTTCAGTTCCCTAGTCTGACCCTGATCTGGCAAAACCTTAAATTTTGATCAGTTCTACCCCTGAATGCTACTCCCAAACAGATGCCTCCTGTTATGTCTCAATGGATATTAATCAAGAAATGCTTGCAGTCAGTACTGGAGTGGATCAGTATGGAGACTGCACCCCTTTTTTCAGCAGGAGGAGTTGCATTCTGTAGTTTGAATGTCTTTCACAGCAACTGAGAGAAGATAATGTTGTAAGGTAGAAGCAAGAGTAGGATGACAGGTTGGTGATGGGAATAGTGTGCAAAGTGGTGAAGAAAGGGGTGCCAGATGGCTGAGGGGTTAGGTGCCAGGGTAGTGAGGGGTTAGAGTGGCAATGGATGAGGGTGTAAGGTGTCAGGTAAGTGAAGGTAGCTATGGGAGTCAGTGGATAGCAGTAGATTCCATTCCATTCTTCCAGTTCCTTTTCCTGCCCTAGTCCATTCCTCAATGACCACTAACACCACTCCACTTCCCATGTAACTGAACAAGGTGTAATGCCCGCCCCTTCACCCGGTCTATTGTTTTCGTTGCACCCAATGTGGCCTACCCAACATTGGAGAAACCAAACATAGATTGAGTGATCGCTTTGCAAAACATCTCCAGTCCATGCAAGCATAACTCCAACCTCCTGTTATTTTAACACAACATCCTGCTTGCATGCCCACTAGCTCAACATGCTGCAATGCTCCAGCAAATCATAGTGCAAACTGGAGGAACACCATCTCATCTTCGGACTAGGCACTTTACCAACTTCTGGACTTAATATTGAGTTCAACAACTTCAGATTGTGAACTCACTCCCATTTCTTTCCTTTCTTTTACATTTACTTGTTACACTCTCTGTCACCATCTCCTCTCTTCCCTCCCCCCCTACTCCAAGTGGGACCATCTGTTCTTTCCAGTTTGGCAGTTGGACACACCATTGTTCTGCCATTCTCACATTCCAATCACTTAATCTGCACTACCAGCACCCTTTCTTCCAGCAGTCCACCCCCCTCAACTATTGCATAAATGCTGACCACCCCCCCACACTTCTCATCAGCTCTGATGATGAGTCATCTAGACTCAAAACATTTGCTTACTCTCTCTCTCTGTGAATGCTGCCTGACCTGCTGTGATTTCCAGAATTTTTTGTTTTCATCATTTTAAAATTCTTTAAGATTTAAGATTATTTCTATCATTTCTTTGCCACAAGTTGGAATTTTTCCCTATTCAGAATAATTTATCCTGTACATAACAGAAATACTTCATGAAGTCAACAGGTCACGAAGCCATAGAAATCTACAGCATGGAAATAGACCCTTCAGTCCAACTTGTCCATGTTGACCAGATATCCTAAATTAATCTAGAATATCTAGATATTCTAGATTAATTTGCCAGCATTTGTCCCATATCCCTCAAAACCCCTCCTATTCATATACCCACCCAGATGCCTTTTAAATGTTGTAATTGTATAAGCCTCCACCACTTCCTCCGTCAGTTCATTTCACACATGCACCACCCGCTGCGTGAAAAAGTTCTCCTTAGGTTTCAGTTAAATCTTCCGCTCTCACCTTAAACCTATGCCCTCTAGTTTTGGACTTCCCTATGTTGGGGTAAAGATCTTGACTATTCACCCTATCCATGCGTGTCATGATTTTATAAACCTCTATAAGGTCACCCCTCAGCCTCCAATGATCCAGGGAAAATAGCCCCAGCCCATTTAGCTTCTCCCCATAGCTCAAACCCTCCAATCCTGGCACCATTTCTGAACCCTTCCAATTTTAACAATATCTTTCCTATAGCAGGGAGACCAGAATTGAACTTTGTATTCCAAAAGTGGTCTAACCAATGTCCTACATGGCCATAACATGACCTCCCAACTCCTACATTCAATGCACTGACCAATAAAGGCAAACATACTAAATGCCTTCTTCGCTACCATGTCTACCTGCAACTCCACTTTCAAGGAATTATTAACTTGCACTCCAAGATCTCTTTGTTCAGCAGCACTCCCCAAGACTTTACCATTAACTGTATAAGTCCTGCCCTGACTTGCCCAATCTAAATATAGCACCTTACATTTATCTAGATTAAATTCTATCTCCCACTCCTCGGCCCATTGGCCTATCAGATCAAGGTCTCATTGTACACAAAAACTCTGTTTCTGTCCTCAGGGCTGCTGTCTATCCTCCATTTTTCTAAAATTTCCCACTTTACTTTTGGAATTCCAGCACCCATTTTTCAGGATGGATAGTTTTCTACTCTCATTCTTTCCCTTGAGCATGTTAATAATGGGACTTTTAATATCTAAAGGCTTATTACAATGTAGTGCAGTGGAGACTGAAACAATGTATGTAGATGATAGTGAGGTAACAGACAAGGTGCAATACAGTGTTGTTCTGAGTCCTGGATCATGGGATTATGGGAGTTTAAGACTAACTTTTAACAAAAGGCAGCAAAAAAAAAGGATGGAGAAGATTAAATATAAGAGTAAGCTAGCCAGTAATATAAAGGATGACTGTCAGAGTTTCTTTGGATATATTCTGGGCAAGCCTCCACCACTTCCTCCGTCAGTTCATTTCCTCCATTCTGGGCAGCACGGTGGCACAGTGGTTAGCACTGCTGCCTCGCAGCGCCAGAGACCCAGGTTCAATTCCCGCCTCAGGCGACTGACTGTGTGGAGTTTGCACGTTCTCCCCGTGTCTGCGTGGGTTTCCTCCGGGTGCTCCGGTTTCCTCCCACAGTCCAAAGATGTGCAGGTCAGGTGAATTAGCCATGCTAAATTGCCCATAGTGTTCGGTAAGGGGTAAATGTATGGGTGGGTTGCGCTTCGGCGGGTCGCGCTTCGGCGGGTCGGTGTGGACTTGTTGGGCCGAAGGGCCTGTTTCCACACTGTAAGTAATCTAATCTAATCTAATCTAATCTAATGTAAAGGGAAAACATGAAGCACAAGTTGATATTGGGCTGCTGGAAAATGACACTGGAGAGATAATAGTGGGGAAAAGAAAATGGCTGAGGAACTGAATAATTACTTTACGTCACTCTTCACGGTGGAAGACATGAGCAATATCCCAAAAATTCAAGAGAGTGAGGGGCAGAGCTAAGTATGGTGGCCATCACCAATGAGAAGGTGCTAGAAAAACTGAATGGCCTGAAGGTGGATAAATCAAATAGACCAGATGGACTACACCCCAACATTCTAAATGAGATAACTGAAGAGATAACAGAGGCATTAGTGATGATCTTTCAGGAATTGCTAGAATCAGGGAGGATCTCAGAAGATTGGAAAATCATTAAGGTGACATCACTGTTTAAAAAGGGAGCAAGGCAAAAGACAGAAAATTACAAACCAATTAGCCTAACCTCGGTTGCAGGTAAGATTTGGAATCAATTGTGCAGGATGAGATTTTAGAATACTTGGAAGTTTAGGGTAAAATAGGGCAAAGTCAACATGGTTCCATCATGGGGAGGTCATGCCTGACAAATCTGTTAGAATTCTATACAGAACTTGAAGCACAGTACAGGCCCTTCGGCCCTCGATGTTGTGCCACCTTGTGAAACCAAGCTGAAGCTATTCCATTCTCGTCCATATGCCTATCCAATGACTGTAAATTCCCACAAAGTTGGCGAGTCTACCACTGTTGCAGGCAGGGCATTCCATGCCCTTATTACTCTCTGAATAAAGTAACTACCTCTGACATCTGTCCTATATCTATCACCCCTCAATTTGAAGCTATGCCCCCTCATGCTAGCCATCACCATCCTTGAAAAACGTCTCTCATTGTCCACCCAATCTAATCATCTGATTATCTTGAATGCCTCAATTAATTCACCTCTCAACCTTCTTCTCTCTAATGAACACAGCCTCAAGTCCCTCAACCTTTGCTGTAAAACTTTCCCTCCATACTAGGCGACATCCTAGTAAATCTCCTCTGAACCCTTTCCAAAGCTTCCACATCCTTCCTATAATGTAGTGACCAGAACTGCATGCAATACTCAAGTGTGGCTGCACAAGAGTTTTGTTCAGCTGCAACATGACCTCATGGCTCCGAAATTTGATCCCTCTACCAATAAAAGCGAACACACCGTACACCTTCTTATCAACCCTTTCAACCTGGGTGGCAACTTTCAGGGATTTATGCACATGGACACCGAGATCTCTCTGCTCATCTACACTACCAAGATTCTTACCATTAGCCCAGTACTCTGTATTCCTGTTACTCCTTCCAAAGTGAATCACCTCACACTTTTCTGCATTAAACACCATTTGCCACCTTTCAGCCCACCTCTGCAGCTTATCTATGTCCCTCTGTAACCTGCAACATCTTTCCGCAGTATCCAGAACTCCACCGACTTTGGTGTCATCCGCAAATTTACTAGCCCATCCTTCTATGCCCTCATCCAGGTTGTTTATAAAAATGACAAACAGCAGTGGACCCAAAACAGATCCTTATGCTACACCACTGGTAACTGAACTCCAGGATGTATGAACATTTCCCATCAACCACCACCCTCTGTCTTCTTTCAGCTAGCCAATTTCTGATCCAAACCGTTAAATCACCCTCAATTCCATGCCTCCGTATTTTATGCAGTATCCTATCATGGGGAACCTTATCAAATGCTTTGCTGAAGTCCAGATACACCACATCAACAGCTTTACCCTCATCCATCTGTTTGGTCACCTTCTCAAAGAACTCAATAAGGTTTGTGAGGCACGATCTACCCTTCACAAAACTGTGCTGACTATCCCTAATCAACTTTTTCCTATTGAGATGATTATAAATCCTATCTCTTATAACCTTTGCCAACAACCGAAGTAAGGCTCACTGGTCTATAATTACCAGGGTTGTTTCTACTCCCCTTCTTGAACAAAGGAACAACATTTGCTACCCTCCAGTCTTCTGGTACTATTCCTGTAGACAATGACGACATAAAGATCGAAGCCAAAGTCTCAGCAATTTCATCCCTGGCTTCCGAGAGAATGCGAGGATAAATCCCATCCGACCTGGGGATTTATCTATTTTCACACTTTCCAGAATTGCTAACACCTCCTTCTTATGAACCTCAATCCCATCTCATCTTATAGCCTATTTCTCAGTATTCTCCTTGACAACATTGAGTTTTCCCACAGTGACTACTGACAAAAAAAATTCATTTAGCACTTCCCCTATTTCCTCTGACTCCACACATAACTTCTCACTATTGTCCTTGATTGGCCCTAATCTTACTCTAGTCATTCTTTTATCCCTTATATATATAGAAAGCTTTAGGGTTTTCCCTGATCCTGTCTGTCAACAACTTCTCATATCTCTTCCTCACTTAGCTCTCCCTTTAGGTCTTTCCTGGCTACATTGTAACTCTCAATCACCCTAACTAAGCCTTTATATCTCATCCTAACATAAGCCTTTTTCTTCCTCTTGACAAGAGATTCATCTTCCTTAGTAAACCACGGCTCCTGCGCTCAACAACTTCCTCCCTGTCTGACAGGTGCATATTTATCAAGGACACACAGTAGCTGTTCCTTGAATAAGCTCCACATTTCTATTGTACATCCCCTGCAGTTTCCTTCCCCATCCTATGCATCTTAAATCTTGTCTAATTGCATCACAATTGCGTTTCCCCCAGCTATAACTCTTGTCCTGCAGTATAGAACTATCCCTTTCCATCACTAAAGTAATCATAACTGAATTGTGGTCACTATCACCAAAGTGCTCACCTACCTCCAAGTCTAACACCTGGCCGGGTCCATTACCCAGTACCAAATCTAATGTGGCCTTGCCCCTTATTGGCCTGTCTACATACTGTGTCAGAAAACCCTCCTGCACACAATGGACAAAAACTGAACCATCTAAAGTACTTGAACTATAGTATTCCCAGTCAATATTTGGGGAGTCGAAGCCCCCATAACAACTACACTGTCACTCTTGCTCCTATCGAAAATTATCTTTGCAATCCTTTCCTCTACATCTCTGGAACTATTCGGAGGCCTATAGAAAACCCCCAACAGGATGACCACTCCTTTCCTGTTTCTAATCTCAGCCCATACTACTTCAGTTGATGAGTCCTCAAAAGTCCTTTCTGCAGCCGTAATACTCTCCTTGACTAACAATGCCACACCTGCACCTCTTTTACCATCTTCTGTGTTCTTACTAAAACATCTAAATTCCAGAACATGCAACAACCATTCCTGTCCCTGCTCTGAAATGGCTACAACATCGAAATCCCAGGTAACCAACCATGCTGCAAGTTCACCCACCTTATTCTGGATGCGCCTGGCACACCTCAAACCAACATTTTGCTTGCTGGTGCCCTCTTGCGACCCTGATACCTTACTTCAAACATCCCTACTCTCAACCTCCTCTATACTCGAACTACAACTTAGGTTCCCATCCCCTTGCTGAATTAACTTGAACCCACACAAAGAGCATTAGCAAATGTACCCCCAGGATATTGGTACCCCTCTGGTTCAGGTGAAGACCATCCTGTTTGTAGAGTTCCCACCTACCCCAGAAAGAGCCCCAATTATCCAGGAATTCAAAACCCTCCCTCTTGCACCATCCCTGTAGCCATTCGTCCAACTCCTCTATCTTCCTATTCCTTGCCTCGTTAGCATGTGGCTCGGACAACAAACCACAGATAACAACTCTGTTTGTCCTAGCTCTAACCTCCACCCTAGCTCCCTGAATTTCTGTCTTAAATCTTCATCTCTCTTCCTACCAATGTCGTTGGTGTCTTTGTGGACCACAGCTGGGGCTGCTCCCCCTCCCCCGCAAGGATTCCGAAAACACGATCAGAGACATCATGATCCCTGGCACCTGGGAGGCAACACACCAACTGTGAGTCTCTCTCATTCCCACAGAACCTCCTGTCTGTCTCCCTAGCTCTGGAGACGCCGATGACTAATGCTGTGCACCTCTTCCCACTTTTCTCTGAACAACAGAGACAGACTCTGTGCCAGAGACCTTGCCTCACTACTCACCCCTGGTAAGTCGTCACCCCAACAGTATCCAATTCTTTGAGGAAGTAACGAGCAGTTTAGACCAAGGAGAGCCAATGGATGTTATCTATCTGGACTTCAAGAAGGCTTTTGACAATGTGCCGCACAGGAGGCTACTGCGTAAGATAAGGGCCCATGGTGTCAGAGGCAAGGTGCTAGCATGGATAGAAGCTTGGCTGTCTGGCAGAAAGCAGAGAGTGAGGATAAAAAGGTCCTACTCAGAATGGCAGCCAGTGACAAGTGGTGTTCCGCAAGGCTCAGTGTTAGGAACACAACTTTTCACTTTGTTGCAAGGTTTGTGAAAGTTTGTAGCTCAAGTTGAGGTTTAGGGTGTAGGTTTGCTCGCTGAGCTGTAGGTTTGATATCCAGATGTTTCATTACCTGGCTAAGTAACATTACCTGGCTCGGTCGCCACTGATGATGTTACCTAGCCAGGTAATGAAACATCTGGATATCAAACCTACAGCTCAGCGAGCAAACCTACACCCTTTTCACTTTGTATATTAACAATCTAGATGAAGGAACTGAGGGCATTCTGTCTAAGTTTGTGGATGATATAAATATAGCAAAGAGGGACAGGTAGCATTGAGGAGGCAGGAAGGCTGCAGAAGGATTTGGACAGGTTAGGAGACTGAGCAAAGAAGTGGCAGATGGAGTACAATGTGGGAAAGTGTGAAGTCATGTGCTTTGGTAGGAAGAATAGAAGCATGGACTATTTTCTAAATGGGGAAAAAATTCAGAAGTCTGAAGTGCAAAAATTGGAGTTCTAGTCTAGGATTCTCTCAGGTAAACTTAAAGGTTCGGTCAGTAGTTAGGAAGGCAAATGCAATGATGGCATTTATTTTGAAAGGACTTAAATATAAAAGCAGGGATGTACTTCTGAGGCTCTATAAAGCTCTGGTCAGACCAAATTTGGAGTATTGTGCACAGTTCTGATCCCCATATCTCAGGAAGGATGTACCGGCCCTGAAGCATTGTCAGAGGAGGTTAACAAGAATGATCCAAGAATGAAAAGCTGAACATATGAGGAACGTTTGGGGTCTCTGAGTCTATACTTGATGGAATTTAGAAGGATGAGGGGGGATTTAATTGAAACATACAGAATACTGAATGGCCTGGACAGAGTAGATGATGGGAAGATGTTTCCATTGGTAGGAGGGACGAAGTCCCGAGGGTATAGCCTTAGAGCAAAGGGAAGACTTTTTAGAACAGAGGTAAGGAGAAACATCTTCAGTCAGAGAGTGGTGAATGTGTGGAATTAATTGCCACGCAGGGCTGTGGAGGCCAGGTCATTGAATATATTTAAGACTGAGGCAGATAGGTTCTTGAATATCAAGGGGATCAAGGGATATGGAGAGAAAGTGGGAGAATGGGGTTGAGAACCTTATCAGCTATGACTGAAAGGCAGAGCAGATTCAATGGGCTGAATGGCCTAATTTCTGCTCCTATGTGTTATGGTCTTAGTAAGGGTGAGTTAATATTCTCAGCCATGCACGTGTAACAAGTGGATTTCCAACAGTGAGAAAGGTCGAAAGAAAAGTTAAGACTTGAATTTACAGCTTATAGCGATTAAATTGATCTTTGTAAGTAATACGGTGGCACAAAGCAGCATTCTGTTGACTTCAATGGAAGGAAAAAGTTGATAAGTAAAACTTACTGGTGACTGTCTATTGCTCACAGTACACTATCACCGATGACCAACTTCACACTTCACACATCTGTCAGGCAAATCTTTTGATGTTCTTGCAAACCAGTGACAAAGGGTCAGTTAGATTCGAAACATCAGCTCTTTTCTCTCCTTACAGATGCTGCCAGACCTGCTGAGATTTTCCAGCATTTACTCTTTTGAGATCACTCTAAATGTAATGTAGGAAGACACAGCAGACATTAGGATATTATAGTGTTGGTTTTCATATGAAAACCTGCCCATTCAAGGTATTAGTCTAATAAACCTTCTCTGAACTGTTTCCAATGTACTTAGGTCCTTCCTTAATAAAGAGGTCAACACTGTACACAATACTTACTAATGTCCTGTATAACTGAAGCATAATCTCCATACTTAGTACTCAATTTCCCTCACAAAAAGTTATAAAATGCAATTATTTTTCTTTTTTTTATCTATACCTGAATAGCAACCTTTGTGATTCACGTACAAGGACACGCAGATCCCTCTGCAGTTCATAGTTTTGCAATCTCTTTCATTCTTCCCACCAAAATTGTCAATTTCACATTTTCTCTCATTATACTCCACCTGCCAGACTTTTGCCAATTGGCTTAATTTATTAATGTCCCTTTACAGCCTCATTTCTATTTCATAACTTTAATTAACCAAAAATCTTTGTGTCATCAGTAAATATAGCAACTATAACCTCCACCCCTTCATCCAAATCATTTATATAAATTGGAAATAGTTGAGGCTCCACCACTGATCCCTGTGACACATCACTCATTAAATTTTGCCACAGAAAATTATACCTACTCTATACTTCTTGTTAGATCGGCCATGTTCTATCTATGCCAATATGTTAACCCTTACACCCTTATTTTTGACAATAACCTCTTATTTAAAGACCTCTGGAAATCTTACAGTAAATTCACCACTTCCCCTTTTATCCACAACACACGTGACTTCCTCAAAGAAATTCCAATAAGTTGGTTAAACATGATTTCCCTTCCACAAAACCATACTGACTGCTTGATTAACTTTTCTAAGTGAGCTGCTATAGCATAAATTACAATAGCTTCTAACAGTTTACTTTTGAGTGATATTAAGCTAACTTGCCTGTAGTTTGCTACTTACTGTGTCTTTCCATTTTTGAATAAAGGAGTTGCATTCATTGTTTTGCAAACAAATGGAATTTTCCCTGAATGTAGGGAATTTCAAAAAATGAAAACCAATGCATTAACTATTAACAGAATCTGGTGTGCCATCTTGGTGGAATAAAACTCAACAGCAGGATCTGGGAACATAGATCTGAGAAGGCAGATAGACCTCATTCAAAGTATGGTTGCTCTGACAGCAGCACTAGCATAGGGCTTGAACCTACAACCTGCTGACATAGCAGCCAGACTGCTATATGCCAAGCTGACACATATTTGGCAGGCTAGCTCCTGGCAACATGGTAGAGATGACATCAGCAGAGGGCAGTGAGAGCACATTAGCCCCTTGACAGGACTAAGGGGAACCAAGAAATGAAGATAGACAGAAATGAAATACGACAGACCAGTAATGAGGAAAGATAACGAGAGAATGAGCAGATAAAAAGCTGAGATGTGTCAAAGACACACAAGTAATAACTTGTTTGTAGCTTAAATGAAAATGTTGTCATTTGGTTTAATGAAATTTCAATTCAATTGACTTGAGAATTTGAAGAATCCAGTTATGTTTATATAAATAATGAAACATAAGGTTTCTAGTGTCATTACATTGAGTGTTCTATCTAAGTGCACAGTGTAATAAGGCTTACATAAAAGGTTCATTAATAAAATATACTAAGTGTATTTAGCAGCCTTTGCTAGTATAGACAAGTGCATGATCTATTTTATAAAAGGCCAGTTGCAGGTTTGAATGTCAGAAATGAGATGGAAGAAAATGTATATTTTTTTCTTAATCTTTTTGATTGTCCCACTCCCCTTCTTAACAGGACTTATTTTTTGTTCTAAGTGTAGCAGCAACCAAACTTCAGCTGTGATTTTGGGATATTTGAGGCAATCATCTGTGGGTTTAGGGTCCACTCCCAAAACAGACTGCAGTACTGTCTTTTGGTTGAAACATTCAATAGAATTGCTTTCTGCAATATCAGGTAGATGTATAAGGTCTATTAATACCATTTTGAAGGAGAACAAGAGAGTTTTCAAAATCCTAATCAATGCTGAACTCTCAACCAAAATCACTAACAGATTATCTGTTTGTTGTCTCGTTACTGTTTGTTGTGTACCAAGTATTGCCAGTTTCCGACATTACAACCATGACAACATTTTAAGAAATGCTTTATCAAGCAAGAATCAACTTATCTCTATTTTCAAAATATTCAATGACATTGTTCTCTAAAGAAGAGAATTCCATAGACTCACTGCTCTCTAAAAGAAAGAAATTCTCTTTAACTCCGTCTGAAATAGGAGACTTCTTATTTGTAAACTGTCTTCCCTAATCTTCCCGACAAAGGAAAACATCTTTTCAGCATTCATGTTAGCAAGTCCCCTGAAAATATTTTAACATTTCATGTTTCAATAACATCATTTCTCATTCTTCTAACCTCCACTGAATATAGGCCAACCTTTCTTCATAACTGCTCAACTCAAGAATCAGTTGTGAACCTTTTCTGAACAATTTCCAAAGCAATTTCCTTTTTAAATAAGGAAACCAAATCTGTACACAGTATTCTAGATGTGATCTTTACATGTCCTTGTGCAGCTTTAGAATGGGCTTCTCTGGGGTAATTGGGACCTCTGCAAATGGGATGGTTTACATCTGAACCAGACGGGTACCAATATCCTGGGATGGATATTTGCTAATGCTCTTCAGGAGGGTTTAAACTAATTCAGCAGGGGGATGGGAACCTGAATTGTAGCTCCAGTGTTATGAGCTTGAGAATAGTGACGTCATGAATAAGGTTTCAAGTTCGCAGAAGTGTACCAGCAGGCAGGAAGGTGGTTTGAAGTGTGTCTACTTCAACACCAGGAGCATCCGGAATAAAGTGGGTGAACTTGCAGCATGGGTTGGTACCTGGGACTTTGACGTTGTGGCCATTTTGGAGACATGGATAGAGCAGGGTCAGGAATGGTTGTTGCAGGTTCCGGGGTTTAGATGTTTCAGTCAGACCAGGGAAGGTGGTAAAGAGGGGGAGGTGTGGCATTGTTAGTCAAGGACAGTTTTACAGTGGCAGACTTGATGTTTGATGAGGATGTGGCTACTGAGATAGTATTGGCTAAGGTTAGGAAAGGAGAGGTCACTTTGTTCAGTTTCATATAGGCCTCCAAAAAGTTCCAGAGGTGTAGATGAAAGGGTTGCAAAGATAATTCTGGAAAGGAGTGAAAGCAACAGGGTAGTTGTTATGAGGGAGTTTAACTTTCCAAATATTCACTGGAAAGGCTATAGTTCAAGTACTTCAGATGGGTCAGTTTTTGTCCAATGTCTGCAGGAGGGTTTCCTGACACAGTATATAGACAGGCCAACAAGATGCAAAGCCATATTGGATTTGGTACTGGGTAAGGAATCAGGCCAGGTGTTAGATTTGGAGGTAGGTGAGCACTTCGGTGATAGTGACCAGAATTCAGTTACATTTACTTTAGTGATGGAAAGGGATAGGTATATAACACAGGGCAAGAGTTGTAGCTGGGTGAAAGGCAATTAGGCAAGGTTTAGGATGCATAGGATGGGGAAGGAAACTGCAGGGGATTGGCACAATTGAAGTGTGGGGCTTATTCAAGGAACAGCTGCTGCGTGTCCTTGGTAAGTATGTACGTGTCAGGCAGGGAGGAAGTGGACGAACGAGGGAACCGTGGTTTACTAAAGAAGTTGAATCTCTTGTCAAGAGGAAGAAGGAGGCTTACATAAAGCTGAGGCGTGAAGGCTCATCTTTACATAAGCCTCCTTCCCAGCATCTGCAGACCTCACTTTCTCCTCCTTCCTGAGAGATACTTGAGAGACACAAGTTAGCCAGAAAAGACCTAAAAAGAGAGCTAAGAGAGCCAGGAGGGAACAAGAGAAGTCTTTGGCAGGTAGGATCAAGGAAAACCCTAAAGCTTTCTATAGGTATGTCAGGAATAAAAGAATGATCTGAGTAAGATTAGGGCCAGTCAAGGATAGTAGTGGGAATTGGGCGTGGAGTCTGAAGAGATAGGAGAGGCACTAAATGAATATTTTTTGTCAGTATTCACACAGGAAAAAGACAATGTTGTCGAGGAGAATACTGAGATACAGACGATTACACGAGATGGGATTGAAGTTCATAAGGAGGAGGTGTTAGCAATTCTGGAAGGTGTGAAAATAGAAAAGTCCCCTGGATGGGATTTTTCCTAGGATTCTCTGGGAAGCTAGGGAGGAGATTGCTGAGACTTTAGCTTTGATCTTTATGTTGTCATTATCTACAGGAATAGTGCCAGAAGACTGGAGGATAGCAAATGTTGTTCCCTTGTTCAAGAGGGGAATAGAGACAACCTTGGTAATTACAGATCAGTGAGCCTTACTTTAGTTGTGGGTAAAGTGTTGGCAAGGATTATAAGACATAGGATTTATAATCATCTAGACTGGAATAATATGATTAGGAATAGTCAACACGGTTTTGTAAAGGTAAGTCGTGCTTCACACATCTTTTTGAGTTTTTTGAGAAGGTGACCAAACAGATGGATGAGGGAAAAGCGGTTGATGTGGTGTATATGGATTTCAGTAAAGCATTTGATAAGATTCCCCATGATAGGCTATTGCAGAAAATACAGAGGAATTAGATTGACGGTGATTTAGCAGTTTAGATCAAAAATTAGCTAGCTCTAAGAAGACAGAGGGTGGTAGTTGATGGGAAATGTTCATACATCCTGGAGTTCAGTTACCAGTGGCGTACCACAAGAATCTGTTTTGGGTCCACAGCTGTTTGTCATTTTTATAAATAACCTGGATGAGGGCATAGAAGGATGGGTTAGTAAATTTGCGGATGACACCAAAGTCGGTGGAGTTCTGGATACTGCGGAAAGATGTTGCAGGTTACAGATGGACATAGATAAGCTGCAGAGGTGGGGTGAGAGGTGGCAAATGGTGTTTAATGCAGAAAAGTGTGAGGTGATTCACTTTAGAAGGAGTAACAGGAATACAGAGTATTGGGGTAATGGTAAGATTCCTGGTAGTGTAAATGAGCAGAGAGATCTTGGCGTCCATGTGCATAGATCCCTGAAAGTTGCTACCCAGGTTGAAAGGGTTGATAAGAAGATGTACGATGTGTTAGCTTTTATTGGTAGAGGGATCGAGATTCGGAGCCATGAAGTCATGTGGCAGCTGAACAAAACTCTGATGCAGCTGCACTTTAAGTATTGCATGCAGTTCTGGTCACTACATTATAGGAAGGATGTGGAAGCTTTGGAAAGGGTTTAGAGGAGATTTAGTAGGACGTTGCCTGATATGGAAGGAAGGTCTTATGAGGAAAGGCTGAGGGACTTGAGGCTGTTTTCCTTAGAGAAAGAAGATTGAGAGGTGACTAAATAGTGACATACAAGATGATCAGATGATTAGATAGGGTGGACAGTGAGAGCCGTTTTCCTCAGATGGTGATGACTAGCATGAGGAGACATAGCTTTAAATTGAGAGGTGACAGATATAGGACAGATGTCAGAGGTAGGTTCTTTACTCAGAGAGTAGTAAGGGCATGGAATTCCCTGCCTGCAACAGTAGTAGACTTGCCAACTTTAAGGGCATTTAAATAGCCACTGAATAAACACATGGATAATAATGGATGGGCTTCAGATTGGTTTCACAGGTCGACGCAACATTGAGGGCCAAAGGGCCTGTACTGCGCTGTAATGTTTTATGTTCTATGTTCTAACATTCAGATCACTCGTCGTACCTGTAAAATGATCTTTTGCGATTGATATGTTATGACACTAAAATCTCACTGTACCACAGAGTTATGCAATTTCTCTTAATTTAACCAATGTGCTGCTTTTCTCCTCTTCCTGTCAAAGTGAATAATTTCATATTTTCACCGATCATGTTCCATCTGGCACATTTTTGCCCACTCAATAAACCAATCTATATCCATTTGCAGTCTCTCATGTCTTCTTCAGAACTTAATTTCCTACTTACTTTCTGTCAACAGCAAATTTAGCAACCATACTTTGGTTTCATCATCCAAATCATTGACGTAGATTACAAATAGTTGAGGACAGCACTGATCCCTGTGGCACTCCTTTTGTTCCATCTTGCTAATTAAAATGACCCATTTATTTCTATTCTCTCTTTCCTGTTAGCGAACCAATCCTAAATCCATGCTAATGTGTGACCCCTAAACCATGATTCTCTTACTTTGTGCAACAATTTTCCAAAGCCTTCTAGAAATATCTGTACCATATCTGCAGGTCCTCTTTTATTCTCATTGCTTATTATTTCTCCAAATAACTCTAATAAATTAGTTTAAACCATGTTGACTTCATCTGATTGCAGTGAGATTTTCTAAGTGCCCTGCTATATGATCCATATTATTGGATCCCAATGTTCCTTCAAAGTTCATGGTCCACGCAAGCCTCCTCTTACATTTCATTTAATCCCTTCAACATATCCTTCTATTCATGTTTTCCTTCAAGTGATTATCTAATTTTCCCTAAATTGTTTCTATGTTATTTGGTATAATACTTCTTACAATTAATTTCACGAAATTTCAATTAATTTCACTGTTGTCAAAGCTAACATTTGTTGTTCATCCCTAATTTATCTTGAGATGGCTTATACAAGGTAAGTCTGCATTTTCTTTCTGTGTAAAGGAGTCTGTCTTAAGTTCTTATTGGATTTAATAGTGACTGTGTAATGTTGACAGCCCTGAGTTATGGACTTGCCCACAAGTGGGAACATCCACGTCTAATCTATCAAACTTTTCATTTATTTTACAGCCCTTCATCTCTTCTCTCGTCTCAAAAATATAATTGGATTGCAGTTGAGAACAGAAACTCTTCCCAATTCTTTGATTATTCTGACCCAGGGCTGCTGAGTCTAAATTCAGGATCCCCAAAGGTACCCAAATTAAAGCTGTTAGCAACACAAGTGGACAATTACAGCTGAGAATTCCCTGGCTTGTTACAGCTCAGTTTCATATTGGACCATATGGATACCAGCTCAGGTCCAGGGTATCTTCAAAGATGTTTGGTTATCTGGAGTTTTGTGATGTTAAAGGGAGCATCGCTTTTGCAAAGTCAAGTTCAATATCTTGGTTGAATAGAAACTGAATAGTGTTTCCACATTTGTCACTTTACCAACAGTGAGTCAGGAATGCCAAGGATAGTAACAACATAAAATTGTGTCCTTACAGGTGAACACTGCTCTTTCTCCGATCCAGCTGATCACAAAAACAGCCCTGTCAGAATTCTCAGAGTTTGGTCGCCCACAATAGGATAACGCAAAAGGGGAGAAAATGAAGTAAATAAACACTAAAAATATCTTGGATTGATACGGTGCAACACAGAAAGGGCAATGGGAAATCACCCCTAGAATGGAGTTACAAAGGACAAAGAGCAAAGAACAAAGAACCTTACAGCACAGGAACAGGGCCTTTGGCCCTCCAAGCCTGCACCAATCCAGATCCTCTACCTAAACCTGTTGCCTATTTTTGAAAGATCTGTATCCCTCTGCTCCCTGCCCATTCATGTATCTGTCTAGATACATCTTAAATGACACTACCGTGCCTGCCTCTACCACCTCCATTGGCAATGCGTTCAAGGCACCCATCACCCTCTGCATAAAGAACTTTCCACACACATCTCCCTTAAACTTTTCTCCTCTCACCTTGAACTCATAACCTTTAGTAACTAAATCCCCTACTCTGGGAAAAAGCTTCTTGCCATCCTGTCTAATCCTCTCATAATTTTGTAGACCTCAATCAAGCTCCCACCCCACCAACCTCCATCCTTCTGATGAAAATAATCCAAATCTACTCAATCTCTCTTCATAGCTAGCGCCCTCCATCCATACCAGGCAACATCTGATGAACCTCCTCTGCACCCTCTCTAAAGCATCCACATCCTTTTGGTAATGTTGCGCCCAGAACTGTACATAGTATCCCAAATGTGGCTGAACCAAAGTCTTGTAATATAACCTGCCAACTCTTGTACTCAATAGCCAGTCTGATGAAGGAAAGCATGCCATAATACTTCTTGACCACTCTATCGACCACGTTGCCACCTTCAGGGTACAATGGACCCGAACATTCAGATCTCCCTTTGCATCAATTTTCCCCAGAGCTTTTTCATTTACCATATAGGTCACTCTTGAACTGCATCTTTCAAAACGCAATACCTCGCATTTGCTCCGATTTAACTCCATCTGCCATTTCTCTGCCCAACTCTCCAAACTACCTATATTCTGCTGCATTCTCTGACAGTCCCCTTCAATATCTGCTACATCACCAATCTCTGTGTCATCTGCAAACTGGCTAATCAGATCACCTATACCTTCCTCCAGATCATTTATATCTATCACAAACAATAGTGGCCCCAGCATGGATCCCTGTGGAACACCACTGGGCACAGTTGTCCATTTTAAGAAACTCCCTTCCACTACTCCTTTCTGTCTCCTGCTGCCCAGCCAGTTCTCTATCCATCTAGCTGGTACACCCTGGACCCCATGTGACTTCACTTTCTCCACTTTTTGTACTTTACACACAGGGTACATTTGTCATTTACTGACCTCCTCTATATTGGGGTGACAGGCCGCCTACTTGCCGAACGTTTCAGAGAACACCTCTGGGACACCCGGACCAACCAACCCAACCACCCCGTGGCTCAACACTTCAACTCCCTCTCCCACTCCACCAACGACATGCAGGTTCTTGGACTCCTCCATCGCCAGACCATAGCAACACGACGGCTGGAAGAAGAGCGCCTCATCTTCCGCCTAGGAACCCTCCAACCACAAGGGATGAACTCAGATTTCTCCAGTTTCCTCATTTCCCCTCCCCCCACCTTGTCTCAGTCCCAACCCTCGAACTCAGCACCACCTTCCTAACCTGCAATCTTCTTCCTGACCTCTCCGCCCCCACCCCCACTCCGGCCTATCACCCTCACCTTAACCTCCTTCCACCTATCACATTTCCAACGTCCCTCCCCCAAGTCCCTCCTCCCTACCTTTTATCTTAGCCTGCTGGGCACACTTTCCTCATTCCTGAAGAAGGGCTCATGCCCGAAATGTCGATTCTCCTGCTCCTTGGATGGTGCCTGACCTGCTGCGCTTTTCCAGCAACACATTTTCAGCTCTGACCCCAGGTTAACCAATCTCCTGAGAAATCTGAATAAGTGCAGCAAAAGTTTTAAAAGTTCTGCTCAACCTCCAAGTCAACTTAATTAACAAACTGCCTTTTACATGAGGAAGCATTAACAAAATTCAACTGGATGCAAGGCACCAGCTACTTTTCAGAAAGCTACAGGTAAAACGAAGGTTACTTACAAATGGTTGAGAGTATCTGCTTAATAATCAACAACATTATGTGACAGATCTCGAGTGGATCTTCAAGTCACAAGCATTACCAACTGAGCCAGGTTGACATCAGAAGAACTTTAAAGAATTACATAAATATTTGAAAGTGTGAATGTTGAATGTGACTGTGACTAATTGTAAAGCTCAAGTTGTCAGGACAGTGACAGGCTGATCAGCCAATTTTCGCACTACACTCCACACTCACCAGTACATATTTAACCCTTCCCCTAATTCCACAGTCATCCCATTCCCCCCATCTACTTCCTTACATGAGCTTACTGCACAAAATATCACTGGACTGAAAGATTGAAGACATATGTAAAGAAAAGTTGCAATTTCCATTCATTTCAGTTGACCATTTTCACAACAGTAGAAGAAAAATGAACAGCGAGGACAAAGTCCCTTCAACGTAAAAGCTTTCGCTCTTCATTTCTCTCCTTGTTGTTCTCTCGAGCTTGAACATTTGCAAAGTTATTTTGCTGTGCACACAAGCATTAAATTGAGTTTGCACTGTGGACCAATTTTCAGGGCTGTGCTTGCCTAGTAGCGAAGCTGCTGTACATGGGTAATTTCAGCACTCCAGCAACTGCATTAATTAGGGAATGTAAACAGCCACTTTGCCCATTACATGCAATTATACAGCTCAAACGCAACTGTGAATCCTGTTTAGACTGTGTCTTTAAATATGGACAATTCATGCTGAGAGACATACAGCATCAGGGAGAATTCTGAATTATTTTAACATTGTGAGACAAAGTAGGAGAAATAAATTCTTAAGAATAAAGTATTAACAGAATTTAAAGCATAGAAACACCTGTCCAATCTATTGGGCTTCTGCTGGAGTTTATGATCCTGACGTGCTTCCTGTCTCTCCACTTCACCATCTCAGCATAACTTTTTATTTCTTTCTCTTATGTATTTACCTAGCTTCTCCTTATATGCATCAATGCTACTCTCTTCAACCACTCCATTTGCAATAAGGTCTTATATATTCCGTCCACCCTCTTGATAAAGATGTTTCTTGGATTTATTAAGGACTAAATTAAATATGTGACCCATCTAAAAGTTGAAATCTGGCTTATCATGGAAGCCTTTCATGATCTTAAAGAAGCGGGAGAAAAATATTTTGCTAGGAATCAGTACGTAAAACCTGTGCAATTTTGTCACTTCCTCAGGTGAAGCCTCTGCTGGAAAGAATGTATCAGACTGAGTGCAGAGTAGATGTTGAACCTGCGTTCTATCTTGACCAGTTACTTTACAGTCAGCATTTGAACTATTCTTAAACTCACAGGCCTTAAACTCACATTCTTTACAAGATCAAATTGTTGCAGGTTAGGCTAGCGAAATGCCAAACATTAAGTAATTAATTTTCCTCTGTACTTTCCAGGTAAATAGAGAGGCAAAATAACTTATTAACAACTAACATAGTAGACGATACATTAGAAGAAGACATTTAAAAGCAAAAGACATTTGAGGTAGAAAAGGGCAAGATATTGATAAACAAATTTAGGATTGATGACTGATACAGATTAATTGCATCTACACCTATTAAAAATGTAAGGAAGAGACAGCTGAGGCAGTGTAGAAATTCATTAGAAAAGGAAATATTTCTAAGTTCTGAGGGATTGTGAATGTAACTCCTCTATTTAAAATGTTAAATAGAACAAGTCCGGGTAACAATAGACCCATTAGTTTAATGCTGGTGTTAAACTGATAATTAAATCTTTATTCAAATATATATTTTTAAAAATCATCTAGAACTTGAAAAACAGTACAGATATTAAAAGGGATGTTCTTGCTTGACCAATCTTATTGACTTCTTTGAAGAAGCAACAGAAATGTAAACAAGATTAATACAGTAGATACAATATATTTGGATTTTCAACAGGCCTTCAATAAAGATCCAAAGTTTAACCCGCTTATTTCTGACCATAAAACTTTAATATCTTTAATGAAGAGTGTTTATCTTTTTCCTTTAAAATGCTTCATAAAACCTACTTCTTTGACAAATCATTTGTGGTATTACCTCTTTCTATTGTTCAATGTTTTTTATTCTTCTTGGGATGTGGTAATTGCTCACCAGGCCAGCATTTGTTACTCATCCCTAAATGCCCTTTGAACTGAGCGGCTTGCTAGGCCATTTCAGAAGGCTGTCAAGAGTTAACTGCATTACTGAGGCCTGGAGTCGCATACAGGCCAGACCAGTTAAGGATGGCAGATTTCCTTCCCTTAAGGACATTAGTCAATAAGATGAGTTTTTATGACTATCAACAATGATTGCCATTAGACTTGCTTTTAATTCCAGTTTATGTTGAATTCAACTTTCAGATCTGCCATGTTGGGATTCAAACTCTTGTCCCTAGAACATTAGATCCCAGGGTTGTTGATAACTAAAGCTGTGACATTGCCACTACGTTACTGCCTCCCGCAATATGAAACCTCTATTAATGATTCTCCTATGATATGTTTTGGATGCTTTACTAGGTTAAAGATATGAAATAATTGCAAGTTGTTAGTTCAGTTGAGATATTTTTGCTAAGCAGTTTATATTTTCTAAGTATAATAGTGTAAGCTCATAGTGTTGCGTGCTACATTATACTATCCAAAGTTTAAGGTCCAAAGTGACCCCAATTAGGATCATAAGCTGAAAATTTGAGCTCCCAAACTCTAAAGTAGCAATAGACACCATGGAACTCTGATTGTGTTATCATATCTGTGCTCCAGCTCTAACAGGCCCCTACTCAAATGGCCTCCCTGGTCCACTCCCATATTTCTCAGTGAGGGGTCATAACATATTTTCAAACCTTGATATTGGGTGACAGTGGGAAAGATTGGGGAAGCACTGGCCTCATGGAAGTCAAAACTACTTTTATGTGAAACATTTACATAAAGTCCACAGCACAGAAACAAGTATATTGACATACTGTCCAATGCTAGCTTTTCAAATCCACATGAGCCTCCTGCTAAACCTCCTTCATTTAACCCACCAGCTACTCCTTTTTCCCTTAGAGTTATCTAGTTTTCTGTTAATTTATAATTCCTATAATTTGTATTATGCATCTCAATTATTCCTAGCAGTAGATTGCCACATTCTCTTCAGAAAGAAAGAAAATGGCATGTTGTTCTTTACTGCAAGGGGTTTGGAGTGCAGGAAGAAAGAAGTCTCATTAAAATTTAATAGGATTTAAATCAGATTATATCTGAGTTTGGTCTTCATACTTAACAATTTAATAAGGGTAAAGTCACTGTAATCCTAGAGAACCATAGGGCTGCTCTGTCATTAGAAAGAGATGACTGGTGTTAAGTTTAACCTACCTTAGGTAAGGGGCAAGGTTAAGAAGGCAGGACCTTCTTAGTGACCTTAGACAGTGTGGGAATTGAAAACATGCTTTTGGTGTTGACTCTACATTACAATTCCCTGTCCAGTCAACTGAGCTAATGAACTCCCAAGTAAGGAACAAAATGCTTGTGGTGGAGGCAGAAAATGAAGGTTCATTAACTTGGTTCCTGGGATGAGAGCTGAAAATGTGTTGCTGGAAAAGCGCGGCAGGTCAGGCAGCATCCAAGGAGCAGGAGAATCGACGTTTCGGGCATGAACCCTTTTCATGAGCTCTTCCTGAAGAAGGGCTCATGCCCGAAACGTCAATTCTCCTGCTCCTTGGATGCTGCCTGACCTGCTGCGCTTTTCCAGCAACACATTTTCAGCTCTGATCTCCAGCATCTGCAGTACTCAATTTCCCTTGGGATGAGAGGGTTGGATGATGACAGGTCATGTAAATTCATTATTTTCTGGGAAACGAGAGATGATCTCATTGGAACAAATAAGATTATGCTGGGATCTGCTTGGGTAGACACTGAGAAATTTTTTCTTCTGGCTGAGAATCTAAAGCACAAATGGACTGGGAGGTGAAGAATAGTCTCAAATAAGAAGCTGATTGCTTAAGAGAAATTCCTAAATGAAATCATGAGGAGAATTGACTTCACTCAAATAGTTGTGAACCTAGAAGGCTGTGGATGCTCCATTATTCAATACACTTAAGGCTGGAATAAACAGATGTTTGATCTGTCAGGGAATGAAGGAAAATGATGAGCAGGTGGGAAAATGGAATTGAGGCGACGATGAACCATCACCTCATTGAATGGCAGAACAGGTTTGTACAGTCTACTCCTGTTCCTATTTCTCCTTTAAAGAAATTTCTGCTGAATTTCTTATTGGATTTATTACATTTATTTGTGGCTTCAAATTTTGGTGTCCTCTGGAAATGAAAACATTTTCTCTATATTAGTCTTATCAAATCAATTCATAATTGTAAATATTTCTGTTAGATCACTCCAGACCCTTGTCTTTCTTTTAGAAGAGACTCCCAGCCTGTTTATACCCAATTAGTGTTCAGAAATAAAAGAACAATTTCATCACTGAATGTTGGCATTTAAGATCATTTCAAAATTGTTGTTCTTGTTTACGACACCATCAGTACCCCAAGATTCCATTATAGTCATATGTCTTATGACTATTGAGTAATTTACAATTTTAATAAAAGTAGATTAATCTGCATTGTTACTTGGGCAATTAACATGAAGTCATACAACTGAATATTTAAAACGGTAGGGAAATTGTTATGATCAAGCGCAGTTCAATTTACCAGCCCTATAACTCAAAAAGGATATGCAAAGTTGCAGAGATTTACTGATAGTTTTATGGCATTTGTTTTTTCAAAAGGCTGTAGTTTTAGCAATGAAAAATAGTTATAAAATCCTTGAATTCATTGACAAATGCTCACCCTGACAGTTGCAGAGGTCATTTCTGTTTTCACCTGTCTCTTGTCTTTTAAGACCTTCCAGGATAGAATTGAAAATGCTCAAATCATGAAAGACAGCATAGATTTTTGAATGATTGAATGATTTTATTGTCACGTGTACTTTACAGTAAGAATACAATAAAATAAGTGAAAAGCTTTCATTTGTCACCACGATTTGGTGCCATTTTAAATAATTTAAGAGTAAGGAAAAACAAGAAATGAATGATATTGCTTAAAGACAGTCCATCAGTCCTGAGCCAGCTAATCACCATCAACGATACCTATGCTGCCATCCCTTCTCCACTGCTTCGCTACATCTACACCAGACCCAACCAACGTCAAAGTCACCGATCCTCAGGTGCCACCTTTTGCTGCAGGGCTGACACTCCTCCACTGCTGCCTCACCGTTGCCTGCACTGGACCAAACAACATCGGAGTCACATCCCTCACCGACATCGCTGTGATGTCCTTGTGCCCCCACTTAGCCACTACCGGCCTTGGATCCAACCAACGATGAAGTCGCCAATATCAGGCGCCATCTTTCTCTGCTAGGTCTATCTTGCTGGCGTCATTTCCACTGACGTAGCAGCCACTGATTCCGATGCTAGGTCCTGTGTTCACCGCAGAAAAGTAAGTCAGGGTTCATTCGAGGTCCACTCTGGGCACATTCTCCTCTGTGCTGGGCCCACTTGAGATCTATACAGGGCTCGATTGAGGTTATCGTTGGGCATGCTCTCTTCCACATCGGGCACACTCAAGGTCAGCACTCGGCCCATTCGAGGTCTGCGTGGTGGGCCCGCGTGAGTTCCATGGTGGGTTCTCACTGCTGCCAATGCTGACTGAGCTCAGGTCAAGAGTTAAACAAAGGTATAGAAAGTGAAAAAAAACAAGAAAACAGAAAAGAAAGGAAAAAAAAGTGGTCAGAGTGGATGAGGTCTGGCTCAGAAATCTTACTCAGAATCCATCTTGTAATAGAGATTTATGGTTTATGGGTGTGCTCACTGTTCATATCGGAGTGTGTAACCTTGATAGTAATGGATCATTGGGTTGATAATTGGGTAACATAAAGCAGTCATAAAAAAGTGTGCGAGAGAGAGAGTGATTGGATAGCTGCTTCATATTTGGCTCAATGTTGATTTGTATCTGGGGCCACTGATTCTTGCTGGAAAGTAACAATGTGTTAACAATACACACCATTATTAATATGCAAATCAATTAGAATATTCAGACAATTAAAAAGATACTTTGCAAATTCCAAATCTTAAGAACTTTCTGGATAATTTTTTCAGCTGTCTTTGCAAAATACCTTTTTTTAACAAATTTGTATTTCCTAATTCAATTCTAATTAAGCTTGCTGGTCCAAAAATTGAACAATTGAAAATATGGATTATCTTTGTTTCAAGTAGTGAATTTTTCTTAGAGATTTTAAAATATAAAATTGAATACATATATTCTTTTTCATTACATTCTGTCTGTGTCTTTATTTCACTTTGAATCGAGATTTTCTTTTCATCTTTATCTCTACCTTATTTATCTTCTTCTGTAACTGACTTTAATTCAAATTTCCTTCTATTTGGGGCAGCACGGTGGCAAAGTGGTTAGCACTGCTGCCTCACAGCGCCAGAGACCAGGGTTCAATTCCCACCTGAGGTGACTCTCTGTGTGGAGTTTGCACGTTCTCCCCGTGTCTGCATGGGTTTCCTCCGGGTGCTCCGGTTTCCTCCCACAGTCCAAAAATGTGCAGGTTAGGTGAATTAGATATGCTAATTTGCCCGTAGTGTTAGGTGAAGGGGTAAATGGAGAGGGAATGTGTCTGGGTGGGTTGCTCTTCGGAGGGTCGGTGTGGACTTGTTGGGCCGAAGGGCCTGTTTCCACACTGTAAGTAATCTAATCTACTTTCCTCTCCACCCTTCCTTGATTAACAGCTGCTGCCTCAGTGTTTAAACCTCAATAATTCAGGAGATAGACTGTTTACCCCATAGTTCACAAAGGTTCCAGATGCCTCAATGAACTGTTGGTCTCCCCGCACTTATCAGCTCACAATTTCCAGCAAATAATGATGCTAACATTTTTGTGCCACTGAATGGAGAAAAATGTTTAAAGGGGCATGATACAATATTATATAACATAACTTAGAATTTCCAGTACAGAAACAAATCATTTGGCCCAAACGGTTTATGTCAGAGTTTATGGTACACAAGAGCTTCCTCCCACCATACTTCATCCACAGTTCCAGCAATATTTCCCTTATTTCTTTTCTTCCTTATACTTGCCTTTTAGAAAAATGCTTCTATGCTATTTGCCTTACTACACCGTGCAATAGCAAGCTCTATATTCTCACCATTCTCTAGCTAACAATGTAAACATCTAGTCTTAGTTTTATTGCAAAAGTTAGATGAAGGACAACAGGTGATAATGCAAAAAACAAAGCACAATGTTAGACTGTACAGGTTTCATCAAGAAATTGGGATTAAGCAATTATTTATATCTAGATCTGGCAGCATCTGTGGAAAGAAAACAGACTTAACATTTCGAGTCTAATGACCCTTCTTTAGAAGGGTCACTGAACTTGAAATATTAACAGATGCTGCCAAACCTGGAAGTTTCTCCAGTTTCTGTTTTGTGTGTTTCAGAGCTCCAGCATCCACAATTCTTTGTTTTACTGATTTGTAGCAAGATGATGAGGTGCTTGAGTTTTTAAAAAGTCTCCTTTTGGATAAAGGGAAGACTGAGGAAGGTGAAGGGTCTTTCCAACCCTATGAAAGAATTAATAGGATTGAAGTAAAGATGGAAAGTGAATAGAAGATGCACGATGGTATACTTGGAACCTAGCAGAGAATAAGAAAGTTCAAGAAAGCAATAATTAATGCAAAATTGCTAAAATAGAGATAAGGAAACAACGTTTAAATAGAAAGAAGGTGACGTGAAGTTTTATTTTTACAGAATATAGACAAGATAAGCAACATTATGTTCCACACAATTACAGATTGTTCAAGAGAACATTAGAAGAAAGGAGGTCTAAAGAGTTTTGACTTTTACACAGACTAATGAATATGTAATAGTCTGTCAAAGAGTGTTCCTGGTAAAATATTTGATGGGAAGCTCTGAGAGCTACCATGGATATGATTATCTCATAGAAACTGGGCTAGTCAAATCAACACAGTGGTATGGTCTGACCCTGTGCTATCCTATTGATCTCTGTTGTGCCTTATCACTTTTCACAAACATCTCACAAGCAGGTCATAACTCTTCATGATAGTCTAAAACTGGCTGCACATTGTAAATCTCCCAAATGTTTTTCCTTTGAAGTAACTCATTTAATACTAATGCAAATCTATCCCAATTGTTTTTAACAGTACAATTTTAGGCTCAGTAAGATCCCACAGCTAGCAATGAGACAAACAAACAACTAATCTGTTTTTTAGGTTTTTTTTGAAGGAGACAAACAGAACGCACATGTTCTTAGTTAAATACTGCCATTCGATCATTCGAATCTACCTGAATCTCAAAACATGAGATCTTGGTTTAACATTTGATCCAAAGGAAGATCATAAGTAGAGTTTAGAGGCATAACCTTTTGATTCAGTAGGCTGAGTGACTGGTTCAGAAAGGCAGTTGTAAGGTTCAGCCATCATGCTCATACATCAATAAACACAGGTGGGTCCTAAAAATCCCAATTGGCTTATTTTGTGGAACAGCAGAGGAGCTATCCCTGGAGTTCTTGTCAATGTGTAACCCTTAAATCAACATTACTAAAAAAGAATTATCTTGATATTGTCTCATGCTGTTTTGCGGATCCTTGCTGTGTGCAAATTGTTGCTGTTTCAAAGATTACAGCGGTAACCGCACTTCAATAGTACTTGGCATTTTGGAATGTCCTGAGGTGGTGAAAGGCACTGTATAACTGAAAGGAGTCCTTTCTTTCTTTCTTCATTCACAGAGTCAGGAAGAGTTGCAGGCTTTTTTCCAATATTTACATACACGGGCATTGTGACACTTAGAAACTGTGCCGAAGGTAATATTTGTTAATCCAATTACTTTACAAAGACTACATACAATAACCACTGGGAGAGAGTGTGGGGATAAATTTAACTTTGGCACAGCTGAAAGGTGAAATCCAACACATAACAAAATTAGACGTGGTGTATAACAAAATATTACAAGTTATTTACAGCACAGAAACAAAAGGTGTATGTTGCTTTCTGTTCCACACAAGCCTCCTTCCACTCCTCTTCACCTAACTGTATCAATACATACTTGCAGTCTTATCTTCCTTTTCTGATGTCCATAGTATCTGTGCTATTCAGGTCTATGACTACATGGTAGCATGACCTAACTGCTCTCTGGGATTGGATTTATTCTCTTTATGATCTTATTTCTGGCCTCTTCAGTAAGTTGAAACATTTCTTCCTAGCCTAAGTCCAACCTATCAAACTTTTTATTCATTTTCAGGTGACTCACAACCCTTTATTTTCCAGAAAAAAAAGTTCCAGCTTGTTGTGCTTTTCCTAATAAGTACAGGACTTTATTTCAGTTCTGGAATTGTCAGTGTGAATTAATTTTTCACCTTCTCCAGTACATCTATAACCTTTTCAGAATAGGAAGATTAGGACCTTGAACAGTACTCCAAAAGCTTCACTTATGTTTTCCGATTTAGCTAAACTTTATAACGCCACGTCCGACAGAACCAGCCTGACCCCCATAAGGATATGGTGAGTTTTGTGTCCCATTGGCAGCAAAGACATTAATCTCTCTGAGAGAGCCAATGACATGACCAATGAGACAGAAAGAGAATGTGTCAGAAGAAACCACTCAGTTGATTTCTTTCACCAGTCCAGTTTTATACAATGCTCAGGGTCAGTTGTCAGACATTCACTGGGAAACAAATAGGCTGTTCTGTAAAATCTGACTAAAATTAAACCCTGATACAAACAGGCAAAAGAATCCAGAAACATCATTGCAAATATAGAAATTTATCTGTACAGATCTGCAGCGGTAAAGGGGGAGATCTTACTGGTAAATATTACTGTACAATGCAAGGTGTGAGCGGTGTGTGAGCTACAATTACACGACACAGTCCAGTCACAGTGTACATTGTACAACGAACAATGCCCCATGTACACTACAGTGAGTCACAGTCACAGGACAGAGTCATGCGATAAATAACATCCAATATTCCAAGGCTTCTGGGTGTCCTTTATATATGTATTTATATATTATATATATAATTAAAGAAACAGAAATTCTTTGTACAGGTTTTAGAATTCAGTTTGGAGGATTTTGGTGCACAAACTTATGAGAGAGGCTAAAGTTTATAAGAACAGTAGAGCTGGTCAGGTTAAAAACAGCAGCTGTAAAGTTTTTGTGTTTTTTTTGGTCCAATTTTAGTCTCTTAATAGTTGGAGGACTCAAGATTTGTGCTGATTGGAGACACCCTTCCAGTAATCGAGGATATCATGCAGGTCCTCATCCTTGGCAAATTGCACCTTCTTCCTCAGGGCATGTCCCGCTGCCATGTACTCTTCCTCACTTTCTTTGTGCCTCTTCTTGTGCAGTCTGAAGCGTTCCCAGATTCCCAGAGGCTTGCTGCTATACTCTGGGCTGGATGTGTGGCTGAGATTATGGTACTGAGGCGAGAGTTGGGAGTATGGCATTTCCCGCCGGGGCCGGCTGAGTGGCTCTAGGATGGAGGGTTTGCTGCGACTGATTGGTCCCTCTGGCTGTGCCTGCTCAACCTGGCACCGCCCTGGATATGTGTGGCGGTGCTCGCTGCGCTGCTGTGTCCGTGGGACTGCGGCTGGACTGCTAGCCGCGATCGGAGAGGCCTTCTCGATGTACTGTGCCTCGGATCTGCAGGCATGCCCTGGTACCGAGGTGTCAGAGTGGAAGGATCTGGGACTTTTTGCAGAGCCACTGGAGGAGGTGCTGGGGCGTTTCGGGGTGGCTTCAATACTACTGTGCCTCTGCAGTGGATGGTAACTCTCCTTTGAAATCGGCAACAGGAATCCAGGTTTGCTCTGGGGTTGCTCAGTGATCATTAGCACCTGAGGATCCACTGAGGCCATGGCCCCAGCCTTTCCTCCTTGGAAAGAGCCAGTCTCTGATTTCAGTGCATCAATGCAGTTATTGATGATCTGGTTCACCTTATCCACTTCTTTGGCAATGGTCGAGATCTCTGTGGCAGGACTCCGGCCCTGTCCAACTCCTTCCAAGTCTCTCCGATCAGAATGCTCCCCTGTTCTCACCTCAATATAGTTGCCCTTGGTGGTTTTGGGTGTTTCACTCAGTTCTTGAAGCTTATGTGACTCTGTATCCCCTGACGATGGCAGGAAAGGCATCCTGGGTGCAGCCTCACAGGCTGGCATTGGTTTCTGGACTAATTGAGAGATAGCGCTGGCTTCCATCTCCCCCCCATACTTCAGTTCAATAGCAGTTTTTGTCATGCTGCCAGGTTTCTTGTGCTTTTCGTCTTGTTGTCTCTTCTTGCGCAGGCAGTAATACACCAGGCCAAGTACTATGACCATCCCAAAGAGACAGCCAAGGATAGTCATAATATAGTGCGTGGCAGTTGAAGGTGGGGGCACAGTGCCTCTTGTCTTGTTACTTCCTGTAGAGAACGTGACACAGGTTTGATTGTATCTTAAGGCATTCCGGATAGAAGCCACACAGTATGTGTAGGCAGTATGGGGCTGGAGCCTATCCAGCTTAATTACCTCTTGTTCTGTTTGCAACGTCTTTATATCTGCATAAAAGCTGTTGTTGTATTGCACCAGGATGTACATTTTACTGAATGGCCGGGGGATCTGCACCAACAAGGTGGCACTTGTATAGGTAACCTGTTCCACCTTTATTGCTGGTGAACGTGTTTCACGGGTAGGGGAGTGAAAGGCTATAATAGGAGTGGGATCATCACCTGAGGAGCAGTCTTCAGCTCCACAGGGGCTGTCTGAGGTGGTTGAGGTTGAGGGCATCTGGGTAGGCATGAACTTGGGGTCAAAGGTGTTGATGTCGTCGCATGTTGAGACCAGCAAGCTGTATGCACTTTGTGTCTGGCTTTGGCTCAGCAATGCGTGACCTGCATAACGAGACGGAGATTCACACTGCATCCGATCGTAACTCCTGGTGGTGTTGTTGAACTGCACCAGCCATTTCAAGAAGCCCAGTAGATCACAGGAACAATAAAATGGATTGCCGTAGAGTTCACAAGTGGTGAGTTTGCTGAGACCCAGGAAGGTAGAACTTTCCAAGGTTTGCAACCGGTTCATGGAAAGGTCGATGTTCATTACATTGGGACATTCCCAAAAGGAATTGGGGCTCACCACCTCAATGAGATTGGCCTGGAGATAGAGGTATTCAAGTCTGCCCAGCCCCCGCAGGATTCCCTCCGTGATGTTCCGAAGTTTATTGAATCCCAGTTGCAAAACACGCAGGTTGTACTGAGCAGAGAAGGCTCCATCCTCAATGTAAGAAATATCATTCTTGGTCAGATTGAGTTCTGTCAGGTTACCAAACCTGCTGAGCGAGGAATACTGGACGCTTTTGATCTTGTTCTCATTCAGCCGGAGGTCCACTATGGTATTGTTGATGTGCTGAGGAATGGATTCGTATGGTGGTTGGTTTTGGCTACAAATGGCCAGCCACACAAACCCTTTCTCCCCTTCAATGAGCCAGCAGTCACCATAAACACCAGCAGCATTCATCAACGAGGCTAGTGAGACCCAGAGAATGAAACTGTGCAGAGCCATCCCCTTGTGCTCTGGGGGCTTGTGAGCAAAAAGCTTTCAATAGCACTCACCTGCTCAACAAGTTAAAATATTTTGCAGGGCTCAAAGTGTACTCATGTTTTTGAACTGTTAATTAGTAAACTGGGGTGCAGTTATTTGCTTGCTTCATGACATTTTTCTTGTCCAGTTTTTCTCTATACACTGTTCTCTTTGAATTCTTTTGTGCACTGTATCCCCATCTGCAGACATTCCTTGAGATAGTTTCAACAGCTTGTCTTGGTTTTCCTAGGGAAGGGAAGAAAAGACAATATAATAAGGCTGATTTGAGATTGATCTTGATCATAATTAATTCCTATAAGAGTTTGGTCCTTACGTTTATCAGTTTTTCAATTGAAGTATGAAGGATTTATCACGTTTTGTTTTTGCTTGACATTCATGAGGCTTTCTATGGTTTGAAATAGTGGAAATTAAATATTTTGGTTATTTCAACAAGATGTCCAAAAAACTCCACGCCACTTGAGAACCAGGAGATGGGAGGCATAGGTTTGATTATTCTATCCTACTACAGCCTTCCAATTTTTCAAGAAAACTTATCATTGCAGAGTCATTGCAATATTCCCTCTGCACCCAGATATGAAGAACATCTCTTTTCAGTGACCACATTCAAATTTAAAATCAAGAGGGATATAAAAAAGATTCACTATTATTTCTTTGCCATGAATCATGAGCAATTGGCTGTCCAGGTGACTCAATCAATAAATTGATATGATATAGACCAGGAAGTTTCAGGTTCAATACTGAGGTTGGTTAATCTTAATCAGGATTTTACAACGAGCCATCACACGCTTAAACTAGAGCGAGGAAAACCAATTAACTGAGTCTGCTCACTATCCATTCAAGAAAGTAGACGTGGTGAATATAAATACCAGACTTAGTTGTGCCAACCTCTATGGTCAAATTGCCTTGCTCACTCTCAAATACAGAGCTCAACTATCTGCTATGCCTTTGTGGAGAACATTCTTCCTTCTGAAGGGTTCAAGTTTAACTCAATGAGCTGAATCTAATTCTCCCCAGGGAACAAGTTGTGCAGTGAAGACCTCATATAAATCGGGAGGAAAGCATGAAATAGAGAACTCATCACCTTCTTGAATCTCTTCTTGTCAAGGGCAAGAAGATTGAGAACAGCTTTTCTGTCAATTCCAGTCCTTGTGATCAATTAATGATTACTAAGGGGCCCCTTCACTCTGCCTGGGTGGCTCCAGAGGCTCAGGGTTTGCTCTTGAGTGGAAAACTACTGGAACTACTCCTCTTGCCCTCCGCATCAATCCTTGACCCCTTTCACACCTCTAACCCATCTGCTGGAGGCTGTCGAACTAACTTTGGGGGAATCTGTCCCCTCATCTCTCATCTGGAGCCTTCTGCAGTCCCAACCATTGCCACACTCCTGGTGGCTCTACTGGGACCAAAGGGTTGTCAGCCCATTAGGACTGGCAACTTTTGGAGGCAGGTGCTTTGTTTTTAAAGACACTAAAGCCTTGACAGCAGGCAGTTAACTGTGTTATTTAATCCTGTCAATGCTCCTGGAAGAGGCAACAGTAGGGTTGCCTCTATGTTTCTGGGGCCACTGCTGCACACACTAACTTCAACTGAAATGCGTATAAAAATCTAGGCTGAAACTCCAGTGCAGTAGAAAGGGAGTGCTGCATTGTTGGAAGTCCGGTGTTTCAGATGCAACAATAGATCTGGTCTGCCCTTTTGGTCCCAATCCCATTTTATGCATGGCTCTTTCTTTCTTCCAAGGGCCAGGATTAGATCACAAAGTAATACTTGTAACTGTTGCATATTGTTTGCAAACAATTTGGATGAGCCCAATTTGAAACAAAGGGAATTACCTCTTCCAAACTGAATAGTGACGTGAAGATAATATAGCTGCCTTCAGATTTCCAACTTATCACTGGTTTGGCAGTAACACTTGCATGAGTGAGAAAGAGAAGTAGAATTTAGGAAACAGTACTAGCCATAAAAATTGCTCTGCTCTTGTCATAGAGTCATAGACATGTACAGCACGGAAACAGACCCTTTGGTCCAACTCATCCATGCCAACCAGATAATCTAACCTAATCTTGTCCCATTTGCCAGCACTTGGCCCATATCTCCCTAAACCATTCCTATTTATATACCCATCCAGATGCCCTTTAAATGCTGTAATTGTACTAGCCTCCATGACTTTCTCTGGCAGCTCATTCCATACACACACTACCATCTGTGTGAAAAAGTTGTCCTTTAAGTCCTTTTTATATCTTTTCCCTCTCACCCTAAACCTATGCTCTTGAGTTCTGGACTCTCCCACACAAGGGAAAAGACCTTCTCTATTTACCCTATCTGTGCCCCTCATGATTTTATAAACTTCTGTAAGGTTACCCCTCAGCCTCCGACGCTCCAGGAAAGTAGCCCCAGCCTACTCAGCCTCTCCCTATAGCTCAAATCCTCCAACTCTTGCAACATCCTTGTAATTCTTTTCTGAGCCCTTTCAAGTTTCACAACATCCTTCCAATAGGAAGGAGACCAGAATTACATGCAATATTCCAAAAGTGGCCTAACCAATGCCCTGCACAGCCACAACATGACCTCCCAACTCCAATACTCAATGCTTTGACCAATAAAGGAAAGCATATCAAATGCCTTCTTCACTATCCTATTTAGTCATGGAATTATGAACCCGCACTGCAAGGTTTCTTTGTCCAGCAACACTCCCCAGGACCTTACCATTAAGTGTATAAGTTCTGCTAAGATTTGTTTTCCCAAAATGCAACTCCTCATATTTATCTAAATTAAACGCTATCTGTCACTCCTCAGCCCATTGGCCCATCTGATCAAGATCCCATTGTACTCTGAAGTAACCATCTTCGCTATCCACCACACCTCCAATTCTGGTGTCTTCTGCAAATTTACTAACTATACCTCCTATGTTCACATCCAAATCATTTATATAAATGACAAAATGCAGTGGACCCAGTACCGATCCTTGTGGCATTCCACTGGTCACAGGCCTCCAGTCTGAAAAGTATCCCTCCACCATCACCCTCTGTCTTCTACATTCGAGTCAGTTCTGTATCCAAATGGCTAGTTCTCCTGTACTTCATGAGATCTAACCGTGCTAACTAGTTTACCATGAAGGACCTTGTCAAATGCCTTACTGAAGTCTATATAGATCACATCTACCACTCTGTCATCATCAATCTTCTTTGTTACTTCTTCAAAACACTCAATCAAGTTGATAGATTCCCTACAGTGTGGAAGCAGGCCATTTGGCCCCACAGGTCCACACCGACCCTCCAAAGAGCAACCCACCCAGACCCATTCCTCTACTCTATTACTCTAGATTTACTCCAGACTAATGCATCTAACCCACACATGCCTGAACACTATGGGCAATTTAGCATGACCAATTCACCTAACCTGCACATCTTTTGAAATGTGGGAGAAAACCAGAGCATCTGGAGGAAACCCACGTGGACATGGGGAGAATGTGCAAACTCCATACAGAGTCACCTAAGGCTGGAATCGAATCCAGGTCCCTGGCGCTGTGAGGCAACAGTGCTAACCACTGAGCCACCATCCTGCCCCCAACCACCGCCTTGTGGTTAGACATGATTTTCCATGCACAAAGCCATGGTGACTATCCCTAATCAGGCCTTGCCTTTTCAAATACATGTAAATCCTATCCCTTAGGATTCCCTTCAACAACTTGCCCACCACTGATGTCAGGCTCACCAGTCCATAATTTCCTGGCTTTTCCTTACCACCTTTCTTAAATAGTGGCACCACATTAGCCAACCTCCAGTCTTACAGCATCTCACCTGGGACTATCAATGGTACAAATATCTCAGCAAGAGGCCCAACAATCACTTCCCCACCTTCCCACATATTTCAAGGTACACCTAATCAGGTCCTGGGGATTTATCGACCTTTATGTGTTTCATGACAGCCAGCACCTCCCCCTCTGTAATATGGACATTTTTCATGATGTCATCATCTATTTCCCCACATTCTATAAATCTTTCCTTTGACCTTTCTCATATGTTCTGTAATAAAAATAACTTGCATTTATATGATCTTCTTAAGATAATAAAACATCCCCTTCATCAGAGGATTAGATCAGAAGACCATCAGAAATAGGAACAGGAGTAGGCCATTTGGCCCTTGAAGCCTATTTTTCTATTTAATAGGATCATGGCTGGTCTAACATTCCTCACGTCCACTTTCCTGCCCTTTCCCCTTGATTTTCTGACTGATCAAAAATGTATCTAAACCTTAAATAAACACAAGATCTCTGTGGCAAGGAGTTTCAAGGACTCAAAAACCTCTGAGAGATGAAATTCCTCTTCATCTCAGTCTTACATTAGCAGTTCTTATACTGAGATATGCCTTCCGGTCCTAATTATCAGACCAAGTCACATAAAGAGATATTAGGACAGGTGAACAAGGTTTGGTAAAGATGTCGGTCTTGAAAAGTACCCTAAAAGAGAAGTGGTGAAAAGGGAGGAAAGTTTAGGGAAGAAGTTTTAGAGCTTAGAACCTAAGCATCTGCTAGGATGGCTAACATTGATACAGTAATTAAAACTGGCCAGGCATAAAAGGTCAGGATTGGACAAGCACCGTAGTCTCAGATAGTGGCAGAGCTGGAGAAGGTTACTTGGATAGGACTGAGCCAGGGAAAAACTGCTAGATCATCAAATAGGATCAAAATGGAGAATAATATTAAAAAAAGGCTAAAGTACTCTATCTGAATGTGTTTATAAGACAGAGAGTTGGAAGAAGGGAAACATTTTCAGCATGGCAACCAGTGAGTGCCAGAGGGATCAATGCTGGGGCCAGAATTATTTACAACATATAAAATATTGACTTGGATGAAAGAAATCATGAACTATCACCAAGTTTGCAGATGATACGAAAATAAATGGGAAGATAAGTGCTAACGCTGAAACAAAGAATCTATAGATGGATATAGACAGGTTTCGTGAGTGGGAAGAATGATGTTATACACTTTTACAGGAAGAATAGAGGAGCTGGTTATTATTTAAATGGTGAAAGACTGCACTCAAAATTAATCCAGTCCGATCAATGGAAACCATTAGGTGTATGAGAGGCAAGTGGGTACAATGGATTGGGAAAGCACACTAAACGATGTGATGGTCAATAGACAATGGTTAGTATTTTAAAAATACTACAAGTCTACAACAGACATACATTCCTCTAAAACACAAACACCAAAAGAAAAGATGAATAGTTGTTGAAAGAAGTTAAAGATTGAGTTAGATCAAAGGAAGTGGCTTTTCAGAATGTCAGAAATCATAATAGTCTCTATGGATTAGAAGCAATTTTAAGACCCAGCAAAAGAGAAATAAGAAACTGATGAGGAAAGTGAAAAGAGAATATGAATGCACGCAAGTGGGGAACATGAGTAAGGACTGTAAATGTTTCTACTGATATTTGATAGGACAAAGACTAGCAAGGATAAATATGGACCTATTACAGGGGAGAACAGAAAATACATAGTAGAGAACAGGGAAATGGAGAAAGTAAACAATTGCTTTTCACCTGTTTTGCAAACAACATGGAAAAACATCACTCTGAAAATACTGCGTGGCACTTGCGTAACTGAAGAGTGCAACAGAATCAATATTAGTAAAGAGGTTGTATTTAGAACTTTAGCTGTTTTTAGGGTTAATAAATCTGGACCAGATGAGCTTAACCTCAAAGTGTTGAAGGAACAAGCTGTAGAAATAGTAGATGTTTTGGTAGTTGAATATTCAAATTTCTATAGATTCAGTTCAGCTGACTGGAAGATGGCAAATGTAACCCCACTATTTAAGAAAGAGAGTAGAGAATTATAGGCCTGTTAACGGTCAGTAGTAAAGAAAAGGTTGAATCTATTCTTAGGGATGTGACAACAGAGCATGTAGGAAATAATCCAAAAATTGGGCACAGTCAACATGGATTTATGTAAAGCAAATCACATTGGACAGATGTTATGCAGGTTTTGAGGATGATGCTTGTTGTATAGACAAAGGATGTAGTGCATTTGGATTTTCAGAAGGATTTTTGATAAAGTTCAACACAAGAGGTTTGTAAATACAATTAGATGGTTAGGATTGGAGGTAGTATGGATTGGGAGTTGTTTAAAAGATATAAAGCAGATATAGGAATAAGCAGATCAGGATGGTGTACCAAAACAGTCAGTGCTAGGTCTAACTGTTCACAATCTATACTGATGACTTGGATGTGAGGACCAATTATAATATTTCAAAATTTGCTAATGACACTAAATTGGCTGCATATTTAACCTGTGGGGAGGATTCAAGAAAGCTTCAGGAGGACATGGATAGGCTAGGTAAACAGTTTAGAGCATGACAGCTGGAGTGTGATGCAAATACATGTGAAGGTTATTCATTTTGGTACAAAAAAAGCAAGACAGAATATTTCTTTAATGATGAGAGTTTGGGAAGCAATAGTGTCCAAACAGATTAGGGTGCCGTTGTCCTTGTCACTAAAAGCTAGCAAGGTGTAGCAAGCAATTGGAATAGAAAACAATATCATTATTCAAATTTCAAGGAAATTTGAGTACAGAAGAAGGCTTGCAGTTGTGAAGAGCCTCAGTGAGACTTCTCCTGGAGTACTGGGTTGAGTTTTGTTCGCCTTATGTTATGAAGGATATATTTTCCATAGATGGTGTCCAACAGAGGATCACCAGATTAATCTCTGGGATGATGGGAGTTTGGATTTTATGAAGAGAGATTGAAGAAACTGTGTCTGTATTCACAAGAATTTTGAAGAAAGAGCGAAGAAGTTTTACAGGGTGTTACATGGTGCACATCAATTGGATGATTCCACTAGATGATTCTAGAACCAGAGGATATAATCTTTGGATAAGGGGCAGGCCACTTCATCCTGGAATGAAGAGGAGAAAATTCTTTACACAGCAGGTGATGAATCTTTGGGATTCTCCCCCAAGGGGACTGTTGAAGATCAATCATTGACAAGGTTTAAGATAGAAATCAATAAGTGCCTGGACGATAAAGACTTTAACATGCATGGAAACAGTGCAGGAGAATGAGGAGATGATCAGCCATGCAGTAGAATGGCAGGGCAGACTTGGAGGGCTGAATTGTCTACTTCTGTTCCTGTTTTTCTCGAGGGCAGTGGTGTCTAGTGAATGGAATCTAGTGCAGGTTAGGATATGAACTTAATAGTAACTTTATCAGAAGTGAAGGCAGAAACCACTGGCAGGTCTATGGACTGTAATTGCTTTCTTTTTTTTAAAATAATTAACTTTGGTGGGATATGGGTGATTGATTATATGAGCTATGAAAAGCATCTAAAATATTGAATGAGTCTAGATGGTACCTACTAATTTGTTGGGTGTGCTATTGAGATAGTTTTAATCATTCCACTACATTATAAAACAATCTTCCCTTGAGCTTCCATCAATCTACAATCACTAAAAGCTAGCAAGGTGTAGCAAGTAATCACTCGCATCTCTCACATTCCCCAACTTGCCCCATGTGAATGAAGATGCCAGTTTTAATTGGATATAAGACTGAATCAATCACAGTTTCTATTTTATTCAGTCTTTCAAGCAAGAGCTGTATCTTAACTCTAGCTGGGCAGGGATCAGATTGAACCTAAGATGAGCTCTTTCTGACCATTAATCCGAGACAAGGTGATCTCCTTGACCAGTTTTGATTCCCTAATATGGCTTGTGAGGAATTCCTCAGATTTTTATTGTTTTTGCAAATGACATGTGGTTTTAAATCTCTTTGTCACCTCTTCCAGGAAAGCATGGTTCGCCGGTGAGGTGGGAAGTGTGAAGCACAAGGCATCATAAGTGTAAGATTGGTGAATGGACCAAAGTGTATTTTCCTGCTTGTCAAAATTCATATGTTGAGACAGCAATGTGAGATCAAATCTTCCTTGCAATATGTTTGCAGAGCCTTCTGCATTTCTTTGCAATAGAACTTTGTAACTGGGGCCAAGGTTTTGAATGGGCTAGATCACAAGGACACACACTAGCTTTTCTGGATTGTGTATGTATACATTTTCATATTCATTCTTGGGATGTGGACATCACTGACATTTGTTGCTAATCCACTGTTGTGAAGTTAGCAATGAACCTACTTCTTGAACCATTGCAGTCTGCTGATGAAGGTGCTCCCAGAAAGCAGTACGATAGTGTTCCTAGAGATGGTGAAGGAACGGCTGATGTACTTCCAAGTTGGGGGTTGTGTGTTTTGAAAAGAAAGAAAGACTAATATTAATGTAAGGCTTTCATGACCGCCAAATCACTTTACAGAGTATAGAGGGAAATTTGAGGTGACTGTGTTCTTATTTTTCTGTTTCTTTGTTCCTCTAGGTTTGAGAAATGTTTTTGAAGAATATTTTGAAGTTGCTACATTATATCTAATATACTGTGCACATTGTTGTCACTATGTGCTAGTAATGGAGGGAATTGATGTTGAAGGATATTTATTTGGTGGATGGAATATCCTTATATTTCAGTCTTGGGTGCCCTCAGATTAGATGTAGAATGTTTCAAATCAAAGGCAAGCTCTCCTCTGCCGCTTTAGTTAGTTTAGTTTCAACAAAGTAACTCATAAGCCAACCACCAGAATGGCTTGGAGTGCCACTTCCTCTCGTCTTCAGAGAACTGAGCTCCTTATCAGAGCAGTGGGGTTGTCTGAACTCAGTGACTTCATGTTAGGGGCTGTAACCACTGACTCAGCTTGTTGCTGCATGTTTATTTGTAAAGCATTATAAAACCAATTTGCTCTTCTAACTGCATGGGGCCCTCAGTATATAAGATATAAAAGAGGAGAATATTAATCACAGTGTTTGTAGGACTAACAGTGCACAATAGTGCTAACACTGTCGTCCACCAGACTGAGGAAGCACTTCTCACAGTTAGTGTAACTGATACTGTGATTAATGCCTACTCTATTAAACACTGCAGTGTTAGCCTTGTGTACAATGTACAATTTGTGTTTATTCAGCATTGTAAGGGTCAGAACATCAATCGTTGCTTGAGTATTAAACCAAGTACAGCTTCCATTTATTTAGCATAATAAGAGTTACTGTATTGTTGCTTACCAGAGGTGATTTATGACACCACAATTAATTAAATTTCAACATAGTCTACACAAGTCATTCTAAGCCAGTAAAGGAGGACAGTAATATCCCTCAACAATACATCCTCTTGTCCACTAAATCAGGGCAACACTGAGACAATAGGTCAAAAGCAAAATACTGCAGATGCTAGACTTCTGAAATAAAAACAGAAAATGCCGGAAATACTGAGCAGATCTGCCAGCATCAGTGGAGAAAGAGGGACATGCACTACCTCTTCTAGATTATATGTATATATTTTTATGTTTATTCTTGGGAAGTGGGGCATCACTGGCAAAGTGCATTACTCATCCATAGTTGCAAAGATAGTGGTGAATCTTCTGCTTGAGCCAATGCAGTCTATGTGGCGAAGGTGCTGCCACAATGTGGTTAATATTTCATGTCTGTGACCTTTCATGAGAGCTGCATGAAAGGTTTGAAGAAAGGTTATAGCCTTGTTAAATTATCTTTGTTCCCCTCTCCACAGCGGCAATCATGTTTTAGTTTTGATCACTGGGTCTGTTAACTGATCTAACCAGATGGAATGATTCAGCAACTACCATTAACCTCACTGCATCTGGACTAGCTGTGAGAACTAAATCGATGAATGCTTTTACTGTTAACCACTGTTCAGTGAACTATGCTGGAAACTGTTCCTGGTGGTCAATAAGGTTAGGATCAGTTGCAGCTATAACCAGTGTGATCAAATAGCACTCTGACATTTACCATAACCTGTGAAAAATGAACATGAGGACAGAGTAAATGAGGGATAATCTGCCTTTTGGGCAGTTCAGTAAACTAGATGTCTTTTCTCTGTGATCACCCAAGAAAATGTGACATGTTTGGCTCCTTGTGTTTCAAGCGTACAACAAAGCAGTGTGTTCAGCTGTTGCAGGGTTTTATTTTCACGAAGTTTGGATGTCTGCCTACAGTGTATATATGCCACATAGTAGAGGTCTTGTGGTTACAGTATACTGGAAGGGATATTTATACATGATTGCATTTCAGTCCAAACATCCCCCTTTTTATACAAAAAGAAAAAAAAATACATCACCATGTGCATTTTGAGTTACTGAAATTACCAAATATATATACATTTGTTTTTATGCCTCAGTAGTTTACTATTCCCATCAGTCTATGTGTATGCATTGCATACATAATCCTTAACTCATTTTTACTGGTACATATACGTATTGTTTTCATTAACTGTTCATTTGGATGTTGTTGTTCCCTCAGAGTGTGTCATTCCAGTGCCATTTGGTGTTGCTGTGGTTCTTGTTACTGTTCTTTCTCTGTTGTTGGGTTGCTGTCATCCTCAGAATCTGATGGTTGATGTGTGATCTGTACAGGCGGTGCATTAACCTCTCCCTGATCAGCTGCATGCAGTTAAGGATCAGCTTCTCCTGTTGGGCGCTTGTGCCTGTGGTTGCATTCGTATATCTGGTCATTCACTTCTATTGCATGCAATCAAGGTGACAACTGCTACACAGATGTCTCAAGGTGCCACTTTTGGGCTGTCTTTTCTTGAGAATATTGATGATTTCTTCCCAGCTGCTCTCTAATATTCAACTCTGTCAATGACTTAACAATCCTGTCAGTGAAATTTAGCTTTCTGACATTTCACCTTGATTTTGTTACTCATGCCTGTATTAATTCTGGCTTCAGTAGCCTTTTGATATTGGAAGAGAAGTTTGCTTGTGGTATGACATTATTCTTTGTACCACACTACTTTCCATGCCTTTGGGATGTATGTTTCTCCACACCAGTATTATCTGTGTGCTCAATTTCTTTATGATCACTTTGGTGATTTTCATTGTTACCTCAGCTTTTCCATTTGCCTGTAGATGGTGTGAAAATGATGTATGGAGTTGAATTTACCAATCTTTCAAGAAGTGACTGAATTCTTCAGTGTGAACTGAGGGCCATTGTTGCTCATCACAATGTCAGGAATGCCATTCAATAATCTTAGTAGCAATCATTGGATGGAAGTCTATTGTGACAGTATAAAGTTCTTATTTACAAGTTGGTGAGTAAAAAGGCCTACTCCCACTGTATCCATGTTCTGTGTGGGATGTTGTGTCATCAGTGGCTCTCTTTAGGTTGCTTAGCTTAGAATTCATTGGCTGATGTGGCCCTTGATTTCATTACTCATGTTTGGCCAGTAGAGCACATCCCTTGCCTTTTTCAGACTTGATTCAATTCCTTGGTGACTTAGCATGTGTATTAGCATCCCTTCTCCCAAATCCTTCAAAATAATCATTCTATTTCCGTTCCTAATCACACAAGTTCACAGATTTCAATGTGCCTTCTTGATCTGTCAATTCATCTCTAGATGCCCAAAATTCTCTTACAGCAACGGATGTGTCTTTGATAAGCCCTTCCTGAAGAAGGGCTTATGCCCGAAACGTCGAATCTCCTGTTCCCTGGATGCTGCCTGACCTGCTGCGCTTTTCCAGCAACACATTTCCAGCATGTGTCTTTGATACTCTGGCCATTCTTTTATCAACAGCAGTTGGAGGTTTGCATCTTATTGGGCGGTTTACTTGATTTCAGCAAGACGCTTGTCTGCTCCATTCTGGGCTGATGACTTCCAGAGCATGGCAAGCTGCTGTTTCATGTTGAATCAACTACAAATATCTTTTAGCATAAAGGTTCCAGCTTTAAACTTGCTCTGGCTGGTATTTGTTTTCCATCTTTAATCTGCAATTCCAGAGCCTTCTTCACGTGATTACAATCGGCTCATGGGGAGGAAGGTCCTCTCAGCATAAGTATGGTGTCCTCATATAGTGTATTCCTAACTTTACTTTCATGGGATTTATGTTTGAATTGTTATGTTGAGCCATTTTACAGGACTGTAAAGGTCACTATGTTGCGTGATGCCCCAGTGTCCATCTGAGGCATGATACTAACACAATTCTCCTTCTGCTGTTCTCATTCCAACAGTCACAAATTATGTCTCACCTATTAATTTGACTGAGGTGACTTGTTGTATGATTTTCTCTTTTGTTGCCCATCCCAAGAATCAACTACATTACTGTGGGTCTGGAGTCACATATAGATTAGACCAAATAAGGACAGTAGTACATTAGACTCTTCATTCCAGATTTTTATTGAATTCAGTTCAACAAATCATGCCATGGCTGGATTTGAACCTAGATTCCCAAATTCTAGCATGTAATGCCCAGGACTTTGCCTGGGTCCCTGGTTAATAGTCTATCAATAATATCACTAGGCTATCACCTTCATGATGTATAAAGTGATTTGTCTGAATTTTCAGCCATTATTTCTCTTGTGGTCATCTGTATTTCCTTATTGTGCTTCTTTTTAGCCAAATGCGCGTGTGAAAAATTGCCTCTTGCAGTGAGAATATTGTTTTTCTCAGACTAGATATGCCGTCTTCTCCTTTACATGATGCTTTCCACAGTTCTTGCAGTCTACCCTTGTCTATGATTATTCTGCCCTTTGTGTCTCAAAGATCTGCCAGGAGAATGATCTGTTCTGCCATGAAGCTGCTCTAGCTGCTGATTCACGACCTCAGAACATTTCAGCATGGCAATTGCTCTCCCAAGAGTAAGCTTTTCTGCATTCAGTAGGCATGATTTTACTTCTAGGTCTCTTACGTCTAATACAACCCTCCCTTTAATTAGATCATCTTTTAATCGCACAAGTTCACAGATTTCTGTGAGCTGGATTAATAATGTCATCATCAGTTGACTGTTTTCCACTTTGTTCCCAAATATTGAATACACACTGTTCATACATGAGATTCATTTGGGGCTGAATGTATGCCTTCAAAGCTTTGGAAAAAAAATTCTGCTGTGTTTTATTTCCTGTTCTTCAAAGAGTTTTGGGGGGATATATTTGAAACAGTGTCTTCCCAACAGTGATAGAAGTGTTGTGAATTCTAATTATTCTCATTTACCCAACAAATCCATTGCTATTTCATACTTCTGTCACTGTGCACAGAAGAAATTCCAATTTGACTTTAAATCCTCTATCATTTGAACAGGAGCTGGCGGGAGAAACAGTGCAGCCATTTTCTCTTAACAAATGCTTTAATTGTACCTGGCCTCATTGTTTTTCTTAGTGGCATCCTACAGCTCTGAATATATCTGTGTCTCCTTGTCAGCAACAGTGCTTACTTATAACTTGACAACAGTCACCACATTGACACCATGTCTCAAGTGTACATTACAGCAATGTGTTTAACAGGAGGACTTTATTTTAGTGAAACTTAAAATGTCTGCCTTCAACATACATGCCTCATGATAGAAGCCACGTGACTATGGCAGACTAGCAGGGGCATGTGTATATGATTGCATTTCAATTGAAACATTTTGTTTAAGCCAGGATGATGGTGTTAACACTAGGGTCGGGTTCCTTTAATTATCTTCCCCAGCGGACCTCTCATCCATGCTTAAAGTTTTGCCAATGAAGTAGGAAACAGCTGCTGCTCCTCAGAAGGTGGCAACTATACCTCAAATGGATTGCTAACCGGTCAGGCTTGTCCTGGACATGCCAGAATATGAAGATTAATCCCCTGGTCTGAGTGTGGGCAAACCCAAGAAAAAAGCAAACATAGAAAAATTATCAATTCGCATTTTGATAATGCTTCTAAAGTAGTAAATATACCTAGGTGGTTCACAGGAATATTATCAAACATACTGTAACATTGATTTTAGAAGAGGTGGCCACAATCTTTGTTAAGGAGGTAACTTTTAAGGAGAATCTTATTAAGGAGGGGTAATAGCATTTACGGAGGGAATATCAGACTTTGAGACCTAGGCAAATGAAGGGATGACCTTCAATGGTGGCCCAATTAATACCAAAAATGCTTAAGTGGTTAGAATTGGAGGAATACAGAGACCTTCAGAAAAAGTGTCATTGGACCCAAAACATTAACTCTGTTTTCTTTTCACAGAAGGTGCCAGACCCGCTGAGTTTCTCCAGCAATTTCTGGTTTTGCTTCACATTTCCAGAATCTGCACTTCTTTGTTTTATTTAACAATCTCCAGGAGATTGCAGAGATAGGGAAGGACAAGGCCAGGGGATCATTTTTAAAGATTATATTTTTAATTTTAATTATATGAAGCATTTTATTTCTTACTGATTACAAGTATTAGATTGCATGAATATTTGGTTCCCTTAACAGAACATTCCTGGTATTTATTGTGTAGCTTGAAATTTCATTTAAAGGCCATTACAGCAGTACACAACTTTCCAGTATTCTAGCATATGAAAACAAAAGGCAAAATTATGAAAAGCACAGAGGTCACAATGCCTTTTGAACTAGTGTCAACAATTTATCTGGTGTTAAACACATCTTATTATCAGTGTGTCATTTTTGAAAATAAGCTGAGAAAGAATGGAAGGCAGTGAGTGGGATGACGATCATTCATGGCTGTCCCCTGGCCATTGGCCAAAAGGGATCAGGTAATTGACTTGGTGCATGTTATTTGCCCCTGGAAATATAATATAACAATAAATGCCAAGCTTAGAGAGTAGGAGTACTCAGGAAAGGAGGTCCTGAGGGGAAACATGTAGAGCCAGTGGATTCTGTGTGGAATAACAGTGCTGGAGCCAAGGAAGTTAGAGAAGCCAAATCTGTGCTGGAGGATCTGCGCAGGCACTAAGTATACAGTAGATCCAGGGGCAGAGGGGAGTTTTCCCAGAGAAAAATGCCACATGACTATGGCAGAATAGCAGGGGCATGTGTATATGAACATAGAACATAGAACATAGAAGAATACAGCGCAGTACAGGCCCTTTGGCCCTCGATGTTGCGCCGATCCAAGCCCACCTAACCTATACTAACCCACTATCCTCCATATACCTATCCAATGCCCGCTTAAATGCCCATAAAGAGGGAGAGTCCACCACTGCTGCTGGCAGGGCATTCCATGAACTTACGACTCGCTGAGTGAAGAACCTACCCCTAACTTCAGTCCTATATCTACCCCCCCTTAATTTAAAGCTATGCCCCCTTGTAATACCCGACTCCATACGCGGGAAAAGGTTCACACTGTCAACCCTATCTAACCCCCTAATCATCTTGTACACCTCAATCAAGTCACCCCTAAACCTTCTTTTCTCTAATGAAAACAGCCCCAAGTGTCTCAGTCTATCCTCATACGATCTTCCTTCCATACCAGGCAACATCCTGGTAAACCTCCTCTGCACCCGTTCCAGTGCCTCCACATCCTTCCTATAGTATGGCGACCAAAACTGCACACAATATTCCAGATGCGGCCGCACCAGAGTTTTATACAACTGCATCATGACCTCAGGACTCCGGAACTCAATTCCTCTACCAATAAAAGCCAGTACGCCATATGCCTTCCTCACCGCACTATTTACCTGGGTGGCAACTTTCAGAGATCTGTGTACATGGACACCAAGATCCCTCTGCTCATCCACACTACCAAGTATCCGACCATTAGCCCAGTACCCCATCTTTTTGTTATTCTTCCCAAAGTGAATCACCTCACATTTAGTTACATTGAATTCCATTTGCCACCTTTCTGCCCAGCTCTGCAGCTTCTCTATATCCTGCTGTAACCTGCCACATCCTTCCTCACTGTCAACAACTCCTCCGACTTTCGTATCATCCGCAAACTTGCTCACCCAACCTTCTAACCCCTCTTCCAGGTCATTTATAAAAATGACAAACAGCAATGGTCCCAAAACAGATCCTTGCGGAACACCGCTAGTGACGGCACTCCATGAAGAAACTTTGCCATCAACTACTACCCTCTGTCTTCTTCCATCCAGCCAATTCCTAATCCAAACCTCCAACTCACCCTCAATGCCATATCTCCGTATTTTCTGCAGTAGCCTACCATGGGGAACCTTATCAAACGCCTTACTAAAATCCATATATACCACATCTACCGCTTTCCCCTCATCAACCTCCTTCGTCTGACCCTACTAAAACATTTAAATCCTGGAACCTGCAACAGCCAATCCTGTCCCTGTTCTAGCCATGTCTCCGTAATAGCCACAACATCGAAGTCCCAGGTGCCAACCCACGCTGCAAGTTCACCTACCTTATTTCGTATACTTCTTGCATTGAAGTATACACACTTCAAGCCACTTTCCTGTTTACAGACACCCTCCTTGGAAATTGATGCCATGTTCCTAACCTCCCTACACTCCAGGCCCTGCACCCTGAAGCTACAATCTGGGTTCCCATGCCCCTGCAGAGTTAGTTTAAACCCCCCCCAAGAGCACTAGCAAACCTCCCCCCAAGGATACTGGTGCCCCTCAGGTTCAGGTGTAGACCATCCTGTTTATAGAGGTCCCACCGTCCCCAGAAAGAACCCCAGTTATCCAAAAACCGGAATCCCTCCCTCCTGCACCATCCCTGTAGCCACGCATTTAAGTGTTCTCTTTCCCTATTCCTCGAATCTCTATCACGTGGCACGGGTAACAAACCAGAGACAACAACTCTGTTCGTTCTAACTCTGAGCTTCCAACCTAGCTCCCTGAAAGTCTGTCTAACATCCTCGGCACTCCTCCTACCTATGTCGTTGGTGCCAATATGGACCACGACTTCGGGCTGCTCCCCCTCCCCCTCCAGGACCCGGAAAACACGATCAGAGACATCACGTACCCTTGCACCTGGGAGGCAACATACCAATCGTGAGTCTCTCTCGTTCCCACAAAAATATGATTGCATTTCAACTGAAACATGTTGTTTAACCCAGGATGATGGTGTTAACACTAGGGTCAGGTTCCTTTAATTATTTCCCGCAATGGACCTCTCATGCATGTTTAGAGTTTTGCCACTGAAGTAGGAAACAGCTGCTGCTACTCAGAAGGTGCCAACCATACCTCAAATGGGTTGCAATTTTCATCAAGCAATCCTCACTAGGCAGAAGAAATGGGGGAAGAACTCCCTAACACTTCGGCTGGAAAGGGGGAGGCTTTAACAAGACCGAAACATTCCGCACTGACAGTCTGTTTATCCACTGGTATCATGAACCATCCCCAATACTTTCTTGATCTAATTAATTAATGTATCATACCTAAATTGCTATTTTGTAACAAACACACTAAACTATCAGAAATTGCAATAAATCATTGAGTGCCTAACTGTGACCACAAAGCCTTTAAAACAACAAAGTAAAATAGCAAAGGCTGTTAAACTAATAGTATAGAATCAACTGAGCTAAGTTCATAGCTTCAATTTCTTTCTTGGATTTGAGTCCCACTACCTAGATTTACAATGATACTCATTAGTGATAGCTGACAGTGACAGAGATTTGCATACAAAATTAACTGACACTCCAGCATGTAGTGAGTGCTGAACTGTTTGAGGTACTATCTTTTCCACAAACCGTTAAACCGTGCTTCTTTCTGCTCTTTTAGGTGGATAAAAATGATTATAAAAAAGAACATCACGATAGTTCTCCCTGGTATTTAGAGTCATAGAATCCCTGAAGTGCAGATAGAAGCCATTTGGCCCATCAAATCAGCCCTTCAAAGAGCAATCACACCCAGATCTGCCCCATCCTCATAACCCTGAATTTACTATGGCTGTTTCACTTAGCCTGAATACTATGGGGCAATTTAGATTAGATTAGATTAGATTACTTACAGTGTGGAAACAGGCCCTTCGGCCCAACAAGTCCACACCGCCCCGCCGAAGCGCAACCTACCCATGCCCCTACATTTACCCCTTACCTAACACTACGGACAATTTAGCATGGCCAATTCACCTGACCTGCACATCTTTGGACTGTGGGAGGAAACCGGAGCACCCGGAGGAAACCCACGCAGACACGGGGAGAACGTGCAAACTCCACACAGTCAGTCGCCTGAGGCGGGAATTGAACCCGGGTCTCTGGCGCTGCGAGGCAGCAGTGCTAACCACTGTGCCACCGTGCTGCCCCTAACATGGGCCAATCCACCTAACCTGTACACCTTTAGACTGTGGGAGGAAACCAGGGAACCTAACAGAAACTCGTGCAGACACAGGAGAATATACCAATTTGATACAGCCAGCCACCCAAAGCTGTAATCAAACCCAGGACCCTGGCACTGTGAGACTGCAGTGCTAACCACTGAGCCACCAGGTTGGTGTCCTAACCACATTTATCCCTCAACCAACACATATTATTGGGTCAATATCAGATGTCTGTTGTGGAATCTTGCTATGCATCACATTTCCTACATTTCGTAAGTGACTGCAGTTCAAAACAATAATTAATTAGCTGTAAAGGAATTCCTGAGGACATGAGAGGTGCTATAATACGATGTAGTTATTTCTATAACGTAAGATCAAATTATGAGGGCTATTTCTAGAGAAAAGTCTCAATTTTCTACCTTCCCTTAACTGAGTACCGTCAGAAAAATAGTTATCAAATAAAAGGGGTCAAGTTCAGTGTCAATTAAAAAAGATGGAAGGAAATTGAAAAAAACTTTGTTTTTCAAAACAGGACTAAATTGGCAAGTTTCAGAACATGATATTAGGAAGATGACATTGGCAACAAAATTTGCAATCTCAAAAGTGAGTTTAAGTGAAGGAACTTAACATATTATTTCATGTTATCATGTTATGAAAACAGAGATACTGGATTCTTCAAGGGTATTGTATACTCTTGAGGTTTTGAAGACATTTCTTAATCTACTTGAGCTGCCGGTAATACTTGAAGCCATCTGGTGCTGTCTCTATATTACGCCCTCAATCCTTTGAGAGCTGCTGTAACATTGCTGTAGGCAAATTTAAAAAAATTAAAAAGATTAAAAGATTATAATGAGCTAGTTTGTGTAGAGATGACAGTAGATTTGGGTCTTTTGGAGAGGGCAGCTGACACTGTCAGCAAAGAATAGATGATTTGTACAGGTTTGTCCTGATCATCTACTCTAGTTTGTGAAGTGATTTGAAATATTTCACATTACAATAAAACATGTTAGAGTTAAAGCTGGGTTGCCATTCTAGTAACATTAGAAGAAAGTGTATGCTGTTTCTTTAACAGTAGTTTCAAAATCTGCAATTCTCATCATGTAGAAGAACAAAAGCAGCAGATGCATGAGAACAGCATTGCTTTCAAGTTCCCCTTGAAGTCACAGACACCATCGCAATTTTGAATATATAATTCTTTCATTTATATGGAGCCAGAATTATGGAATTCCCTTCCCAACAGGACTGTGGGTGACACCATGACAACAACAACTCAAATGGATCAAGGAGGAAATGTCGTACCACCTTCTTAAGAGAAACTAGAGCTGACCAATAATGTCTGACTTCCTCAGTTCCTGAGACCAAATTAAAATGAAGTAGATTAGCTTTTGACCAGAACAAGGCTGAGCATTTCCTCAATGTGATGTACGACATTGTTACTGTAACTGCATTTCAAAGTGATTCATCAGGTGGGGAGTGATCAAGTCTGTCAATCTGATGAGGTTCCACCTCAATGCAAACAGGTTTGGAACGTGGTGACGCTGAAATTAATCAAGACTAAAATTACCATGCGATTCAGTTCAGATCCTTCTCAGATTGTGGGCAACTAATTGTGGGGAATACAAATGAAGAACATTAAACTGTTGACAACAAGGGAATGAATCAAACAGTGGGAATTAGAAATTGGATGACCTGTCTTGTCAATTTGTAATAAATATGAGGTAAAGAAAAGCTTGCATTTCTGCAGCCCTTTTAAATAAAACATTATCCATCGGCAGAGCTAGCTTGAGGGGCAAAATGACCTGCTCCTACTTTTTTTTTATTGTTCTTGTATTGACGTCTCAGAATATTCCAATTTGCTTTACAGCTGAAGAAGGGCTTTTTGAAGTACTGTCATTGTCACAATGGAGGAAATGCCACTTATCCAGAGGAAAGTCTCATAAAAAACAATCAGATCATGACAATTCTATTTTAGAATTGATGGAGCTAATCTAGATTAGATGAGGTTTGATTTCCTTTTGAATTCAGAATTGTACTATTATTGCCCACATTTACTGGAGGATTGAACTGAGATTTATCAGAAAAAAACTGAATAGGCCGAAGATCCTATCTCTAGAAAAGAGAAGGTTGCTAGCTGTCTGATTGAGGACATTATAATTATGAATAGGTTTGATAGAGTAGACATAGAAAAGATGGCTCTACTTCTGGAGAGATCAAGACTAGAGTTATAAATGTAAGATAGTTCCTAATAAATCTGAGAGGACATTCAATAAATATGTCTTTCCCTGGAGAGTGGTCAAAATGTGAAACATGCGGCTACATGGAATAGTTGAGACAATAAGGAAACTGGGGAGTACATAAAGTAGAAAAATAGAAGGATGTATTAATGGAATTAGAAGAAGATACTGGGAGGAGACTTTTGTGGAACATAAAAAGTATAGATCAGTTGGGCCCATATAGCCTGTTTCTGTGCTGTAAATACTACCTAAACATAAATAAAACGATTCTTAATATAATTCACATCATCCAATGAAGAGCTTCTTCCTGTTGTAAGATACTTAGCAACTATAACATGGTGTCCTCAAAGGTTTGATGAAACAAGACATTTATCTCTGCAAAATGGCCACTAAGTTCAACTTAAGACTTGAAGGTGAGGCTCAGCCCCTCATCTTTCACCCAAGAATCAGACAGATTGATCACTTTGTGCTGTCCAGAACAAGCTTCTGAACCTCCTAAATATCAACAATGACTACGGGTTAAAAAACATTTAATTTGCTTTAAAGTATTTGGGACATTCTGAGATTGTGAATGACATTTCAGATCTCTCTCTCTCTCTCCTTCCCCTCTCTCTCTGTCTCTCTCATTCCTAAGTCTCTCTCACTCTCTTCTTCCTCTTTCTCTATCTCTCCCTCTCCTATCCCTCTCCCCTTCCTCTCTCTCCCTCAATCTCTGTCTCACTCGCCCTCTCTCTCTCTCTTCTTCCACTCTCTCTCCTTATTCCCTTCCTCTCTCCCTCTTCCCCTCTCTTCTTCCTCTCTCCTCCTCTTTCTCCTTGCTTCTCTCTCCCTCTGTCCTTCCCTCTCACTTTGTGCTTCCCTGTCTCTCCCTCTCTCACTCTCTCCTTCCTTTTTCTCTCTCTCCGTCTCTCCTTCTTCTCTCCCTCCCTGTCTCTATCCTTCCTCCCTCTCTCCTTCCACTCTCTCTCTCTCTTTCCTCTCTCCCCTTTCTCTCTCTCTGTCTGTCTCACTCACCCTCTCTCTCCTCTCTCCTGCTCTCCTTCCTCTTTCCATCTCTCCTACTCTCTCACTCCTCTCCTTCCATCTCTCGCTCTCTCCTTCTACTCTCTCCCTCTCTACTTCTTCTCTCTCTCTCCCTCCTTCCTCTCGCCTCCTTCTCCTTCCTCTCTCTCCCCCCACTCTCCCCCTCTCTCCTTCTCTCTCTCTCCCCTTCTCTCTCTCTCTCTACCATTCTCGCCCTCTCTCCTTCTGCTCTCACCCTCTCTCCTTCTGCTCTCTCCCTCTCTCTTTCTGCTCTCTCCCTCTCCTTCCTCTCTCCCTCTCTTTCCTCTCCCCACTCTCCTCACCTCTCCCCCTCCTTCCTGTCTCTCTCTTACCCTCACTCCTTCCTGTCTCTCTTTTACCCTCACCCCTTCTTGTCTCTCTCTCTCTCACCCTCGCTCCTTCCTGTCTCTGTCTCTCTCTCTCTCTCACCCTCGCTCCTCCTGTCTCTCTCTCTCTCTCACCCTCGCTCCTTCCTGTCTCTCTCTCTCTCTCTCACCCTCCCCCCTTCCTGTCTCTCTCTCTCTCTCACCCTCACTCCTTCCTGTTCTCTCTGTCACCCTCGCTCCTTCCTGTCTCTCTCTTTTACCCTCACTCCTTCCTGTCTCTCTCTCTCTCTTACCCTTGCTCCTTCCTGTCTCTCTCTCTCTTACCCTTGCTCCTTCCTGTCTCTCTCTCTTACCCTCACTCCTTCCTGTCTCTCTCTCTCTTACCCTCGCTCCTTCCTGTCTCTCTCTCTTACCCTCGCACCTTCCTGTCTCGCTCTCTCTCTCACCCTCGCTCCTTCCTGTCTCTCTCTCTCTTACCCTCACTCCTTCCTGTCTCTCTCTCTCTCTCTTACCCTCACTCCTTCCTGTCTCTCTCTCTCTCTCACCCTCGCTCCTTCCTGTCTCTCTCTCTCTCTCTCTCACCCTCGCTCCTTCCTGTCTGTCTCTCTCTCTCACCCTCGCTCCTTCCTGTCTCTCTCTCTCTCACCTTCGCTCCTTCCTGTCTCTCTCTCTTACCCTCGCTCCTTCCTGTCTCTCTCTCTCTCACCCTCGCTCCTTCCTGTCTCTCTCTCTCTCTCTCACCCTCGCTCCTTCCTGTCTCTCTCTCTCTCTCACCCTCGCTCCTTCCTGTCTCTCTCTCTCACCCTCGCTCCTTCCTGTCTCTCTCTCTCTCTCACCCTCGCTCCTTCCTGTCTGTCTCTCTCTCTCACCCTCGCTCCTTCCTGTCTCTCTCTCTCTCTCTCTCTCACCCTCGCTCCTTCCTGTCTCTCTCTCTCTCACCCTCGCTCCTTCCTGTCTCTCTCTCTCTCACCCTCGCTCCTTCCTGTCTCTCTCTCTCTCTCACCCTCACGCCTTCCTGTCTGTCTCTCTCTCTCACCCTCACTCCTTCCTGTCTCTCTCTCTCTCTCTCTCTCTCTCACCCTCGCTCCTTCCTGTCTCTCTCTCTCTCTCTCACCCTCGCTCCTTCCTGTCTCTCTCTCTTACCCTCACTCCTTCCTGTCTCTCTCGCTCTCACCCTCACTCCTTCCTGTCTCTCTCTCTCTTACCCTCGCTCCTTCCTGTCTCTCTCTCTTACCCTCACTCCTTCCTGTCTGTCTCTCTCTCTCACCCTCGCTCCTTCCTGTCTCTCTCTCTTACCCTCGCTCCTTCCTGTCTCTCTCTCTCACCCTCGCTCCTTCCTGTCTCTCTCTCTCTTACCCTCACTCCTTCCTGTCTCTCTCTCTCTCTTACCCTTGCTCCTTCCTGTCTCTCTCTCTCTCTCTTACCCTCGCTCCTTCCTGTTTCTCTCTCTCTCACCCTCGCTCCTTCGTCTCTCTCTCTCTCTCACCCTCGCTTCTTCCTGTCTCTCTCTCTCTCACCCTCGCACCTTCCTGTCTCTCTCTCTCTCTCACCCTCGCTCCTTCCTGTCTCTCTCTCTCTCACCCTCGCTCCTTCCTGTCTGTCTCTCTCTCTCACCCTCGCTCCTTCCTGTCTCTCTCTCTCACCCTCGCTCCTTCCTGTCTCTCTCTCTAACCCTCGCTCCTTCCTGTCTGTCTCTTTCTCTCACCCTCGCTCCTTCCTGTCTCTCTCTCTCTCACCCTCGCTCTTTCCTGTCTCTCTCTCTTACCCTCACTCCTTCCTGTCTCTCTCGCTCTCACCCTCACTCCTTCCTGTCTCTCTCTCTTACCCTCGCTCCTTCCTGTCTCTCTCTCTTACCCTCACTCCTTCCTGTCTCTCTCTATCTTACCCTCGCTCCTTCCTGTCTCTCTCTCTCACCCTCGCTCCTTCCAGTCTCTCTCTCACCCTTGCTCCTTCCTGTCTCTCTCTCTTACCCTCGCTCCTTCCTGTCTCCCTCTCTTACCCTCACTCCTTCCTGTCTCTCTCTCTCTTACACTCACTCCTACCTGTCTCTCTCTCTCTCACCCTCGCTCCTTCCTGTCTCTCTCTTACCCACACTCCTTCCTGTCTCTCTCTCTCTCTCACCCTCGCTCCTTCCTGTTCTCTCTCTCACCCTCGCTCCTTCCTGTTCTCTCTCTCACCCTCGCTCCTTCCTGTCTCTCTCTCTCTCACCCTCGCTCCTTCCTGTCTCTCTTTCTCTCACCCTCGCTCCTTCCTGTCTCTCTCTCTCTCACCCTCGCTCTTTCCTGTCTCTCTCTCTTACCCTCACTCCTTCCTGTCTCTCTCGCTCTCACCCTCACTCCTTCCTGTCTCTCTCTCTTACCCTCGCTCCTTCCTGTCTCTCTCTCACCCTCACTCCTTCCTGTCTCTCTCTCTCTTACCCTCGCTCCTTTCTGTCTCTCTCTTACCCTCGCTCCTTCCAGTCTCTCTCTCACCCTTGCTCCTTCCTGTCTCTCTCTCTTACCCTCGCTCCTTCCTGTCTCCCTCTCTTACCCTCACTCCTTCCTGTCTCTCTCTCTCTTACACTCACTCCTACCTGTCTCTCTCTCTCTCACCCTCGCTCCTTCCTGTCTCTCTCCCTCTCACCCTCGCTCCTTCCTGTCTTTCTCTTACCCTCGCTTCTTCCTGCCTCTCTCTCTTACCCTCGCTCCTTCCTGTCTCTCTCTTTTACCCTCACTCCTTCCTGTCTCTCTCTCTCTTTAACCCTCGCTCCTTCCTGTTCCCTGTCTCACCCTCGCTCCTTCCTGTTCTCTCTCTCACCCTCGCTCCTTCCTGTCTCTCTCTCTCTCACCCTTGCTCCTTCCTGTTTCTCTCACCCTCGCTCCTTCCTGTCTCTCTCTCTCTCTCACCCTTGCTCCTTCCTGTCTCTCTTACCCTCGCTCCTTCCTGTCTCTCTCTCTCTCACCCTCGCTCCTTCCTGTCTCTCTCTCTCTCTTACCCTCGCTCCTTCCTGTCTCTCTCTCTCTTACCCTCGCTCCTTCCTGTCTCTCTCTCTCTTTTACCCTCACTCCTTCCTGTCTCTCTCTCTCTCTCACCCTCGCTCCTTCCTGTTCTCTCTCTCACCCTTGCTCCTTCCTGTTCTCTCTCTCACCCTCGCTCTTTCCTGTCTCTCTCTCTCTCACCCTTGCTCCTTCCTGTCTCTCTCTCTCTCACCCTCGCTCCTTCCTGTCTCTCTCATTTACCCTCAGTCCTTCCTGTCTCTCTCTCACCCTCGCTCCTTCCTGTCTCTCTCTTACCCTCGCTCCTTCCTGTCTCTCTCCTTTGTCTCTCGCTCTCACCATCCTCCCTCTCTTGCTCTCATTCCTCTCCCACTCTCTGCCTTCTTCCTCTCCTCTCTCACTCCCTCCTCTCTCTCCCTTCGCTTTCTCTCCCCTTCCTCTCCCTCTCTCATTCCACTCTCTTACCCCCCCCTCTTTCATGTCTCTCTCCCTCTCTCCCTCTCCTTCCTCTCTCCTTCATCTCTCTCTCTCCCCTTCCTCTCTTCTCTCCCCTTCCTCTCTCTCTCTTCCCCTTCCTCTCTCTCTCCCACCTCTCTCTTTCTCTCCTTCATCTCTCTCCCTCCTTTTCTCTCTCCCTCACCTTCCTCTGTCCCTCTGTCCTCCTCTCTCCCTCCTCTTTGTCTCTCTCCTTGCCATCTCCCTCTCACTTCCCTTCCTCTCTCTCCCTCTTTCATGTCTCTCTCCCTCTCTCTCCATCCACGCTCTCCCTCTCCTTCCTCTCCCCTTCCTCTCTCTCTCTCCCCCTTCCTCTCTCTCCCACTCCTCTCTCTCCCACCTCTCTCTTTCTCTCCTTCATCTCTCTCTCACTCTCCCTTTCTCTCTCTCTCCCTCTCCTTACCGTCTCCCTCTCCTTCCTCTGTCCCTCTCTCCTCCTTCGTATCTCTCCTTCTCTCTCCCTCCTCTTTGTCTCTCTCCTTTCCATCTCCCTCTCACTTCCCTTCCTCTCTCTCCCTCTTTCATGTCTCTCTCCCTTTCTCTCCTTCTGCGCTCTCTCTCCGTCCTCTCTCCTTCCTCGCTCTCTCCCACTCCTCCCTCTCTCTCTTTTCTTCTTCCTCTCCCCACCTCCCCTCTATCTTCTCACCCTCTACCTCTCCTTCCTCCCTCTCCCTCTCTTCCCTCTCTCCTTTGTCTCTCTCTCTCCTTCCTCTCTCTTTCCTTCCTCTCCTTCTCTACTTCCGCTCTCCCTCTCTCCTCCTTCTTCTCTCCCTCTCTGTCTCTCTCCTTTCCCCTCTCTCATTCCCCACGCTCTCTCTCATTCCTTCCTCTCTCTCTCTCCTTCCTCCTTCTCTTGCTTTCTCCTTCTTTCTCCCTATCTCTCCCTCTCCTCTCTCTCTCTCCCTCTCCTTCCTCTCTCTCTCTACCCTTCTCGCTCTCTCTCCTTCCGCTCTCCCTCCAGTTCCTCTCTCTCTCCCTATCTTCTTCCGCTCTTTCCCTCTCCTTCGGCTCTCTCCCTCTCGCCTCTCCCTCCCTCTCTCTCTCTCCTCATATCTCTCTCTCACCCTTGCTCCTTCCTCTCTCTCCTTTGTCTCTCCCTCTCTCTTGCCTTCCTCCCTCTCTTGCTCTCTCGTTCCTCTCCCATTCTCTACCTCCTTCCTCTCCCCCTCTCACTCCCTCCTCTCTGTCACCCCTCTCTTTCTCTCCCCTTTCTCTCCCTCTCATTCCGCTCTTTCCCTCTCTCCCTCTCTCCTTCATCTCTCCCTCTTTCCATTCTCTTCCTCTCCTTCCTCTCTCCTTCGTCTCTTTCTCTCTCTCTCTCTCTCCTCCCACTTCCCCTCTCTCTCTCCTACATCTCACTCTCCCTCTCCCTTGTCTCTCTCATTCTCCTTACTGTCTCCCTCTCCTTCATCTCTCCCTCTCTCTTCCTTCTTCTCTCCCTCTCGCTCTCTGTTTCTCCTTCTTCTCCCTCTCCTTCCCATCTCCCTCTCTCTTCCCTTCCTCTCTCTCCTTTGTCTCTCTCCCAGCAACTCTCTCCTTCCTCTCTTTCTCCCCCACTCTTTCTCTCCCACTCTTTCCTCTCTCTCTCTTTGCCCTTCCTCTCTCTCTCCATTCTCTCTCTCCTTCATCTCTCTCTCTCTTTCCTTTCTCTCTCTCTTTTCTCTCTCTCCCTCTCCTTCCTCTCCCTCTCTCTGCTCCCTCTCTCTGCTCCTGTCTCTCTCCTTCCTCTCTCTTTCTCTCCCTTTTCCCTCTCTCCCTCTCTTCCTCCTCTCTCCTTCCTCTGTGTCTCTCTCCATCCTCTCTCTCTCTCTCCTTCCTCTCTCCCTCTTCTCCCATTCCGTTTCTTCCTCTCTCTCTCTTTCTCCTTCCTTTCTCTCTCCTTCCTCTCTCTCCCTCTCCTTCCTCTCCCTCTCTCTATTTCCTCTCTCTGCTCCCTCTCTCTCCTTCCTCTCTCTCTTTTTCTCCTCTCTCCCTCTTCCTCCTCTCTCCTTCCTCTGTCTCTCTCTCTCTCTATCCTCTCTCTCTCCTTCCTGTCTCTCCCTCTCCTTCCACTCCATCTCTTCCTCTCTCTCTCTCCTTCCTTACTCCCTCTCTTCCTCTTTCCTTCATTCCTTTCTGTCTTCCTCTCTCTCTCCTTCCTTCCTCTTCTTTCTCTCTCCATCCTTCCTCACACTCTCTCTTCCCTTCCATTCTCCCTCTCACTCCTTCCTCTCTCTTTTATTCCTACCTTCCCCTCATTCTTTCCATCCTCACTCTCTATCTCTCTCTCTCTCCATCCCCTCTCTCTCTCCCCTTCCTTTCTCTCTCCCTGTCCTTCCTCTCTCTCTCCTTCCTTCTTCTTTCTCTTTCCCTCCTTCCTCACTCCACGCTATTCCCTTCCTTTCTCCGTCTCTCTACTTCCTCTCTACCTCTCACTTTCTGTGCTCTCGATCTCTCTCTCTTCCTCCTCTCTCTCTCTCTATCTCTCCTTCCTCCCTCCTCTCTCTCTCCTTCCGCACTCTCCTTCCTCTCCTTCTATCTCTCACTGTGCCCTTTCTCTACCCTTTTTTTCTCTCTCTCTCCTTCCTTCCTCTCTCTCTATCTCTCCTTCCTCCCTCCTCTCTCTCTCCTTCCTCTCTCTGCCCTTCCTCTCTCCATTCTCTCTCTCTCCATCCTGTCTCCCTCTCTCTCTCCTTCTCTTTTTCTCCCACTCTTTCTCTCCCACTTTTTCCTCTCTCTCTCTTTGCCCTTCCTCTCTCTCCATTCTCTCTCTCCTTCCCCTCTCTCTCCTACCTCACTCCCTCTCCATCCCCTCTCTCTCCTTCCTCTTTCTCTGTCCATCTCTTTCCTCTCTCACACACTCCCACCCCCACTCTCCTTCCACTCTCTTTCCCTCCCTCAGTCTCTCCCTCCCTTCTCCCAGTCTTTGCTCTTTCTCTCCCTCTCCTTCCTCACACTCTCTCTCCCTCTCCTTCCTCCCTCTCCCTCCTCTTCATCTCTCTCTCCTTCCTCCCTCTCCTTTTTCTCTCTCCTTCTTCGCTTGCTTTCTATCCTCTCTGTCTCTCTCTCTATCCCCCTCCCCCACCTCCCCATCCACTCCCTGTCTCCTTCCTCTCTCTTTCCCCTCTCTCCACCACTATCTCCTTCCTCTCTCTATCTCTCGCCTTCCTCTCTCTCTCTCGCCCTTTTCTCTCTCTCCCTCTCTCTCTCTCCATCCCTTTTCTCTCTTCTTCCGCTCTCTCTCTCCTTCCTCTCTCACTGTCTCTCCTGCCACTCTCTCTCTCTCCCCTTCCTCTCTCTCTCCTCATCCTCTCTCTCCATCCTCTCTCCTTATTCTCTCTCTCTCTTTCCTTTCTCTCTCTTCCTCTCCTTCCTCTCCCTCTCTCTGTTCCCTAACTCTATCCTTCCTCTCTTTCTCTCCCTTTCCTCTCTCTTCCTCTCTTCCTCCTCTCTCCCTCTTCCTCCTCTGTGTCTATCTCCATTCTCTCTCTCTTTCTCCTTCCTGTCTCCCTCTTCTCCCACTCCGTTTCTTCCTCTCTCTCACCCTCGCCTTCCTCTCCCTCTCTCTACTTCCTCTCTCTGTTCCCTCTCTCCTTCCTCTCTCTTTCTTTCCCCTTCCTCTCTCTCTCTCTCTCTTCCACCTCTCACCTTGTTCCTCCTCTCTGTCTCTTTTTCCAGCCTTTCTCTCTCTCCTTCCTCTCTCTCCCTCTCCTTCCACTCTGTCTTTTCCTCTCTCCTTCCTTCCTTCCTCCCTCTCTTCCTCTCTCTCCTTCATTCCTTGCTGTCTTCCTCTCTCTCCTTCCTTCCTCTTTTTTCTCTCTCCCTCCTTCCTCGCTCTCGCTCTCTTCCCTTCCTTTCTCCCTCTCTCTCCTTCCTCTCTCTTTTTTTCCTATCTTCCCCTCAATCTTTCCATCCTCACTGTCTATCTCTCTCTCTCCATTCTCTCTCTCTCCATCCTTTCTCTCTCCTCTCCTTCCTCTCTCTTTTCCTCTTTTCTTCTTCTCTCTCTCTCGCTCCTTCCTTCTTCTTCTCTCTATTCCTCCTTCTCTCTCTCCCTCTTACTCCGCACTCTTCCCTTCCTTTCTCCGTCTCTACTTCCTCTTTATCTCTCACTTTCTGCGCTCTCGATCTCTCACTCCGTCCTCTCTCTATCTCTCCTTCCGCCCTCCTCCTCTCTCTCCTTCCTCAGTCTCTCTCTCTCTTTCTCTCTCTGCCCTTCCTCTCTCCATTTTCTCTCTCTCTCCATCCTGAATCTCTCCATCCTGTCTCCCTCCTCTCTCTCCTTCCTCTCTTTCTATCTCTCCTCGTCCCTTCTCTCTCTCTCCTTCCTCTCTCTCTCCTTCCTGTCTCTCTCTCTCCTACCTCTCCCTCTCCATCTTCTTCTCTCTCTCCTTCCCCTCTCTCTCTCCTTCCTCTCTCTTGGTCCATCTCTTTCCTCTCTCACACACTCCTACCCCCCCCCCCCCGCCCCCCTCTACTCTCTTGCCCTCTCCTTCCTCTCTCTCTTTCCTCTCTCTCTCTCCTTCCCCCCTCTCTCCATCTTCCTTCCTCCCTCAAGCACCTTCCTCACGCTCTCTCTCCTCCCTCTCTCTCTCTCCCTTCTCCTAGTCTTTCCTCTTTTTCTCTCCTTCCTCGCTCGTTCTCTCTATCCTCTCTCTCTCTGGTTCCTCTCTGTCTCTCTGTCTGTCTCTTTCTCTCTCTCTCTCTCCCCTTCCCCCTCTCTTCCCACCCACTCCCTCTCTACTTCCTCTCTCTTTCTTTCCTACCTTCCCCTCACTCTTTCCATCCTCACTCTCTATCTCTCTCTCATCCTCTCTCTCCTTCCTTTCTCTCTCCCTTTACTTCCTCTCTCTCTATCCCTCTTTTCTTCCTCTCTCTCTTTCTTTCTCTCCTTCCTTCCTCTTCTTTCTATTCCTCCTTCTTCTTTCTCTCTCCCTTCTTCCTCACTCCTCTCTCTTCCCTTCCTTTCTCCATCTCTCTCCTTCCACTCTCTCTAATCTCTCGCTTTCGGCACTCTCGATCTCTCTCTCTCTCTCTCCTTCCTCCCTCCTCTCTCTCTCCTTCCGCACTCTTCTTCCTCTCCTTCTATCTCTCACTGTGCCCTTTCTCTACCCTTTTTCTCTCTCTCTCCTTCCTCTCTCTCTATCTCTCCTTCCTCCCTCCTCTCTCCTTCCTCTCTCTCTGCCCTTTCTCTCTCCATTCTCTCTCTCTCTCTATCCTGCCTTCCTCCTCTCTCTCTCCATCCTATCTCCCTCCTCTCTCTCCTTCCTCTCTTTTTCTCCCACTCTTTCTCTCTCACTTTTTCCTCTCTCTCTTTGCCCTTCCTCTCTCTCCATTCTCTCTCTCCTTCCTCTCTCTCTCCTACCTCACTCCCTCTCCATCTTCTCTCCCTCACTCTCCTTCCCCTCTCTCTCCTACCTCACTCCCTCTCCATCTTCTTCTCTCCCTCACTCTCCTTCCCCTCTCTCTCCTACCTCATTCCCTCTCCATCTTCTTCTCTCCCTCACTCTCCTTCCCCTCTCTCTCCTTCCTCTTTCTCTGTCCATCTCTTTCCTCTCTCACACACTCCCACCCCCACTCTCCTTCCACTCTCTTTCCCTCTCCTTCCTCAGTCTCTCCCTCCCTTCTCCCAGTCTTTGCTCTTTCTCTCCCTCTCCTTCCTCACACTCTCTCCTTCCTCCCTCTCCCTCTCCTTCCTCCCTCTCCCTCCTCTTCCTCTCTCTCTCCTTCCTCCCTCTCCTTTTTCTCTCTCCTTCCTTGCTCGCTTTCTATCCTCTCTCTCTCTCTCTCCCCCTCCCCCACCTCCCCATCCACTCCCTGTCTCCTTCCTCTCTCTTTCCCTTCTCTCCACCTCTGTCTCCTTCCTCTCTCTATCTCTCGCCTTCCACTCTCTCTCTCGCTCTTTTCTCTCTCTCCCTCTCTCTCTCTCCATCCCTTTTCTCTCTTCTGCTCTCTCTCTCCTTCCTCTCTCACTGTCTCTCCTGCCACTCTCTCTCTCCCCTTCCTCTCTCTCTCCTCATCCTCTCTCTCTCTCCATCCTCTCTCCTTATTCTCTCTCCCTCTTTCCTTTCTCTCTCTTCCTCTCCTTCCTCTCCCTCTCTCTGCTCCCTGTCTCTATCCTACCTCTCTCTTTCTCTCCCTTTCCTCTCTCTTCCTCTCTTCCTCCTCTCTCCCTCTTCCTCCTCTGTGTCTATCTCCACTCTCTTTCCTCTTCCTGTCTCCCTCTTCTCCCACTCCGTTTCTTCCTCTCTCTCTCACCCTCGCCTTCCTCTCCCTCTCTCTACTTCCTCTCTGTTCCCTCTCTCTCCTTCCTCTCTCTTTCTTTCCCTTTCCTCTCTCTCTCTCTTCCACCTCTCTCCCTGTTCCTCCTCTGTCTCTTTTTCCAGCCTCTCTCTCTCCCTGTCCTTCCACTCTGTCTTTTCCTCTCTCTCCTTCCTTCCTCCCTCTCTTCCTCGCTCTCCTTCCTTCCTGTCTTCCTCTCTCTCCTTCCTTCCTCCCTCTCTTCCTCTCTCTCCTTCATTCCTTGCTGTCTTCCTCTCTCTCCTTCCTTCCTTTTTTTTCTCTCTCCCTCCTTCCTCGCTCTCGCTCTCTTCCCTTCCTTTCTCCCTCTCTCTCCTTCCTCTCTCTTTTTTTCCTATCTTCCCCTCACTCTTTCCATCCTCACTGTCTCTCTCTCTCCATCCTCTCTCTCTCTCCATCCTTTCTCTCTCCCTCTCCTTCCTCTCTCTTTTCCTCTTTTCTTCCTCTCTCTCTCTCGCTCCTTCCTTCCTCTTCTCTCTATTCCTCCTTCTCTCTCTCTCCCTCTTTCCTCACTCCGCACTCTTCCCTTCCTTTCTCCATCTCTACTTCCTCTCTATCTCTCACTTTCTGCGCTCTCGATCTCTCTCCGTCCTCTCTCTCTATCTCTCCTTCCTCCCTCCTCCTCTCTCTCCTTCCTCAGTCTCTGTCTCTCTCTCTCTCTCTCTCTGCCCTTCCTCTCTCCATTCTCTCTCTCTCTCTCCATCCTGTTTCTCTCCATCCTGCCTCCTCTCTCTCCTTCCTCTCTTTCTACCTCTCCTCGTCCCTTCTCTCTCTCTCCTTCCTCTCTCTCTCTGCCCTTCCTCTCTCTCCATTCTCTATCCTTCCTCTCGCTCTCCTTCCTGTCTCTCTCTCTCTCTCTCTCCTTCCCCTCTCCCTCTCCATCTTCTTCTCTCTCTCCTTCCCCCCTCTCTCTCCTTCCTCTTTCTCGGTCCTTCTCTTTCCTCTCTCACACACTCCTACCCACCCCCCCCCTACTCTCTTGCCCTCTCCTTCCTCTCTCTCTCTTTCCTTTCTCTCTCTCCTTCTCTCTCTCTCTCCTTCCCCCTCTCTCCATATTCCTTCCTCCCTCAAGCACCTTCCTCACGCTCTCTCCTTCCTCTCTCTCTCCCTTCTCCTAGTCTTTCCTCTTTTTCTCTCCTTCCTCGCTCGTTCTCTCTATCCTTTCTCTCTCCCTCTCCTTCCTCTCTCTTTTCCTCTTTTCTTCCTCTCTCTCTCTCGCTCCTTCCTTCCTCTTCTCTCTATTCCTCCTTCTCTCTCTCTCCCTCTTTCCTCACTCCGCACTCTTCCCTTCCTTTCTCCATCTCTACTTCCTCTCTATCTCTCACTTTCTGCGCTCTCGATCTCTCTCCGTCCTCTCTCTCTATCTCTCCTTCCTCCCTCCTCCTCTCTCTCCTTCCTCAGTCTCTGTCTCTCTCTCTCTCTCTCTGCCCTTCCTCTCTCCATTCTCTCTCTCTCTCTCCATCCTGTTTCTCTCCATCCTGCCTCCTCTCTCTCCTTCCTCTTTCTATCTCTCCTCGTCCCTTCTCTCTCTCTCTCTTTCCTCTCTCTCTCTCTCTGCCCTTCCTCTCTCTCCATTCTCTCTCCTTCCTCTCGCTCTCCTTCTTGTCTCTCTCTCTTCTCTCTCCTACCTCTCCCTCTCCATCTTCTTCTCTCTCTCCTTCCCCCCTCTCTCTCCTTCCTCTTTCTCAGTCCATCTCTTTCCTCTCTCACACACTCCTACCCACCCCCCCTACTCTCTTGCCCTCTCCTTCCTCTCTCTCTCTTTCCTTTCTCTCTCTCCTCTCTCTCTCCTTCCCCCTCTCTCTCCATATTCCTTCCTCCCTCAAGCACCTTCCTCACGCTCTCTCTCCTTCCTCTCTCTCTCCCTTCTCCTAGTCTTTCCTCTTTTTCTCTCCTTCCTCGCTCGTTCTCTCTATCCTTTCTCTCTCTGGTTCCTCTCTGTCTCTCTGTCTGTCTCTTTCTCTCTCTCTCTCCCCTTCCCCCTCTCTCCCCACCCACTCCCTCTCTCCTTCCTCTTTCTTTCTTTCCTACCTTCCCCTCACTCTCTCCATTCTCACTCTCTATCTCTCTCTCATCCTCTCTCTCCTTCCTTTCTCTCTCCCTTTACTTCCTCTCTCTCTATCCCTCTTTTCTTCCTCTCTCTTTCTTTATCTCCTTCCTTCCTCTTCTTTCTATTTCTCCTTCTTCTTTCAGTCTCCCATCTTCCTCACTCCTCTCTCTTCCCTTCCTTTCTCCATGTCTCTCCTTCCTCTCTCTCTATCTCTCCTTCCTCCCTCCTCTCTCTCCTTCTTTCTCTTTCCTTCCTTTCTTTTTTACTCTCTCCTTCCTCGCTCTCTCACTCCATCCTCTCTCTCTCCTTCTGCTCTTTCTATCTCTCCCCATCTCCTCTCTCTCCCTTTCTCTCTCTCTCTCCTTTGTCAGTCTCTCTCTCTGCGCTTCCTCTCTCCATTCTCTCTCTCTCTCTCCACCCTGTCTCTCTCCTCCCTTCTCTCTCCTTCCTCTCTTTCTATGTCTCCCCATCCCTTCTCTCTCTCTCATTCCTCTCTCAGCCTTTCCTTTCTCTCCATTCTCTCTCTCTCCTTTCTCTCTCTCTCCCTCTCCTTCCTTTCTCCCTCTCTCATCTTCCTCTCTTTCTATCTCTTGCTTTCCACGCTCTCTATCTCTCTCCCTCTCCTTCCTCCCTCCCTCTCTACCATCCTCCTTCCTCTCTCTCTCATTCATCTCTCTCCTTCTTCTTTCACTCCCCTTACTTCCTTTTTTCTCTCTCTCCTTGCTCTCTCTCTCTCTCCATCCTCATTCTCCATCTTCTCGCCTTTCTCTCTCTCCTTCCACTCTTTCTCTCTCTCTCAGCTTCCTTTCTCCATCCCTCCTTCCTTTCTCCCTTCCCCTCTCTCTCTCTCCTTCCATTCCCTCTCTCTGCTTTCTCTCTCTCCTTCCTCTCTCTTTCTCTCCCCTTCCCTGTCTCTCTTCCTCCTCTCTCCTTCCTCTCTCTCCATCCTTGTTCTCTCTCCTTCCTTCCACTCCCTCTCTTCCTCTCTCCTTCCTTCCACTCCCTCTCTTCCTCTCTCCTTCCTTTCTCTTCTTCATTCCCCTCTCTCTCCTTGTTCTCACTCTCTCTCCCTCCTTCCTCTTACATTCTCTTCCTCCTTCCTCTTTCTCTCTCTCTCCCCTTCCTCTCCCTCTCTCTCCTTTCTTCCTCTCTCTTTCTCTGTCTCTTTCCATCCCCTCTCTCTATCTGCCTCTCCATTCTCTCTCTCTCCTTCCTTTATCCCTCGCTCCTTCCTTTCTCCCTCCCTCTCTCTCCTTCCTCTTTCGCTCTCCCTCTCCTTCCTCTCTCTCTCCTGTCCTCTTTCTGCTTCCTCTCTCTCCTTCCTCTCTCTACTTTCTCTCTTTATCCTTCCTGTCTCTGTCTGTCTGTCTCTCTCTCTCCTTTATTCCTCTCTCTCACCTTCTTATCGCTCTCTCTCTCCCTCCCTCCTCTTTCTCGGTCTCTCCCCTTCCTTTCTCCCTCTCTCTCTTTCTCCTTTCATCCCCCTCTCTGTCTCTCTCCATCCTCTCTCTCCCACCTCTCTCTTTCCTTTCTCTCTCTCCCTCTCTGCCCTCTCTCGCCATTCTCTCTCTCTCTCTCTTCCTCCTTCATCTCTCTCACCCTTTCCTCTCTCTCTCTCCTTCCTTTCTCCCTTGCTCCTTCCTTTCTCCCTCCCTCTCCCGCTCCTTCCTCTCTCTCCCTCTCTCTCTCTCTCCCATTCTCTCTCTCTCTCTCTCTCTGCTTCCTCTCTCTCTCTGCTTCCTCTCTCTCTTTCCTTCCTATCTCTGTCTGTCTGTCTCCCTCTCTCTCTCCTTCATTCCTCTCTCTCCTTCTTCTCTATCTCTCCTTCCTCTTTCTCCCTCTCCCTCCTTCCTCTCTCTCTCTCTTCTTCCTTCCTCTCAATCTCTTCCTCTCTTTCTCCTTCTTCACTCTCCCTCCTTCCTCTTTCTCTCTCCACTCCATCCTCTTTCTCTGTCTCTCTCTCTCTCCTTCTTCTTTGTCTCTCTCTCACCTTCCTCTTTCTCTCTCTCCTTCCTTTCTCCCTCTCATTCCTTTCTCTCTACATCCCGCTTTCCACTCTCTCTCACTCTCTCTCTCCTTCCTCTCTCTCTCCTTCATCTCTCTCATAGAGTCATAGAGATGTTCAGCATGGAAAAAGAATCTTGGATCCAACCCGTCCATGCCGACCAGATATCCCAACCCAATCTAGTCCCACCTGCTAGCACCCAGCCCATATCCCTCCAAACCGTTCCTATTCATATAGGCAAAAGTGAGGACTGCAGATGCTGGAAACCAGAGTTTAAATCAGAGTGGTGCTGGAAAAGCACAGCAGGTCAGACAGCACTCGAGGAGCAGGAAAATCGATGTCCCAGGCAAAAGCCCCCCACCAGGAATTCCTGATGAAGGGCTTCCGCCCGAAACATTGATCCTCCCACGCCCCCGGACACCGCCCGATCCACCGTCCCCCTCCAGCACCACTCCGGTCCAAACACTTTCTTACTCATATACCCATCCAAATGCCTCTTAAATGTTGCAAATGTGCCAGCCTCCACCACTTCCTCTGGCAGCTCATTCCAGACACGTGCCACCCTCTGCATGAAAGAAGTGCCCCTTAAATCTCTTTTATATCTTTCCCCTCTCACTCTAGACCTATGCCCTCTAATTCTGGACTCCCCCACTCCAGGGAAAAGACCTTCTCTATCCTATCCATGCTCCTCATGATTTTATAAATCTCTATAAGGTCACTCCTCAGCCTCCGATGCACCAGGGAAAACAGCCCGAGCTTATTCAACCTCTCCCTGTAGTTCAAATCCTCCAACTCTAGCAACATCCTTGTAAATCTTTTCTGAACACTTTCAAGTTTCACAACATCTTTCCGATAGGAAGGAGACCAGAATTGCATGCAATTTTCCAACAGTGGCCTAACCAATGTCCTGTACATGACCTCCCAACTCCTGTACTCAATACTCTGACCGATAAAGGGAAGCGTACCAAACGTCTTCTTCACTATCCTATCTATCTGCGACTCCACTTTCAAGGAGCTATGAACCTGCACTCAAAGGTCTCTTTGTTCAGCAACACTCCCGAGGACCTTACCATTAAGTGTATAAGTCCTGCTCTGATTTGCTTTCCCAAATGCAGCACCTCATATTTATCTGAATTAAACTCCATCTGCCATGTTTCAGCCCATTGGCTCATCTGATCAAGATCCTGTTGTAATCTGAGGTAACCTTCTTCAAGATTGACTACACCTCCAATTTTGGTGTCATCTGCAAACTTACTAACTATACCTCTTATGCTTACATCCAAATCATTGATATAAATGTTAAAAAGTAGTGGACCCAGCACCGATCCTTGTGGCACTTCACTGGTCACAGGCTTCCAGTCTGAAAAATGCCCCTCTTCCACCACCCTCTATCTTCTATGTTTGAGCCAGTTCTGTATCCAAATGGCTAGTTCTCCCTGTATTCCATGAAGTCTAACCTTGCTAATCAGTCTCCCATGGAGAACCTTGTCGAATGCCTTACTGAAGTCCACATAGATCACATCTACCACTCTGCCCTCATCAATCCTCTTTGTTACTTCTTCAAAAGACTCAATCAAGTTTGTGAGACATGATTTCCCACGCACAAAGTCATGTTGACTATCCCTAATCAGTCCTTGCCTTTCCAAATACATGTACATCCTGTCCCTCAGGATTCCCTCCAATAGCGTGACCATCAACAAGGTCAGGCTCACTGGTCTATAGTTCCCTGGCTTGTCCTTCCCACCCTTCTTAAACAGTGGCACCACGTTTGCCAACCTCCAGTCTTCCTCACCTGCGACTATCGATGATAGAAATATCTCAGTAAGAGGCTCAGCGATCACTTCCCTGGCTTCCCATGAGTTCTAGGGTACACCTATAAAATGTTTTTTTTTAGTTCCCCCTTTTCCGTTAGTTTGCACTTTGCAGGGCCTTACAGAATAATGAGAAAACATAAAAACCTTATGGTGAATATTGATAACAAGGTCAGCATTTGTTGCCCAATTCCAAATGCCCTTAAACTGCTAGGCCATCTCAATGAGCAGTAAAGAGTCAACCGCTTTGCTGTATATCTGTAATCACAATCGGCAGGACCAGGTAAGGATGCCAGATTTTCGTCTGTTTAAAGGACATGAGTAAACCAGATGGCTTTTTGCAACAACCAGTAATAGTTGTACAATCACTATTTACAGAGACTAGTTTTGAACTCTACAGTTCATTAACTGTAAGTAAATTCCACCAGCTGCCATGGTGGAATTTTCAAACATATCACTAGACTTATCAGCTTCCCTTCTTTCTCTCTCTTTCCTTCCTCTTTTTCTCTGTCTCCTTCCTCGCTCTCTCTCCTTCCTCTCTTTCTTCCTCTCTATCTCTCCATCCTCTCTCTCCTTCCTCTCTTTCTTCCTCTCTATCTCTATATCCTCTCTCGCTCTCTGCCCTTCCTCTCTCTCCATTCTCTCTCTCTTCCACCTTCATCTCCCTCTCTCTCCCCTTCCTTTCTCTCTCTCGCTCCTTCATTTCTCCCTCCCTCCTTCCTTTCTCCCTCCCTCTCCCTCTCTCTGATTCCTCTCTCCTTCCTCTCTCTTTCTCTCTCTCTCTCTATCTCCTTATTCTCTCTCTCTATCCTCTTTCTCCATCTTCTCTCTCTCTCTCTCTCTCTCCATCCTCTCTCTCTCTCCATCCTCTCTCTCTTCATCCTCTCTATTTTTCTGGAGAGAGAGAGAGAGAGAGAGAAAGGAGAGAGACAAAGTGAGACTGCACTCGCTCCTGTGCATTCCTTTTAAAGCTGAATTGCAGGGTCACCCTCTTTCCTCTTTCATGTCGTTTATCATCTGTTATTGTTACCCAATCACAGAAATACTGCTAAGCACCTTCTCATGAATCACATTCACTGCACAAAGCACTCAATTATAAATATTAGCTATCAGTAAACAGATGGCTGCAATAAAATCAAAGTAATGATAATAATCAAAGAAGGGTTAAAGGCCATTATTTTTCCCTAATAGTGTCTTTGCATATGAAATGCAAACAAGGACAAAAATATCAAAGTTTCAATAATTATAACATTCTCCCAAAGTTGGATCACAATGGACCCCCATTGTTGGATATTAGTTAAACGTTCCTCCTGGTTGAAATTTGACTGAACTGATTTCTGAATAAAATCATCAGAGGGTGAGGGAATGACACCTTTTAAATTACAAGAATTAAGGCATTTGTCCTTGATTTCCTTTATATAAATTTACCTACAATGAACAGCAAAGAGTCAGGCCACTTGGCCCAGTCGGTGCATTTGCTTATGGTCCATCTACGCTTTCTCTCAATGCTTTTACACTCGACCGAATACATTCTTCTCCTCCTTTCTCCCACATCTACCATTTACATTTTCTCAATGTATCTCTGCTATTCTTCTCAACTATTCCATGTGATGGCAGGTTCCACATTCTAAGCACTTTTAAGATAAAGACACTTCTTCTGACTTTCCTATTGGATTTATTTGTGATTATCATAAAATTATAACCCTCTAACTTTGGACTCTGGCTACATCTCTGATCAGCCAATCAAACCTATTCATAAGTTTAAGAATCTTTATCAGGTCCTCCTTCAGTTTATATTTTTCTAGAGAGAACACTCACAACCCCTGTTCACCTGATATACAACCTCCCAGCTTTTGAACGCTATACAGTAAAATGATTTGGGAGCAAAGGTTCCCTGACTGCAAGGCTTTCATTCAGTGTGGTAGATTTACTGTCTGGTTGAGGGTCTTTTTACTGTGCTGAATCAGGTAATCTGATCCTTTTTGTCACTTTGGGTGAAAGATGGTTCACAGAGGCCAGGCTGAGGAAATGTTGGAGGATAGAGGTGATAAATTAAAATCATAAATTTGTAATCAAGACCCAACTAAAAGGCAGCATAAGTTAAAATGAATGAGTGCTTGAGTTTTTAATCTAAAATAATTGGATCCAGGCTTTCTGCCCATGAAACATTTATCGAGTGTGTTTAACTCTTTGTGAATTACCACATTTCCTTTAAGGATTTCATCAATCAATGAGATAATTAATTGGATGGGAGAGTGGGTAGGCTGGCACAGAAACAGGATCCTGATTAATGATGATTATCATTTTCACTTAAATGACCCTAAGAACAGTGAAGTAATTTCGGTTATTAAATGGTACCATTCCCAAAACCAAAGACAATCAAAATTAATGCTTTAAAAATAATTAAAACATCAAAGAATGATAGTTGAAAGGAATGGGACAATAGATGAGGTAGGAAGGAATTAAGAATTGAAGCAGACTAGGGCAGGTGAGTAGGTCTGCAGCAATGAGCTCTCAGGGAAGAATGCATTAGAGTGTGTTGGATCTTGATTTCCACATTTGGAAGGTCTAGAAAAAGGAAGATTGACAATTAGGAAAATGAAAGAAATTACATTGTGGCCTTGATACAATGAGAAGGACAAAGAAGTGCTGAAGAAAGTGACAAAAAGATTTATAAGGATGCTACCAGCGCCAAAGGGACTATAACTATCAGGAAAGATTGGGTGTGTTTGGCTTCTTTAGGAAGCCTAGCCTCCTCATCATGCCTGCCTTCTTCATGACTCCAGTCCGACACTGGTATGGTTGACCCTTACTGCACTCTGAACTGGCCTACTGAGCCACTCAGTTGGCTATAAACTTCTAATAAGACTTATTTCAGGGACAGGAATAAATTGCTGGCTTTACTAGGTATTTCTTAAAAACATCCACTGTGTTTCTTTCACTTCTACTACATATACAGGCACAGGTCGTCATTTAAGGTACAGTGGTTCTTAGTAACTGCACCGTACATTTACTAAATCTTGAATTAATTTTTATTTGGTGCCTTACTCATGAGACCAAGATGTTATTTAAAGTTACTGCAGTTGCCATCCTAGAAATGGATGGATGTGGAGAAGTCCATGGGACAACCAGAGTCTGGTTTCACTGCTGATAACAGGATCTTAATAACAGGATCATGACTTCTGATCTTCCCAAGATCAAACAATCTGTTGTAATTCACTATTAATAATCATTTACTCTTGCACAGGGACAATCTTATCTTTTGGGTAGAATGTTACATTGGGACTCTGTTTGCCCTCTCACATGGGCATAAAGGATCTCATGGCATTATTTCAAGGAAAAACAGGGAAGTTCCCTTGTGTTCTCGTCATTGTTTATTCTTCAATAACATCATAAGAGGAAAAAAGATTATCTGGTCATTATTATATTGCTGTTTATGAGGTCTTGCTATGCATAACTTGTTTGCTACATATTCCTGTATTACTATGACTACATTTCAAAAATACTTGGTTGACTACAAAGTGGAAGATCATATGAAAGATGTTACACAAATACAACTCATTTCTTTTCACCATCATCACTTATGTGGTACAAATCACCCCTCCCCCCACCCCCCCCCACCGCCCCCCCCCCCCCCCCCCCCGTTTATAGTGTCTTTCCCTCCTTTATCTTTGTAACTTCCTCCAGACCCACTGGCCTTTGAGATATCAGGGTGGCATGGTGATCCAGTGGTTAGCACTGCTGCCTCACAGCACCAGGGTCCCAGGTTCGATTCTAGCCTTGGGCAACTACCTGTGTGGAGTTTGCACATTCTCCCGTGTCTGTGTGGGTTTCCTCCGGGTGCTTTGGTTTCCTCATGCAGGCCAGGTGAATTGCCCATAGTGTTAGGTGCATTAGTCAGAGGGAAATAGGTCTGGGTGGGTTACTTGTCGGTGTGGACTGGTTGGGCCGAAGGGCCTGTTTCCACACTGTAGGGAATCTGATCTAAAAAATCTATCTGAAGTGCTCCAATCTAGTTTCTTGCATCCTCGAATTTCTTTGTGGCAGTCTTGGCAACATGCTTTTAGCTGCCGAGACTGCATTCCTTGGAGTTCCATCCAAAGGCCGTTCCATCTTTCTATCTCTTTCCTTCTCTAGGATGTTTCTTAAAAGCTACACCTTTAATTAGTCTTTGATTATCTGTCTCAATCTGTTCTTATGATTATGACTTGATATTAAAATGAAACTTCCTGTGAAGCACCTAGTGATGTTTCTTCCAATAAAAAAGCTATTATTGTATAGTTTGTACAGATCTATTGTATAGTTTGTAATATTCCAGACACACCATTTCCCATCTTGTAGATGGATAGCAGATACAATTACAGAGCAATGACACTGATCACACAATTTAAACCATAGCAGTCAGTGATTCTTAAGTATTCCAGATAATTTAATGTTGAGAGCTTTTGCAAAACAGTTAAATCTGGTGAAATAATTTTAAAAATAATAAAGGCAGTAATTGGAAACACTAATCAAACAGACGAGGGCATTGCTGTATTCCCTGTGCATGTTAACACAAGACCTGTGAGAGGCATTGAACAGAGATAAATGACGTGTGCAATGTAGGTAATTTCAATGAAAGTGAAAATAAATAGCATTTTACTGTCTTATTTCCCTCTTTATAAGCAAAAAGCTGTAAAGCTAAATTTTCTTGTAATGGATGAGTGTGTGTGTTATACACGAGTGCATTGGCTAAACCAGGCACACAATAAAAATCTCCACAAGTGATAGATCAGAAAAGACAGGAGTGATAAGGCTAGACAGTAGTTTCTCCCCACCTCTGTATTCATGGGGGGATACGTTCCAAACCCTATCACAGATTCCCAAAACTTAGTAGTGAACCCTTCATTTAAATGAGAAATTTACCTCCCCGGCAGCCCCTGGCCCATGATTCTGGAATGTTCCATGTAATATTTTCGAGCCACAGCAAACCACGGATAACTGAAACCACAGAAGCCGATTGCGTGGAATACAGGGGTTCCCCTGTATATAGAAATAGCCATTGTATTGTATTGATGATACTATTGTGGAGGTGCTGGTGTTGGACTGGGGTGAACAAGGTCAGAAGTCACACGATACTAGGTTATAGCCCAACAGGGTTATTTGTCAGGCCTAATGAAGGATCAGTGTATAGAAAGCTTGTGATTTCAAATAAATCTGTTGGACCATAAACTGGTGTCATGTGACTTTGGACCTTACTCATGACACTGCTGATGGTTGCAGCTGGACAGTTTCTGAGTTAAGAAAGTAATAAATACAGGGCTAAGGACTTTCAGTTATGTGGACAGACTAAAAAAGGCAAGCGTGATCTCCATAAGCAGATGGGCTTAAGGGAGATTCTGTAGACGTATTCAAAATCATGAAGAATTTGCTACATTTCATAAGCAGAAATTGTTTCCATTGGCATGAACGGTCATAACCAGAAGAAAAAGATTTAGAGAAAATGGCAAAATAAAAGATGGGGAATGAGGAATGCAAGGTGTTATGATCTAGAACATGCTACCTGTGCTTTGGAGGAAGATTCAGTAGTAAATTTTCAAAAAGACATATACTTGAAAGGGAAACTTTTGCAGGGCTACAGAGAAAAATGCACAGGAGTGGGACTTATTACATAGGTGTATCAAAGTTTCAGAGCAGCACAATGACTTCTTTTGGTGCTGCAAATGCTGTGACTTCTTTTTTCCATTGTCACGTGGTCATGTACTTGACCATCCTCAGGATCTGATCATCACCAGCCATTTCCTTTTCCACAGAAGGTGCCAAATGGGGAGGGTACTTGTCCATGGACCCTGGAAAGCTTACCAGCAGTTTTCCTTCAGTGAACAAAATGCCAGTAGCGGTTCTGCTTATCATTCAGTGGCTAGGACCAACAGATCTGGCACAGAATAGATCAAAACTGGGGGTCATTCTGGACTGTGTAGCTCAACTAAATAGATTAAGAAGAATAGAGGGCACAGAAACAAGCCATTCAGCCTAGCTAGTCTATGCCCATGTTTACGCTTTGCACAATACTCCTCCCACCTTACCCCAACTTCCCCTATTACTTTATACTTCTATCTCTGTTGCTGTTATATCTTTATCCACTTTCCCATATGTGTAGCTATGCAAAACATCTGAGCGTGGTTGTGCAATCACTCACCAAACCACAAAGGTAAATACAAAGTGAAATAAATAACATTTATTCATTCATATAACTATTCCCTTCCATCATATACACACAACTGGATTTGCATACTGAAACTTTAATATTACCAGGCGACAGGTTATCATGCATTAAACCTACATATCCTGTATTGTGATTTAGGCTGTTTGACAAATATTGTAGCCAAAGTGAAAGTGAGGACAGTAAATGCTGGAGATTAAAGTTGAGAGTGTGATGCTGGAAAAGCATAGCAGGTCAGGCAGCGTCCGAGATGCAGGAGAATCGACGTTTTGGGCAAAAGCCCTTCATCATATTGTAGCCATCCAACTTTGGTAAAGTTGACATTGTTACTCTGTTATAAAGGATCCCCCCTGATATTGTTCATGGGCAGTCGTGCAGTTGCACCAAGTAGGATTAGGTGTAAGCTATTCAGTTCCTTGAATGTGCATCACCATTCAATTAGATTGCTATTAAGATGTAGCTCAATTCCACAAAGAGCTCTCACCTCTCTATCCATTGACCAAACAAAACTCTTGTGATCTCATTTGCTGCTATGTTTGCTACACTGTATTTCAACGGCTGGATTATAATTTGGAATGTCTTGAAGTTGTGAAAGGTGTGATATAAATGGTAGTTTTTTATTTCGCATATCAATAATCTCTTCAGAAGGAGATGCAGAAAATATAGATTGTGCCCCAAAATCCAGGACCTTTTAAATAATAATCCGCTGTATGTTTCTAACCAGAAAGAATACAAGTAATAATAGGTACAAATTGAAAAACAGGTGCCATTGCATTTACATCGTAGATACCAAATCAATGACATACGGTTTATTTTAAGATTTCTACCATGTCTGGAGTACAGAGTGAAAAAAAGAGGATTTTTATTTATTTGCTTGTGAATTATTTGACTCATTGGTCATGTTAAATGAGGTGATACACTATTATATAAAGATCAGATGGTCAGTGCATGTAAAAATGCAGTGTATTAATTTACTGATAAAAAAAAGTTGAGCTTTTTAAGGGACAAAGGCCAACTGTTGTTAAGTAAACACTGAGAGATTTATGTAAACATCCAACAGTATTCAGTTTCAGAAATGTGTTTGTGGCAAAGTCAATTAGGTGGCTGGAACGCATATGACTTTGATATTTGCTAGTGCTCTCTCCTCCATTATACTACCTTCCATTCAGGTATTGTTCTTCATCTAATGAGATTGTTAATGCACAAAATAAAGAATTAACATTTATATAACACCTTCCACAACTTCAAGGCATCTCAAAACATAATCCAACCACTTAAATAAAATACGTAGGAAACATGGCAGCAAATTTGAGCATGGCAAGCTCCTTCAAATGCAAAGGCAATCTCCTCTGCTGTTCTTCACAAGCGTATCTTGGAAGCATTTCCATCCACTTCAAAGAGCAGACAGAATGTTAACTTTAACATCCCATCTGAAAGATTTCAAGTTTAACAGTGTAGAACTCACTCAATTTTACTCAAGTGTGTTCGCTTGGATTATGTACTCAAGTCTCTGGAACAGGCGTTGAACTCACAACCTTTTTCCTGCCCACTGAGCTGACACTTTACATCACCTGCTCAGAAACTTGCGGCCTTTGAGGGCTTTAAACATAAGTCTGGAGAGAAATGTAATGGTTCATCCCACATAGCTTTGTGATGTAGGACACTATACCTGACGGGTTGTTCCTCGAAATGCACACCAAAACAAACATCAACTGAATCTGGAGGACCATCATGTAGTGAACAATGCTCTGCCTGAAATATGTTGGTCTTCCAGTAGAAAGAGCTGAGTGTTGCAGACTGGTGCATTCTAAGGTTCAGAACTATGTGCCGATGGACGCACTAAAGCTTGGGGCAGCTGCCACCAAGGCAAAAGGGAAAGACCACTGTCTAAAGTTTTTCTGCTAAAGTATAATTAGAGTCCATTATATTCTTAGACACCCTTCTTGCCTCAAAATGCATCTAAATAATTTCTTGCGTGAGTGGAAAATGTCCTTGATTTTACAACTGTAGGCAAGTTCTGAGGAATGCCAAATTTCAATGTGTTGTTTAGAGTCATAGATAGAATCATAGAGATGTACAGCATAGAAACAGACCCTTCGGTCCAACCTATCCATGCTGACCAGATATCCCAACCCAATCTAGTCCCACCTGCCAGCACCCGGCCCATATCCCTCCAAACCCTTCCTATTCATATACCCATCCAAATGCCTCTTAAATGTTGCAATTATACCAGCCTCCACCACTTCCTCTGGCAGCTCATTCCATACCACTCTCTGTATGAAAAAAGTTGCCCCTTAGGTCTCTTCTATATCTTTCCCCTCTCACCCTAAACCTATGCCTTCTGGTTCTGGACTCTCCGACCCCAGGGAAAAGACTGCCTATATACCCTATCCATGCCCCTCATAATTTTGTAAACCTCTATAAGGTCACCCCTCAGCCTCCGACGCTCCAGGGAAAACAGCCCCAGCCTTATCAACCTCTCCCTATAGCTCAAATCCTCCAACTCTGGCAACATCCTTTGTAAAACGTTTTTGAACCCTTTCAAGTTTCACAGCATCTTTCTGATAGGAAGGAGACCAGAATTGCATGCAATATTCCAAAAGTGGCCTAACTAATGTCCTGTATAGCCGCAACATGACCTCCCAACCCCTGTACTCAATACTCTGACCAAAAAAAGCATGCATACCAAACGCCTTCTTCACTATCCTATCTATTTGCGACTCCACTTTCAAGGAACTATGAACCTGCACTCCAAGGTCTCTTTGTTCAGCAACACTCCCTAGGACCTTACCATTAAGTGTATAAGTCCTGCTAAGATTTGCTTTCCCAAAATGCAGCACCTCGCATTTATCTGAGTTGAACTCCATCTGCCACTTCTCAGCCCATTGGCCCATCTGGTCAAGATCCTGTTGTAATCTGGGGTAACCCTCTTCACTGGAGAAAGTGAGGTCTGCAGATGCTGGAGATCAACTTCCATATCCGCCACAGATTCACCTGCACCTCCACCCACATCATCTACTGCATCAGCTGCAGCCGGTGTGGCCTCCTCTATATTGGGGAGACAGGCCGCCTACTTGCGGAGCGATTCAGAGAGCACCTCTGGGCCACCCGGACGAACCAACCCAACCACCCTGTAGCACAGCATTTCAACTCCCCCTCCCACTCCACCGAGGATATGCAGGTCATTGGACTCATCCACCGCCAAACCACAACAACCCGACGGTCGGAGGAGGAGCGTCTTATCTTCCGACTGGGAACCCTCCAACCACAGGGGATGAACTTGGACTTCACCAGTTTCTTCATCCCCCCTCCCCCCACCTTGTCTCAGCCGGATCCCTCCAGCCCGGCACCGCCTTCCTGACCTGCAGTCTTCTTCTTGACCTCTCCGCCTCCATCCTACTCCGACCTATCACCCTCACCTTGACCTCTTTCCACCTATCACATTTCCAACGCCCCTCCTCCAAGTCCCTCCTCCCTACCTTTTATCTCCTCCTGCTGAACACTCTCTGCTCATTCCTGAGGAAGGGCCTGTGCCCGAAACGTCGAATCTCCTGTTCCCTGGATGCTGCCTGACCTGCTGTGCTGTTCCAGCAATAAAGTTTCAACTAACCCTCTTCACTGTCCAATACACCTCCAATTTTGGTGTCATCTGCAAACTTACTAACTGTACCTCTTATGCTCGCATCCAAATCATCTATGTAGATGGCAAAACATTTCTTTTCTCTCTGCAAAGACTATACTGAACTACTTTAGGCCCTTTTGTATGTACTTAAAGTTTTTTTTATGAATAAAGTATATTTTTGCACTGAAAAAAATTTTGATATGATTGATTTAGGAAATCCATACACCTTCTTCCAAACAAATTTCCTTTCTCTCTCACTTCTAATGCTGCTAAGTCCAGTAGGTTAGAGCTGAAAACACATGTGCTTACTATGAAGTTAATTGGGGTTAGATTCCTATCATGATGGATTTCCTTAGGTTACACTTGAATAATGTTACTAGCAACATTGTAGCAACAGATAGGGAAAGTTCAGAGGGCCTGGTTAGTCCAGCAGAAGGAGCCCTGGCTAGTTCAGTAGCACACATGACTTGATTTGGTAGATGGGGCAAGGCCTAGTATGAATCGCTGAAACCTTAACCTTTATTTTATGGTACCAATTCGGTCAAGACATTTTATGATTGAACTTCATATGGTTTCAGTGTACTTCACTCACAGGCTGTTTGAATTACAAAATGGTATTGATTTTGCAGTGATGGATAACAACTACAGATTACAGGTTCACATGAGGCAGAACAAATTCACATGAAGACCAACCAAGTTCCATCGTGATGAAAGTGCTTTTGTGGATTGGGGGGACAGAGCTGTACTTAATAATAATGTCTATAATTTAATGGTGAGTACTAAAATACTATAAGCACATGATCTTGTCTAAAATGATGAGGCAGAGACAATGGAATGAAGAATGAACTGGATCTAAATTTATCCTATAAAAAATGTTTTTTAAACATTGAGGAGACCATTCTTTTTGTTTATGTTTATTGTGATAAGGCCTAAACATCATATTTTGTTGGGGATGGGAGGGATCTCTGACTTAGCCATAATAGTGCAGGAGCCCAAATCTAGAAATCTTGCTCACAAACCTGTCACCCATTATTTTTTCCAAAGATTGGATGAGAAGGGAAATCAAGGTCAGTTTAAAGTTTGCACATCCATGATTCTTAGAAGCAACTGCACATTGAAAGGTATTGACTCTATTTTCATTAATGACATGTTTAAAATATCTCTCATGGACTTCAGACCTTGAAGAAATAGGTGAGGAGAGTTGAGGTAATCTTTCAGATTTGGTCCATGAATTCTTTTTGGATTGGTCCAAGTACCAATTTTGGAGAGCTATGATGCCCTTTGGGAGAAGCGCGCCGTCCGTTAGACTTGAAAAGATTAGACATAGATATATGTAAAGTGAATAGGCTCTGTGGAACTTTTAAGCATCTGAGGTATTTATATCTCCTGTCCTTTAAATTAAAAAATAATCTTCAGATTAAAAAAAAATCGGTGCTTGCAACTTCATTTAGCCTGTTGATAATAGGATTATTATAGGATTACTATTGCATGGTTGATTCCACAATTTATCATTATCATAGTTTGCGAGAAGATTTGTAGCTTGGGTGCTCGTTGCTGTGGTTCTGTTCGCCGAGCTGGAAGTTTTTGTTGCAAATGTTTCGTCCCCTGTCTAGGTGACATCCTCAGTGCTTGGGAGCCTCCTGTGAAGCGCTTCTGTGGTGTTTCCTCTGGCATTTATAGTGGCCTGTCCCTGCCGCTTCCGGTTGTCAGTTTCAGCTGTCCGCTGTAGTGGCCGGTATATTGGGTCCATGTCGATGTGTTTGTTGATGGAGTTTGTGGATGAGTGCCATGCTTCTAGGAATTCCCTGGCTGTTCTTTGTTTGGCTTGCCCTATAATGGTAGTGTTGTCCCAGTCGAATTCATGTTGCTTGTCGTCTGCGTGTGTGGCTACTAGGGGTATTGGGACATTCTCTTTCTGCAGTATTACAATGTACTGCTTAACCAAATGCTAGCACCTCTTTGCCTTTTTTACCTTTCCTAACTTTTCATGACAGCTTGTGACCAGGAATATTTAACACCCAGTATTGCCCTTCATTGAGTAATATCTCTGTTTTATGGCCACAACATCATAATTCCACATGGCAATCTGCCTACGTAACTCGCTAATCTTATTGGCTGTACCCACACTTGCATTTACAATTCGCAATGTCACCCTGAGTTAGGCTTGATTTCTTTCGTTCATTCTGCAACTCTTCTACTAACTTACAACTCTCCATTTTAATGCAATCTGTCTCTCTCAGTGTTTTGTGCAGTCTCATATTACTCTCTAATGTACTGTCCCGATTACCACACACTGAAAAGTTAGTTTAATGTCCCTCAGTCCTAGTTCTGTTTAGGTGCAACCCACATAACTTGTTCAAATGCCATCTTCCCTACAGACAGTCTCAGTTTCACCAAGTGTCACTACGTACTGAGGTTCTACCTGTCCCCAGTGTTGCGAAGGATGGGCCTGGCCTTGCTGCCGTGGAATGCTCCGAGTAGTTGGACCGTTCCGTATCACCTGTCCTTCGTGGAGAAATTTATGAAGAAAAACACCTTTGACCACAAGTCCATCAGAAAGTGGTCAGCACGTAGTGTCCTTGAGACCCTTCGGGAAAAGGAGAGGGTTGATCCTATCGAGCGGTTCCCTAAGCAGACTGTCAAAGCCATTTGGCAGAATGCCTCATCACCAGAACTTTCCAACAAGCACCAAGACATGGCTTGGCTGGTGGTGAGAAGGGCTCTGCCTGTGAGATCCTTTATGCACGCCCGGACTCTCAGCCGCACCGCACGCTGCCCTCGAAGCGGCTGCGGGGGGGACGAGACTGTCACACACCTCCTTCTGGAATGTGCCTATGCAGAGGAAGTCTGGAGAGGAATGCAGTGGTGTTTGTCGAGGTTCGTCCTGAGCAGCGCCGTGACGCGGGACTCCGTGCTCTACGCTCTGTTCCCCGGGACGCACACCGAGACGAACATCAACTGCGCCTGGAGGATCATCAACTTGGTGAAGGACGCTCTCTGGGTGGTCCAAAACCTGCTGATCTTCCAGCTGAAGGAGTTGACCCCGACTGAGCGTTGCAGACTGGCACATTCTATGGTCCAGGACTGCGTGTTGAGGGATGCACTGAAGCTTGGGGCAGCTGCCGCCAAGGCGCGGTGGGGAAAGACCACTGTGTAAAGTCTGCCTGCCTAACGAAGAACAGAGGGCCCATGCAGTCATTTGGGCTATGCTGACGCCTCAGCTAATCATATGGGCATATGATTGAAAAATGTACAGACCTGTATAAAAATGATAAATTGTGATCTCTGTATGTACATGTTTACATATGTATGGCATGACCAACTGTACAGACCATCAAATTATTTTATGAATAAAGTATATTTTTGAAATTAAAAAAAAGTCTCAGTTTCCAGGATTATACAGCCTTCCCTCCCGCATTATCTTTCTAGCCATGCAATAACTTGCCTTGTCCTTCTACTTCTGCATTTATTTGTACATGGTGCTAGGAGTAATCTGAGAATTTGGCGTGCAGTTTGCTAATTTTCCACCAAGCTCCCTGAATTTGGATTGCAGGGCCATGTCCCCCATCATCTCCTCTGTCACTGGTGGACTAACAAGTACCACGACCACTGGCTCTTCAGTCTCTACCCAAAGAATGTCCTGTAATCACACTGTGACATCCTTGACTCCAGTATCAGGAAAGCCACATACCATCTGGAATCATGTTTACAGTGAGAGAAATGCTGTCATTTCTCCTAACCAATGAATCCCTGATCACTACTGCTCTCTCACTTATCTTCCTCCCCTCCTGTACAGCTGCCATAGTGTTGGTTCTTGCTGCACACCTTCAGAACAGAAAACCAATTAGTGAGCAGGACATCAGGGGACTCTAGCACTCTGTCTCCTCACTTCGACAGCCTGGCAGTCATCCATTCCCTATCTGCTTGCATGCCATTACCCTGTGGTGTGTCTACCACTCTGAATGTGGCCACAGAGTTGTCTGTCCCCTGGCTGTACCACAATGAGTCTAGTTGCTGTTCTAGCTCTGAAAACCCCAGCTCAAGCTTGTTCTGCTGGTAACACTTCCTGCACTTGCCCTTGTCAAGGTCACATGAGGTGTCCAGAGACCCTACATATCACAGGATGGGCACTCTGTTTGACTCAGATGTCCTTAATTTTACTTTTATACTAGTTATTATAAACCTATTGTTCTTATGCTAGATTGTTTGGACAATTTACATCTTTCAAAATTTCCCAACTTTGAGAGACAATCCATTACAGCATCTGAACATAAAGGAACATTTCCTCTCCTCTGTTCACTAAACTCACCATTCAACAAGATTAATTTCTTGTAATAAATATTATTTTCGGCACGTCTTTCCCCAAGTACTTGTTTATCATTATGTAAAATTGGAATGAATTTGTTATACACTCCCCCAAAGGCTGTTGACACTGGCATTTAATTGGAAACACTTTTTTGTTGCTTATCAAGAAACCTCAGTAGGAAATGGGAGTTGAGGCACAAATGAACCATGATTTAATTGAATTCTGTAGAGCAGGCTCAAGTGGATGAATGGCCTCTTCCTGCACTTGTGTTCTTATGACTATCACATATTTAGACTTGATTCACTTGAAATCATATCACACAACTCTGATAAATGTTTACTCTACCTTATCTGAGATTTTTAAAAAACTTTGCAATGGAAATGTCATCCATTTCCCTAGGTTGCAATGATCCATTGAACAGACACAGCCAGGATGTGAGGCAGTCACTCCTTTTCAAACGCTGCATTAGAATATTTCAAGCCTGTAACAGACACAGGATGCCCAGGAGCAAAGTGATGACTGCTGCCTCTAGGACTATGGCCTCCCTGTTCAGCACCTTCCCACAATGACATGTCCAGAGTTGACTGAAACAAGACAGGAACACAAAACCAGCATTCCATACTGTTGTGCTTTCTTCTGTCATTCAGACAAAACTTACCCAGACAAGACTGGTAAACTATATTGTTAAAAATCACACAAGGCCAGGTTATAGTCTAACAGGTTTATTTGGAAGCACTAGCTTTTAGAGCGCTGCTCCTTCTTCAGGTGGTAGTGAAGTAGGACCATAAGATACAGAATTTATAGCAAAAGATTACAGTGTCATGCAAGTAAAATTATATATTTAACAAACTTAGATTGTTGTTAAGTTTTTCATTTTTAGAATGGGTTCCAGATTTCAGTTCATTAATATGTAAATTGCAGAACTTTTTTTAAGCCACCCTATCAAGATAAGGTTTTATTTAAAAAAAAGGTGACTTTTCAGCTCAGACAGTGCATTAAAAGTGTGAGGTCAGAGTCTGTCTGTACCCCAATTTTGAGTCAGACTGGTTCTATTTCCAAAGTGGAATTTACAAAATATAATATGGATTGACTGTCAGTATTGCCTGCCTCCAGGTTGTGCATTTTTTGAGCAAAATAGAATGTATGTGCAAATATTATTCTGCAAGTACAAATTCACCCCAGAGACTTGTGTGTGTGTGTGTGTGTGTGTGTGTGTGTGTGTTTGTGTGTGTGCGCACGTGCGCATGCGGGGGTGGGGGGGGGGGGGGGGAGAGAGAAAGAGAGAGAGAGAGAGAGAGAGAGACAGTGTGTGAATATATCTGTGCATGTGAATGCACATGAGACAGTGTATGCTTGCAAACTCAGTAAAGTGTGTGTGTGAGTGTGATGGGGTGAGAAGGTGCGTGCGTGGGTTTGAGTACAGGGGGTTTTTGTGTGTGTGTGTGTGTGAGAGAGAGAGAGCATATGTATGAGAGAGGGTCTGCGTGACTGTGTGAGTATGTAAGAGTGAGTGTGTTTGCATGTGTGTGAGAGAGTGTATAATGTAGTGGGGCTACCTATAGTGTGACATGAACCCAAGGTCCTGGTTGAGGCCATCCCAAGGGTACCGAATTTGGCTATCAGCCACCTTGTTGCCTGCCCAAAATCCACCCTGGAGGATGGTCACCCGAAGATCCGAGGCTGAATGCCCCTGACAGCTGGTGACTGTTGAGCGGTGTCCATTCATCTGTTGTCGTAGCATCTGCTTGGTCTCGTCAATGTACCATGCCTTGGGCAACCTTGCCTGTAGTGTATGAGATAGATAACATTGGCCGAGTCATATGAGTACCTGCCATATACATGGTGGGTGGTGTCCCCACATGTAATTGTGGTATCCATGTCGACATTCTGACATGTCTTGCAGTGGTTGCCATAGCATTGTACGGTGTTGTGGTCGATGTTGTCCTGAAGGCTGGGCAGTGTGTGAGTGTGTTTGTGCGTGTGAATGCACATGAGAGCACGAACAATGATCTGTTTAAGTTTTGGTGGTTGTTTAAAGGTATACACACATACACCCCCCACACTCTCACCCACACAGGCACCCTCTCACAGGCTTATACCCCATCACATTCACACACACAATATGTAAACACACACTCTCTCATATACACTTACACTTGCATGCATACAATCATCTGCACTCTCTCTATCTCTCTCTCTCTCTCCTGCATGCACACACACATATGAAGTCTCTAGGGTGAATTTGTGTTTGCAGAATTATATTTGCAGACACATTCTATTATGCTCAAAAAATGCACAACCTGTCGGCAGTCAATGCAGACAGTCAATCCATATAATATTTTGTAAATTCTACTTGGAAATAGAACCAGTCTAACTCAAGATTGGGATACAGACAGACTCTGACCTCACACCTTTAATGCACTGTCTGAGCTGAGATGTTACCTTTTTTTTATAAAACCTTAAATTATCTTGAGAATGTGACTTAAAAGAAGTTCAGGGATTTACATATTAATAAACCGAAACCTGCAACACATTCTAAAAGATGAAAGATTTAACAACAATCTAGGTTTGTTAAATATATCATTTTACTTGCATGACAATGTAATCCTTTGCTATAAATTCTGTGTCTTATGGTCCTGCTTCATAACCATCTGAAGAAGAAGCAGCGCTTCAAAAGCTAGTGCTTCCTAATAAACCTGTTGGACTATAACCTAGTGTTGTGTGATTTTTACCTTTGTCCATCCCAGTCCAAAACCAGCTCATCCACATCAATACTATGTTGTGTGTTCCTTATTCAAAGATTGCAGTAGTTGCTGGAGAGTTCTTGATAATGTGTCAACACAACATATCCTGTTTAATGACATATAAAGATACACACTTAAAGACAAACTCTACATCCATCTTTCTTCTGAAATTAAGATTACATTTATAATAACTAAGCACGGATTTAAAAAATCATAAAGCTGTTTTTATTACAGCATCCTGCAGGTTCTCCTCTGAACCACATACCATTCTGACTTGGAATCTCTCACCATTCCTTCACTGTCATTGGGTTAAAATCTTGGAACTCCCCACCTTATATTATTGTGGGGGGGTCTTTACACCAAGTGGACTACAGTCAAGAGGATTCACCACCAGCTTTTCAGGGGCAATTAGGGATAAGTGATAATTGTGGCCCTAACCAGCGATGTCTACACACTATGAGCAAAACTATAAAAAAGGGTTTGCAGATTTTACCTGACCAGAGTACACTAAGACTATGAAATCTTTGTTATCATACTGGTCTTGACTCAAGGGTGCATTACTTCCATGACATCATGCTGACTATCTTCACGATAATCTTACTCAGTGCTATGTTCACTTTTTTTTAGATTCTCTACAGTGTGGAAACAGGCCCTTCGGCCCAACAAGTCCACACCGCCCCTCAGAAAAGAAACCCACCCAAACCCATTCCCCTACCCAATATTTACCCCTGACTAACGCACCTAACACTGTGGGCAAATTTGTATGGCCAATTCACCTGACCTGCACATCTTTGGATTGTGGGAGGAAGCTGGAGCACCCAGAGGAAACCCATACAGACACAGGGAGAATGTGCAAACTCCACACAGACAGATGGGAATCAAATCCAGGACCCAGGTGCTGTGAGGCAACAGTGCTAACCACTAAGCCACCATGCCGCCCATTTTGTATGTATGCTGTTTACAACAGGATTGCTGGATGTTGAAAAGTCAGACATCTCCCTACATTGATATCAACATATGCACAATGTTGCTCGATTTGGTGCCACCACTTTATAAAATATTGACCTCTGACAAACCTTAAGCTATTCAGCAACAAAATTCCCTCTTTGGGATGTAGAATCCAAATGTTTTAGCCTATGGTCAAATTTGGCATGACAATCATACATATTTTTAATAAAAACTCAAAGAACAATGGATGCTGTAAATCAGAAACAAGAAACAAAAGTTACTGGAAAAGCTCAGTTAGTATAACAGCATCTGTGAAGAGAAATCAAAGTAAACATTTCGGATCCAGTGACCCTCAGAACTGATGGTAGGTAGCAAAATGTTGGTTTAAATGCAGAAGTTAGGGTGGGGGGAAGGGGTAAGAAGTAACCGATAGCAATGGATAGAGCCCAAAGAGAGAGCACAATTGGAGTTGATAATGATTTGGCTGGGAGGGTGAATAGCTGTTAATGGAGGCTGTTATTAGCTAACAGTAGATAGTGTGTAATGGCAGACTATGTGATAACAAGGCCTGATGTGTGTGTTTGGGGGGCTAGAACACAGGGGAGTTCAGGCCCTAACATTATTGAACTTGATGTTGAGTCCAGAGGGCTGCAAGGTCCCCAAGCAGAAAATAAGATGTTGTTCTTCCAGCTTGTGCTGAGCTTCCCTGGAGCACTGTGGCAAACCTGAGACAGAGATGTTGGCCAGGAAACAGGGTGGTGTATTAAAGTGGCAGACAACTGGAAGTGCAGGGTCTTTTCTGTGGGGAGAATGTAGATGTTCTGCGAAGCAGTCACCCAGTCTATGCTTCGCTTTCCCAATGTAGAGGAGACCACGTTGTGAGCAGTGAATCAGTAGACTAGATTATGAGAAGTTCAGGAAAATGCTGCTTCACCTGGAAGGTATGTTAGGGCCCTCAGATACTGAGGGGGGAGGAGGTAAGTAGGCAGGTGTTAGACTTTGGCAATTGCAGAGGAAGGTACTGTGGGGTTGGTCTTGGGATTGAAGGAAGACTGGAACTGGGTGTCCTGGAGGGAATGGTCCCTGCAGAAGGTAGACATTGGATCACAGGTATCTCTGTGATGTTCAATGTTCCAGACGGCTGCTGATCCACATACAAAACATTAACTTTCCATCTCTCCACAGATGCTGCCAGACTTGCTGAGTTCCTCCAGCAATTACTGATCTTATTCATTTCCGATCTCTAGCACCTGCAGTTCTTTGTTTTATTTTAGAGACTGAGGATGTTTGCTCTGTCAGTGGCTTATTAAACGCCTCAAACATGTATTGATAGTACTTTCTTAACTTCCTAAGCAATTATGCCTTCTGAATAAATTTAGGAATTATTGAGGCAAGGATGTTAAACAATCCCAGGCAATAATGTAGACCCTTTCTGTCCTGTGGAGTATGCATGAAATATCTGTCTTCCAATGTGCTTGGATCTGGATGAATAGCACTTCCTGAATACATGGAGCTGAAAAAGTTATTGAGATGCATATTCACCTTGCATTTTTGTCGATTAAGAGTCACAGCCTTCACATTATGCTGTTTCCATTAAAGGAAGTAAATTGTGATCATGGACTCCTTTCATCTTGCAGTTTCATCAGTGATGCAAATGCATCCATGTGTCTCTGTGGTGAATCAATCCGTGTGCTTTTGGAACAGATCCTGGCTGACTGTTAATCCAAAAGGAAACCTTTGAAATCAGTACCTTCAGAATGGTGTCTAAAATATTGTCAGCTCTTGCTAACCTACCACCAAGACCAGTAATGGATTTTAGCAGCCAATTTGGAGAAGAATTTTGTACCAGAAAGTGTTAGATTCCATTCCTCTAATGTTGGGATCTTGTTTGGACATCTTTCCACGCTGGTCTAAGACAACTTAGATCTAAACATATTTTCACCATTTTATCCTTTGTTACTACACATGTAATTGAACTGCATCAGTCTGTGTGCTGTTGTATTTTATGGATAATAAGGCCCTACTCTATTTTGACTGGCTCAAGTTTTAATTTTTCTTGGATATGCATTTTGTTGGAGGGTCTAATGATAGAATTGCATCCACTTGTAGGTGCAAGATTATGTTACTTATTAAAACTTGATTGCATTGAACTGGCCTGGTTCAACAGATTTAAATTGAGACTAGAGTGGGTGCTGGAAAAGCACAGCAGGTCAGGCAGCATCCGAGGAGCAGGAAAATCAATGTTTCGGGCAGGAGCCCTTCATCAGGAATGAGGCTGGGAGCCTCCTGGATGGAGAGATGATATATGGGAGGGGAGTGGGGTTGGAGAGAAGGTAGCTAAGAGTACATTTGCTGGGTGGAGGTGGGGATAAATGTGATAGAATAATAGGTGATACAATAAATGAAAATTGTGGAAGTGCAGGTGAAACCTTGATGTACGTGGATCTGCACTTCCATTTATCGTATCCGTTGCTCCCAATGCAGTCTCCTTTACATTGGAGAGACTGGACACCTTCTCGCAGAGAGCTTTAGGGAACATCGCCGGGACACCCGCACCAATCAACCCCACCGCTCCGTGGCCAAACCTTTCAACTACCTCTCCCACTCTGCCAAGGACATGCAGGTCCTGGGCCTCCTCCATTGCCACTCCTTCACCACCCGACGCCAGGAGGAAGAACGCCTCATCTTCCACCTTGGAACACTTCAACCCCAGGGCATCAATATGGACTTCACCAGTTTCCTCATTTCCCCTCCCCCCACTTTACCCTAGTTCCAGCTCAGCACCTATCCTACCTGCCAATCTTCCTTCCCACCTCTCCGCTCCACCCTCCTCTCCGATCTATTACCTTCATCCACACCTCCATCCACCTATTGCACTCTTAGCTAGCTTCTCCCCCACCCTACACCCCTCCCATTTATCTCTCCACCCCAAAGGCTCCCAGCCTCATTCCTGATGAAGGGCTCCTGCCCGAAACATCGATTTTACTGCTGCTCGGATGCTGCCTGACCTGCTGTGCTTTTCCAGCACCAATCTAATCTTGACTTTGATCTCCAGCATCTGCTGTCCTCACTTTTACCGAGTTGATTTTTCTCTACAGATTTTAAGTTGAGAGCTGACTCAATAGATTGGTGATGGCCTGTGTTGTTACACATGTGTCAAGACATGTGGCAAAGTGACAAATTTAAAAAGGGATGTGTGCTCAGACAGTTATAAAGCACAGGAGACCATTTGACCCATCATGCCTGCACTGATACCTTGAATGAGCTACTCTTTTAGTCTCATCCCATTTCGTTTTCCCAATTTCCCAGCAATTATGTCCCTTTTAAATGTTTATCCAATTCCTTTTTGAAAGTTCCTATAAACTCTGCTACCATGACCCTGTCAAATGCTGGCTTCTTGATGACAACAAAATTGCTGCATAAAAAAGATTGTCTTCATTTCAAATTCTTTTGCCAATTATTTTAAATGTTTGCTACTGGCTCTCTTTATTTCTACTTATTTACTCTACCAAAACCCATCACAAAACACAAACATACAAGTATCCGGGGAAAAACGTCCTTGGTAGTTGTTAGCCCTGCTCCCACTGTTTGCTAAAAGAAAACAACAACAAGAAAAATCAACAATACTTCGTTCAATAAAACTCAATAAGTTTGGGGATCTCCGATATAGCATTGACATTCACTATCAGCACTGCACTTGGTATTTGGCTGCCTCTTGCTCTATTGAATTTTTTTGAACTTTAAATTCCATACATTAGTGGGTGTAAAGTAAAGGTCACTACAACACACTGTAATGTTCCTTTCTTTTTGTTTGAGGAGAAATTAAAGAGAAAAGTAGAAAGAACTTGCATTTCTATCACACTTTTCAGAACATTAAGATTCTCAAACCACTTCATAGTTTAGTTGCCATTTTAATGTGGAAATCATAATTGCAGCAAATCTTTGCATTGCAACACACCATAAACAACAGTAATAATTATTATTATGTGGAAGAGTTACTGAATCTGAAATGTTAACTCTACTTTCTCTCCATAGATGCTGCCAGACCTGCTGAGTTTTTCTAGCAATGTCTACTTTTGTTTCTGATTTCCAGTGTCCACAGTTCTTTGGGTTTTTTAATGGGAAACTACCTGTGTTCTTCCTCAAAATCGTGCCACAGGATCTTAGGATCATAGAAGCCCTATAGTGTGGAAAGAGGCCATTCAGCTTGTCAATTCTGTACTGACCCTCAAACAGCATCCCACACACACCTAAACCCTCACCCTATCCTCATAACTGAATTTCCCATGACTAATCCACTTAGCCTACACATCCCTGGACACTACCGGACAATGTAGCATAGCCAATTCACCTAAATTACAACCACTCCTGAGAGAGGTCACAGTTTTTAGTTGAACATCTCAATATCTTGAATAGTGCTGCATACCCTCATCACTGCATTGGAAACATCAGCTTGGAATTTGTGGTCAGTTTTCTGGAATAGGCCTTGAACAATCAACCTATTACAAGTTGAGAGCTGAGAGTGCTGAAGTTCCTTTATTAAAAGTACCACTGCATGCTTTAACATTTAAAGTTTTCCTTTAAGTTTACCAGCAGCATATCATAGCCCATTCATAAGCTGAACAACATTAGAATACACTGAAAGAAATGTAGTAGTTAAAGACAACAGATGGTGACTGGGTGACACTACTGGGCTCAAAGAAAACTGGTGAAGGGCTTTTGCCCAAAACATCGATTCTCCTGCTCCTCAGATGCTGCCTGACCTGCTGTACTTTTCCAGCACTACATTCTTGACTCTGATCTCCAGCATCTGCAATCCTCACTTTCCCCTGGTATTCTGGGGGTCAAGGATCAGACCGATAGTCAGCTGGACGGTCCCATATATTAACAAACAATAATCTAATTGCTGCGCATACAAAAATGGAACTGTCACATTAAGTAAGTTGGTATAGTCTTGTGAAGCTGGGGTTCAGTCGCTTTGGCACTGACCAAGTGTTTAGCTTTGTGTCCCTCCAGCAATGCACAACTGAGAATATTCCTCACTGACATCACATGTTAGAGATGGAAAAGATTGTAGTTCCAAACATCCATCATTTTGCTGAGACAGAGGTCACCTATACAGCATCAGATTGGTTTGAAACAGAATAAATTTGATTTCCTTTCAAGATGCTCTTGCCATCAGCTTGTTCTCTTGCCCTTCCCACATGGTCCACGCACTATATTCTAAGAGTTTTGTTAAAAGATTAATGCAGTGATAATATAGGATTTTGGTTGTAGGTTTGCCCACTGAGCTGGAAGGTTTATTTCCAGATGTTTCGTCACCCTACTAGGTAACATCTTCAGTGGGCCTCAGGTGAAGCAGTGCTGGAAATTCCTGCTTTCTAATTATATGTTTGGGTTTCTTTGGGTTGGTGATGTTATTTCCTGTGGGTGATATTATTTCCTGTGGTGAAGTCACTTCGTGTTCCTTTTGTTAGCGGGTGGTAAATGGGGTCTAACTCGATGTGTTTGTTGATAGAGTTCTGATTGGAATGTCATGCTTCTAGGAATTCTTGTGCATGTCTCTGTTTGGCTTGTCCTAGGATGGATGTGTTGTCCCAGTCGAAGTGGTGTCCTTCCTCATCCGCATGTAAGGATACTAGTGAGAGAGGGTCTTTTTGTGACTAGTTGGTGTTCATGTATCCTGGTGGCTAGTTTTCTGCCTGTTTGTCTAATGTAGTGTTTGTTACAGTCCTTGCATCCATCCTAGCACAAGCCAAACAAAGACACGCACAAGAATTCTTAGAAGCATGGCATTCCAACTGGAACTCGATCCATAAACACATCAAGTTAGATCCCATCTACCACCCCCTGAGAAAATGAACAGAAAGTGACTTCACCATGGGAAATAACATCACCAACCCAAATATATAAATAGAAACCAGGAATTTTCAGCAGTGCTTCACCTGAGACCCACTGAAGATGTTACCTAGTGGGATGATGAAACATCTGGAAGTGGGGGGGTTGGAGATAGGATTGATGCCATCTGAGTAAAACAAGCACAGAGCTTCCTCCATGACCTTCGACATCACAGTCCTTAATGTTCGAATGCTTTCTCTTGACAATACTAATTATCCAGAGTTTGCTGGTGATAATTATCCTTCACCATCAAACCCTTCCCAAACCCCCAAGTCTCTAAATGTGCAAGCATTCCCTTATCAGAACACTGACCGTAGCCCAGCTCAGGACACTTCAATTAAATATCAGCCAGCTCCTTCTCACAGTAGCAGAGAAATGGAAAGAAGTGAAGTGGGAACATCCAGAGAGATGACAGCAAACAGTTGAAGGGAAGGGTGTCTTTAAATCTGATCTGCTCTGGATTCTGCAGTTTGTATTCTCAGCTACTTCTGGAAATAGTTGTGTGACAGATGATCCAAGGTTAATTTGGTTTCCATTCAAGCTGACAGCATGATGCACACCGTGGCTGCGTTTGTCCGAGATTCTCCACAACCTCCAACAGGCAAGAACGCTGACTCCCATTCTAAAGGCAGGTCTTCTGAACAGGGAGACTGTCTTTTACCACTGAAACATGACAGTGTCAGTCAGCTGCAGAATCAATGGCCAATTTGGTGAATTTAGTTGACATCTAAAGCTCAGCAGTGGAGCAGCAAAAACTGCTTTATTCGCAGGAATGGAGCGTTAGAGTTAGTCCTGGGACTTTCTCAGCACCACAATTGCTATTACAGCCTCAGAGCTCATGATCCTAAAGTCTCATTCTGTCATGACTCAAAAATTGGGAACCCTGTTCTCTATTTTCATTATCTTTTATAAGAAGACACAATATACATTGACACTCCTGTAAAGTACTGAAGGAGTGATATATTGTCATAACCACCGTACCTGGGATGAAACAAGGCTCTGACTGTCTTGCCCTTTTATTTAGATGAATGAAATCGACGAGAAATATGGGATTTCCTTAGCATCCGCGTCAATATTTCTTCCTCAACTAACAGCCATGAAACAAATTAACATGTCACTCTCATTTGTGGGTCTTTACTCTTCAGAAAATAGCTACCATATTTATCACATACCTCATGGATAATTGCATATCTAAACTAATTCATTGCATATGAGATTGAGTTCCGGGGTCATACAACAAACAACTAAATAAACGCAAAAGTCTTTCATTCCAGGATTTTGTGAATAGCCTGTAGCTATTAAATAATGAAATGTGGGAAAGAATATGTCAGTCCATTGATCCTATGCCCTTCAATGGACCAAATGCAATTTGGAACATTAAAGTGCCTCCATAACTACTTAAATTTCCTGAGGGAGATGACGGGACTCAGTGTTGTTCCTCCAGATAATACTGGCAAGACCTGAACATTGCCTCATAAACTATCTAATTATCAATGACTAAGTTTATTCAATTAACCTTCAGTCTCATTTCTAGCCATATACTCATCTGATTCCTTTTTAAAGGAGTTAATTGAATTACATGAACTTACTTCAGCGCAGGTCTATTCCGTACATCAATTTAGTTTTGTAGTGATTGTAATGAGGTCAGCCAGGTGGACCTCATAGAATATGTGTTTCCTGATTGGCCCTGTTAATCTGGTCCAATTAGGGAAGGCCTGACTGACAGGCCAGGAATGTCAGAGATCCTGTTTGCTCTGAGAGCTCGTTTTGAGGGAGCTGTCAAGGACTTTCTATGTGTAAATGAAGGGTGAGTCAGTGACAGGATGCTGTCCTCTGTTGAGTTTATGTCACTGGTGACAAGAGAAAAGTATGCTCCTGAGGAAACTTCCTTATCACATTTGTCTTTGAGTTGGGATAAGCATTTCTAGCATCATGCTATTATTTGGGAAGCTTGACTTGTTTCTTCCTGCTGTTCAAGACTGCCCAATATATGGAAAGAATGCTCTATTTTCTTCTGGACAAATGACATTGGGGCAGATTAAAAGCAATGAGTAATTCTCCTGACAGCTTGTCGACCTGCAGCTTTTTTGGTTATTAGACCCTAACTTTCCCTGAGGCACCAGATACTAGAATGTTTCAAGAGTTGAGGAATATTACAATCCCAAGCCGTCTCTAATTCTGAGATGATTTTACTTGACAATTCAAGATCTGGGGAATCCGTAGGACTGGCTTTACCATTGGAAAATATGGCAAGTGGAGCATATGAGTTGCAGGGTATTCTGATGGGAGTGGATATCCATGCATGTCTGACTGAGTTTTGGGAAACACCACTTGAGTGAATGCAATTGCTTAGACTCGCTTAGGACATATCCCGAATAGATGGACTCTAAGTCAGCCCACAGCAAAACCCTAAAATAAAGCCAAGCACTGGCTAAAAGGCTAACATTTTCTTAGAATCCAGACCAGCAAGCCATTGTAGTTTTTTGCCGTCTTGAATCTGCATACCAGCAACAGGTCCCAGTAGACCTAAACTGAGTAAAAGAATTCATAAAGCTGTATCCAGGACAGCGCTCACCTTGAAAGTCCGCCTATGCCTGGGTTGGAATAGTTACATTGCTTAGCAACATCCAAATCAACCATTGAAAATAAATTTGATTAAATGGTCTCCCACTTCTAATGGAGCTTGACACAGGCAGAAACAGTTTTTAACAAAATTCACTGTGGATTCCAACCCTTAAATTTGAGAAAGATCTCAGCTTGACTGAGAACCTGTACCAGGAAACCCTGCAGGTTAAGGGTATGGGAGAAAGTGAGGACTGCATATGCTGGAGATCAGAGTCGAGAGTGTAGTGCTGGAAAAGCACAGCAGGTCAAGCAGCATCCGAGGAGCAGGAGAATTGACGTTTCGGGCATAAGCCCTTCATCAGGAACCTGGTTCAATTATCAGTTTTTCTAGTAAAAGGCTTGAGCCCAAGATTGATGGGATGAAATTGTTTGCGAATGAATCATCTAGATTGGCTCAATTTGCAAATCTTCAGCCTTTCAAGAAGATCCAGGGACTATTAAAGGAGCCAAGGCTGCCTTGCACGTTGCCCAGGAAGCAATTCCATGATTCTGCAAGGCCTGGTGGTGCCATTTGCCTTACAGGCAAAAATAGAGGCAGAAATCAGAAGGCTGGAAAGCAAAGGAATCACCAAACCGTTCTAGTTTGTGGAATGACCAGCACTGGTCATACTGATTGTGAAGCCAAATGGGTCAGTTTAGCATTTGATTAAAATTCCCACAAAAATAAATTGCTTTTCTCAGCTGGATAAATACCCAATCCCTCGCATAGAGGATTTCTACAGAAACCTGGATGGGTGGGAGTATTCTTCACATGAGCCATGTGTACTTGCAATTATGGTTAGATGAGGATTCCCAGACATATGCTCAATTAATACCCATATTGTTTCTATCTGTATATAGACTGCCATTTGGAGTATCGTCAGCCTGTGCAATTTTTCACTGGATTAGATTAGATTAGATTAGATTACTTACAGCGTGGAAACAGGCCCTTCGGCCCAACAAGTCCACACCAACCCTCCGAAGAGCAACCCACCCAGACCCATTACCCTACATTTACCCCTTCACCTAACACGACGGACAATTTAACATGGCCAATTCACCTAACCCTGCACATTTTTGGACTGTGGGAGGAAACCGGAGCACCCGGAGGAAACCCATGCAGACACGGGGAGAATGTGCAAATGATGGAGAACGTTTTACAAGGTCTACCCCAGGTCACCATTTATCTAGATGACACCGTAATAACAAGGGAATCCAGTAAGGAGCACTTAGAACTTGGACATAGTTCTTAAGCTTTTCTCCCAGACACACATGTGCCTTGGAAAGGAACATTGTATTCCAGGCACTCCAAGTGACCTACTTGGGCTACAGAGCCAAATTTTGAGACTCACCCATTGAGGTAGTTTGGGCTGAGGTTAGAAACAGGAAAGGAGAGGTCACTCTATTGGGAGTTTTCTATAGGACTCTGAATTGTTCCAGGGCTGTAGAGGAAAGGATAGCAAAGATGAGTCTCAATAGGAGCAAGAGTAACAGGGTAGTTGTTATGGGGGACTTTAACTTCCCCAATATTGACTGGGAATACTATAGTTCAAGTAATTTAGATGGGTCAGTTTTTGTTCAATGTGTGCAGGAGGGTATTCTGACACAGTATGGAGACAGGTCAACAAGGGACAATGCTATATTGGATTTCATACTGGGGAATGAACCCGGCAAGGTGTTAGATTTGGAGGTAGGTGAGAACTTTGGTGATAGTGACAATAATTCAGTTATGTTTATAATAGCAATGGGCAGAGATCGATATGCACTGCAGGGAAAGAGTTATGACTGGAGGAAAGGCAATTATGATGCAATTAGGCAAGATTTAGGATGCACAGGATGGGGAAGGAAACTGCAGGGGATGGACACACTTGAAATGTGGAGCTCATTCAAGGAACAGCTACTGTGAGTCCTTTATAAGTATATACCTATCAGGCAGGGAGGTAGTTGTTGAAAGAGAGAGCTATGGTTTACTAAAGAAGCTGAAGCTCTTGTCAAGAGGAAGATGAAGACTTATGTGAGGATGAGACATGAAGGCTCAGATAAGGGGGCTGGAGAGTTATAAGTTAGCCAGAAAAGATCTAAAGGGAGGGCTAAGAAGAGTCAGAAGGGGATGTGAGAAGTTGTTGGTGGATAGGATCAAGGAAAATCCTAAGGCCTTCTATAGGTATATCAGGAATAAAAGAATGTTCCTAATCTTACTCTAGTAAATCAAAGATAGTAGTGGAAAGTTGTGTGCGGAATCTGAGGACATAGGGGAAACACTTAATGAATACGTTTAGTCAGTATTCACATTGGAAAAGGACAATGTCAGTGAGAATGCGATATACAGGCTACGAGATTACATGGGATTGAAGTTGACAAAGAGGAGGTTTTAGCAATTTTGGAAGATCTGAAAATAGATAAGACCCTGGGCCGGATGGGATTTATCCTCTGATTCTCTGGGAAGTCAGGGAGGACATTGCAGAGCCTTTGGCTTCGATCTTTATGTCATCATTGTCAACAGGAGTAGTGCCAGAAGACTGGAGGATAGCAAATGTTATTCCCTTGTTTAAGAAGGGGAGTCAGGACATCCCTGGCCATTATAGACCAAGGAACCTTACTTTGGTTGTGGGTAAGGTGTTGGAATAGGTTATAAGAGAGAGGATTTATAATCATCTGGAAAGGAATAATTTGATTAGGGATAGTCAACACGGATTTGTGAAGGATAAGTCGTGCCTCACTAACCTTATTGAGTTCTTTTGAGAAGGTGACAAAACAGGTGGATGAAGGTAAAGTGGTTGATGTGGTGTATATGGACTTCAATAAGGCATTTGATAAGGTTCCACATGGTAGGCTATTGCACAAAATATGGAATTTCGGGATTGAAGGTGATTTAACAGTTTGGATTAGAAATTGGCTAGCTGAAAGAAGCCAGAGGGTGGTGGTTGATGGGAAATGTTCATCCTGGAGCTCAGTTACCAGTGGTGTGCTGCAAGGATCTGTTTTGGGGCCACTGCTGTTTGTCATTTTATAAATGATTTGGAGGTGGATCTGGAAAGATGGGTTAGTAAATTTGTGGATGACACTAAGGTAAGCATAGTTGTGGATACTGCCGAAGGATGTTGTGGATTACAGAGGATATAGATAAGATAGAGGTAAATGTGCTCTTCCAGCACCACTGATCTAGATAAGATACAGAGCTGGGCGGAGAAGTGGCAAATGGAGTTTAATGTGGAGTAGTCTGAGGTAGTCCACTTCGGAAGAAGTAACAAGAATGCAGAGTACTGGGCTAATAATAAAATTCTTGGCAGTGCAGATGAACAGAGAGATCTGTGTCCTGGTACATAAATCCCTGTAGGTTTCCACCCAGGTTGAAAGGGTTGTTAGAAAGGCATATGGTGTGTTGGCATTTGTTGGTAGGGGGATTGAGTTTAGGATCCACGAGGTCAAGGCACTAGTAAGGCCACACCTGGAGTATTGCATGCAGTTCTGGTTACTGTATTATAGGAAGGATGTGGAAAGGGTTCAGAGGAGATTTACGAGGATGTTGCCTGGTATGGAAGGAAGATCTTATGAGGAAAGGCTGAGGGAACTGAGGCTGTTTTCATTGGAGAGAAGAAGGTTGAGAGGTGATGTACTTGAGATGTATAAGATAATCAGAGGGTTAGATATGGTGGACAGTGAGAGCCTTTTTCCTTAGATGGTGAAGGCTAACACAAGAGGACATAGCTTTAAATTGAGGGGTGATAGATTCAGGACAGATCTTAGAGATAGTTTCTTCACTCAGAGTAGTAGGGGCATGGAATGGCCTGCCTGCAACACTAATAGACTCACTGATGTTAAGGGCATTTAAATGGGCATTGGACATACATATGGATAATAATGGAATGGTGTGAGTTAGATGGGCATCAGATTATTTTCACAGGTTGGCGCAACATTGAGGGTCGAAGGGCCTGTACTGAGCTGTAATGTTCTGATTCTATGATTCTATGAAGTCTGGTTTATACCTGTTGAAAGATAGTGAGGGCAATCAAAGGCTCCCACATCTGTACTGGAGCTTCAGTCTTTCCTTGGGCTGGTGAATTTACTATCAAGAGTGTGGTGCTGGAAAGGCACAACAGGTCACGCAACATCCAAGGAGCAGGAGAATCAATGTTTCAGGCATAAGCCCTTCATCAGGAAACTTCGGATGCTGCACCACACTCTTGACTCTGATCTACAGCATCTGCAGTCCTCAGTTTCTACTACTTGGTGAATTATTATGGAAAATTCACATGTAACCTGGCATCCATTCTAGTACCCTTGTGTCAAGCCGAAAGGGTCAGCCTTGGAAATGGTCACATAGTCAAGCCATCACTTTTAGCGAAGTGAAGAAACAATTAGTTTCCTCTATGGTATTGACATGCAGTGTTTCTCTCAGCATTCAAGGTAGTTGGAGCTCATAGGTCCCCCAAGAGAGGAAAGCCCAATAAGTGTATTCATCCAGGAGTTTGGTTAATGCAGGGCATAAATATGCCTAAATAGAGTAGGAAGATTTAGCAGTCATATTTGGAGTCAGGAAATTCCGTCAATAACTTACGGATATAAATTTGTAATAGTTCACTAACCTGTGCTAGGTCTACATAAAAGAGGATAAGGCAGTGCTGCCCTTGGTTTCAGGCCAAATTCAGTGGTGAGCTCAAATGCAAAGGACATAAACTAATAATTTAAGGCTTGAGCCATGTTCCTTATCCCAACCCCCAAAGTCAGACCTAACAGTCCTCTACATAGCTATTCAACCTTCTAGCCAGATTGTTATCCACTCCTTTGTCTGTCCAACTGTTCTCCTCGCTTTCCGCTGTATCCCCAATTATTGTTTACTCTTTACAACCACCCTATCTTATACATATAAACTGAAATTTTCCGAGCTACCATCAGTTCTGAGGAAGGGTCTCTCCACCTGAAATGTTAATATTGATTTCTCTCCATGGATGCTGCCAGACCTGCTGAGCTTTTCCAGCAATTTGTTATTGCATATTGCATATTGCAAGTTGAAAAATAGTTCAGGAGGCCAAGTAGCAAATATGGATGCATTGAGCTGCCTCCTGCTGGCAGATACACCACCAGTGGTACCACCAGTGGAAGAGACAATAATGGTTTTAAATTTTCTGGACACTTCCCGTCATAGCTGACAATATTCAGACCTTGGATGCTGAAAATCCAATCCTGGAAAAACTGAAACAGCTGGTGGTGTTGAGGGAAACCAAAAGGTTGTCACAAGCAGAATTGAAACCGTTTTGGACCTGGAGAGACCAGAGCAGAGAATAGCATGTTATGGGGAGCAAGAGTGATTGTTCTGAGTAAATGCCACCACCAAATACTGGCTGAACTCCACCAGAGTCATCCAGGGTTTCCAAAATGAAGATGTTGGTGAGAAGTTATGTCTGGTGGCCAGGATTGGATGAAGACATAGCCACATTGGTAGGGGAGTGCCAACAAGGTCATAGATTACTGACAGCAGTTCTCTCACATTCTTGGGAATGGGCAGGTAAACCCTGGACAAGGTTACACATCAACCATGCAGGTCCTTTCATGGGCTCAATGTTCCCAGTCATTGTGGACATTGACTCAGTGAATGGAAATACATTGTCACTTGTCAAACATGGGTGACAATAGAAAAACTATCCAACTTTTGTGATACACGGACTCCTGAAGTGTTGGCCACAGATTAACCAGCAGGAAATCTCAGCATTTTCTAAAGTCAAATGGATTCCATGTATAAGGACAGCTCCAGACCATCCATCATCCAGTGGTCTTGCAGAAACAGTAGTCAAAACTTTGAAGGCAGGCTTTAGTAAACAGTCTACAGTTTCACTAGATTCTGACTGTTCCAATTCCTATTTGATTATAGGACTATTCCTCATGCAACAACAGGGATAGCTCCAGCTGAGTTTCACATGAGGAGAAGACTCCGCACCAGGTTAAATTTGATCTTCCCAAACCGGAGGAGAGATGAAATGGTATCAGGACCGCCAATGCTGGACCCAAAACTCCACTGAGCAAGGGAGACAGCTTACTTCAGAATACGAAGTTTGGTGTAGGAGCTACGAGAATTGTATGGGTAAGCGGCATGGTCAATGCAAGGTCAGGCCAAGTGATGTATAAAGTTCGGGTAGGTGCGATGGTCCTGAACAAGCACCTGGACAATCTGAAACCTGCAAATAGGGCAGGAGAAAAATGTGCCCAGCTCCTTGACATCCTTTCTGACAGTTCTAGAATCAATGGGTTCTCCATCTCCAAGCATCGAAGATACCTCAACATGAGATGGACATGCAGATGTCACTACCTTGATACCTTTGCCCAAAGAGAAAGAGTGTCTTCTGAATTGCTCCTGGTGGATAAGGTCAGTGACAATATGTCATTCAAACAGTACAGGGTCCTCAATTGTGACATCACAACCAGACCTTTCCAGTCAGAAATCCTGGCTCCAGTATGTTACACGCCACCCATGCCAGAGGCAGAGTTGGAGGAATCTGACCTGGTGTCAAAACACCACAAGAAGAGCAATAAAATAAAGAACCAGGCTATATCCTCAATCAGAAGGAAAGGGATATAGTGATTGTGACAAGGTCAGCCAGGTAGACATCATAGAATGAGTTCCCTCATTGGAGTTGTTAATCTCATCCCATCAAGGAGCCCTTGCTGACAGTTAAGGATATCAGAGATTATGCTCAGAGCTGGCTGAGAAAGCTGGATCAGTGTCAAGGACTCCATGTAAATAAAGGGTGACCTGATGACAGGATAAATGGAATTCATTTTTAAATCTTGATTCTCACCTAGTCTATTACTTGACTATTGTATTTATGACCTCCAGTCTTGTCTTGTGCTAAGAGTAGAAATTAAAGAAACTTGTTGCGTAAATATTATTCATTCTTGTTGCCATTTTAAAAAAAAAGCTCATTACCTCATCAGAAAAGAGCAATTTTGGGTGAGTGACAATATATCATTCTAACAGTACAGGGTCCTCAATTGTGACATTATAACCAGACCTTTCCAGTCAGAAATCCTGGCTCCAGTATTCTCCAATACCCGCAAACAAGTATCACTACACATTTAAGAAGGCATCTTTGAAAACATTCTCAGGCCAATCAAAATAAGGAAATAAAATAATTTGTATTTTATGCTGTACTTGCAGCACAGTGGCTCAGTGGTTAGCACTGCTGCCTCACAGCACCAGGTTCAATTCCCGCCTTGGGCAACTGTCTGTGTGGAGTTTGCACATTCTCCCTAAGTCTGCGCGAGTATCCTCCCATAATCCAAAGATGTGCAGGTCAGGTGAATTGGCCATGCCAAACTGCCCATCATGTTAGGTGCATTAGTTAGGGGTAAATGCAGGAGATGGGTTGGTGTGGACTTGGTGGGCTGAAGGGCCTGTTTCCGTATTGTAGGGAATCTAATCTAATCCACACCTTCAGGCAGTCCTAAAGTGTTTTACAGTCAATTCAGTACTTTTGATAGGTAACCACTGCTAAAATGTGACAACTAATTTTCAAGCTCTAATGAAGAGCTATCAGATCATAAGTAATTGATCCCTAAAATTTGATAATGGAATAAATATAGGCCCAGGCTGCAAAAGAAAAACTCCTCCTTTTCTTCATTGAAAAGTGCTTAGAATGGCATCTTCTCCACCCATCTGTAACAGCACTCAGTTTCATGGTTCATCTGAAAATGGCATCTGAGAGTGCACTATTTCCTCGATATCTGGAGGAGGGTGTTTTGGTATTTATGGGGAGAGGTATGTTGCCACCAGTCCTTTTTCCATTGACTGCATCTAGATGTCAAATCAGTTTAGTGGTAGAGGATCAAGCACTAGTAAATATTAAGAAAACGCTTTTATCTCAACAAGATTTAGTTTGTTACACAATAGCAATTAGGTATAAGCTATATCAACTTGTAGGGCTCTGGTGGCATAGTGGTAGTGTCCCTAGCTCTCGGCTACAAGTCCAGGTCCAAGTTCCCATTTGTCCAGACTTGTCTAAACAGTCTAATTAAAAATCAACATCAACTTGTTGATAAGTCAGTGTAGTTCAGTGGGCAGTGAACTCATGCATATGGTTATAAGTTCAAATCTAATCTTAAGGCTTGCTTATACGTAATGCCCTTGTGGCACAGTGGTACTTATTCTTTTTGATTATGTTGTGAACATATGGAGTTGCATGCAGCTTAGTTTTATGTAAGCAAATCTATATGGGTTAGTAAATTTGCAGAAAACACCTAAGGTCAACGGAGTTGTGGTTAGTGCTGAAGGATGTTGAAGGTTACAGAGGCACATAGATAAGCTGCAGAGCTGGACTGAGAGGTGGCAAATGGCGTTTAAAACTGAAAAGTGTGAGGTGATTCACTTTGGAAGGAGAACAGGAATAAAGAGTACTGGGCTAATGGTAAGATTCTTGGTAGTGTAGATGAACAAAGAGATCTCGGTGGGAAACCCTTTATCTCTCCACCCTACTTCTATTCCTGATGAAGGGCTTTTGCCTGAAACGTCGATTTTCCTGCTCCTCAGATGCTGCCTGACCTGCTGTGCTTTTCCAGCCCCACTCTAATCTAGAAAGGGATCTCAGTGTACAAATAGGAAGCCTTCAGAAATGAGATAATGAGTGTCTAGAGACAGTACATTCCTGTTAGGATAAAAAAAAAGGCTGGTAGGTATAGGGAATGCTGAATGGCTAGAGAAATTGAGGTTTTGGTTAAGAAAAAGAAGGAAGCATATGTCAGGTATAGACAAGACAGATCGAGGAAGCATAAAAAAAAAGGCTGGTAGGTATAGGGAATGCTGAATGGCTAGAGAAATTGAGGTTTTGGTTAAGAAAAAGAAGGAAGCATATGTCAGGTATAGACAAGACAGATCGAGGAAGCATAAAAAAAAAGGCTGGTAGGTATAGGGAATGCTGAATGGCTAGAGAAATTGAGGTTTTGGTTAAGAAAAAGAAGGAAGCATATGTCAGGTATAGACAAGACAGATCGAGTGAATCCTGAGAGTATAAAGGCATTAGGAGTATACTTAAGAGGGAAATCAGGAAGGCAAAAAGGAGACATGAGATAGCTTTGGAAAATAAGGTTAAGGAGAATCCAAAAGGTTTCTACAAATACGTTAAGGACAAAAGGTAACTAGGGAGGGAATAGGGCCCCTCAAAGATCAGCAAGGCAGCCTTTGCGTGGGGGGAGATACTAAATGAGTATTTTGCATCAGTGTTTACTGTGGAGAAGGACATGGAAGATATAGAGTGTGGGGAAATCTTGAAAAGTGTTGATATTACTGGAGTGTTGAAGGCTGAGGGGTGACCTCATAAAGGTTTATAAAGTCATGAGAGGCATGGATAAAATAAATAGACAGACAAAGTCTTTTCCCTGGTGTGGGGGAGTCCAGAACTAGAGGGCATAGGTTTAGGGTGAGAGGGGAAAGATGAAAAAGGTAGCTAAAGGACAACGTTTTCACGCAGACCGTAGTGCGTGTATGGAATGAGCTGCCAGAGGAAGTGATGGAGGCTAGTACAATTGCAACATTTCAAAGGCATCTGGATGGCATATGAATAGGAATGGTTTAGAGGGATATGGGCCAAGTGCTGGAAAATGGGACTAGATTAGGTTGGGATATCTGGTCAGCATGGACGAGTTGGACTGAAGGGTCTATTTCTGTGTTGTACACTATGTGTATGACACTATGGCACTATGACATAGATCCCTGAAAGTTGCTACCCAGGTTGATAGGGTTGTTAAGAAGGTATATGGTATGTTAGCTTTTATTGGTAGAGGGATTGAGTTTTGGAGCCGCAAGGTCATGCAGCAGCTGTACAAAGCTCTAGTGTGGCCGTACTTGGAGTATTGCATATTGTTCTGGTCACCGAATTATAGGAAGGATATGTAAGCTTTGTAAAAGGTTTAGAGGTGATTTACTAGGATGTTGCCTGGTATGGAGGGAAGGTCTTATGAGGAAAGGTTGAGGGACTTGAGAGAAGAAGGTTGAGAGGTAACTTAATTGAGGCATATAAGATAGTCAGAGGGTTAGATAGGATGGACAGTGAAAGCCTTTTTCCTCAGATGGTGATGGCTAGCACAAGGAGACATAGCTTTAAGTTGAGGGGTGATTGAAATAGGACAGATGTCAGAGGTAGTTTCATTACTCGGTAGTAGAGTCGTGGGCTACGTGGAACGCCCTGCCTGTAACAGTAGTAGACTCGCCGACTTTCAGGGCATTTAACTGGTCATTGGATAAACATATGGATGAAAATGGAATAGTGTAGGTCAGATAAGCTTCAAATTGTTGTGCTGACCTGTGGAACCATTGATGGCCAAAGGGCCTGTACTGCGCTGTAATATTCGATGTTCTGTATTCTGCTGATAGATCCATGTTGAAGAATGTAAACTGTAAACTTCAACTTGTTGAAGTAAGGAATCCTGATTTGCCCTTATGGTTGTTGCATTTGTTGCAGCACGTATTTTCCCATCCACAATCATTGGTATGGGAGTATTGTGGCTTTGTTGGCATTATCTCTGGCACTGTTACTGAGAATTCTGTTTTGAAAGATGAAGCATTGAAATGTTGCTCTTGAACTTGTGTTGGTTCATCATCTGGTATTAAATTCAAATTTGTTCTAACCATTTGTTCTACAGAACGTTTGGCTCACAGTTGCTGAACAACTTCAGTTAAAGATTCCTCAATGAGTGAGTTGTATTGCTCATTCTAGTTGAATTTATTTCGCTGTTAAACAGTTCTGACTCTTTTATTTGGATTTCTAAGTTCTGTGGTCACAATTTTCCATTAATACTTGGAAATCATTAATGAAATTATATACAATTCTGCATGTTGAACTTTTAAGGCACAATAATTATCATATTTGCTTTCAAATTAAAATAAGCGTCAAAGCTTAGAACTTCAAAAGTATCTGTCCTTCCTTAATGCCTTGTCAATTTATAACATCAGCTATCGATCCTGTTGTTATTCAACAGTTTATTTACTTGTTCAGTTTGTGATTTGGGACTTAAGTTTAGCAATTATAAGCTTAACTGTTCTATTTTTCAAAATGCCCATCCTATGTTCTATTTAAATATTTAGTCAACACAACATCTTCCCATAAAATTGAAGGTGCCAATCTTCTCGCAAGCAAAGTGGTTGATTTTTTTCCCTCCTTCACGGTCTACTTCCCAACTAAAGCTTTGCTTGTGGTTTGAATAAATCATTCCCATGGTTTAACTTATGGATTGCCTGCTGTAACAGTGGCTTCAAAAGTCCTCTCTCTACTTTCGTCAGTAAAGTACTCTGGAATTACCATATATACTCAAGTAATAGTCGATCTCCTATAAAAGTCGACCCTCTATTATTGGCCAAATAACCCAGAATTTTCCATATATCTTGTGTAAAGTTTGACCCAAGTTCTTCACAGATAACAGATCAACATTTGAGTCAGTGTGCTGGTTGTTACGTCCTGCTGCAGCATTCCAGTCTGCCGGTTGCACTGCTTCCGGTCTTCCAGTTCGCTGGCTATTGTGCTCTGGGTTTTCAGAATTACCGTCATTCATTTAGAGATCGGTTGGACTTCTGCTAATGACATGGTATGAATTTTGACGGGCATGAATTTCAGTCCCTCAAAAGTAGTACCCATGCAATTGACGACCTCACAAATTTAGCCTTAAAGTAGTCAAAAAATTGACTATTACTTGAGTGTATACGGTAATTTTTAAGTTGTTTCTTTGGTCACTTTAATTGTGTTTGTGGCTCTGCCGGCTTTATGGCCCTTGATTTCCCTACTATTGTCTCATGCTATAGTGCCTGCTATGGCGGAAATATTTGTTGTGAATTACAAGTTTATTTTTAATTGTTAGCCTTTTTCATTTATTTGAGTTGTTATTTTAAGATTTTTGAAATCTTAACTCTTTCTAGCTCTCATGGGTTTTCTTTCTGCGCCTCCAAGTCTCATGTCAAAGCTTGAGCCTGGAGTGCCAGTTCCCTCTCTTTATTGTTTCCACAGGTATTATATAACCTGTGATATTATATAACTTGATAACAAAGTGAACAAAGAAATTACAGCACACAAAACACTATTTGGCCTGACTGATCCACTTGAATGCTCCATAAGAGCTTGCTTTCTTCTTTCACCTTGTGCTATCTTTGAATCCTCTGTTTGTATCCACTTTAAGGGCATTGCTTAACTCAGGTGGCCAAATAACAACTGGTTTACAATACACAGTACAGTGATGCTGACAGCATGGGCTCAATTCCTGAACTGGCTGAAGTTACCATGAATGACTCTCCTTCTCAACTCATCCCTTAACCTGGTGAAACCTCAGGTTAAATCATCACCAATGATCTCTTTAATGAGAGCAGCCCTACAGACTAGTATGATTATGACAAATTTACCTTTTATTTATTTAGTTTCCCATTAAATGCTTTTCATGTCAACAGCTGTTTGTGGTAACGGTTTCTACATTTTCACTAAGCTTTCAATAAAGAAACTTCTCCTAAATTTGTTTACTGAACTTCTTTTGTGATTTAGCTTCTATTTATGATGATTGAGTAGAAACATCCTTGTTATGAAAATTCTAACAAACACATTCAAATTTTTAAATACCCTTTCCCTTTCATGTCAGCATCTCTTCCCTCTCTAGTTAGAATAGAGAGCCACAGCCTATTCAATGTTTCCTGATAGCTCTTATCTCTAGTTTCTGCATCATCTTTCTAAATCATTTTGGTAACTTCCCCAGTATTACACCCATATTACAATATGGATATCGTGATGTGGAGGAGCTGGTGTTGAACTTTGGTGGACCAAGTTAAAAATCACAGGTTATAGTCCAACAGGTTTATATGGAAGCACTAGCTTTCTGAGCACTGCTCCTTCATCAGTTAGTTGTGAAGCAGGGCCATAAGACACAAGTTAAAGCAAAAGTTTACAATGTCATGCAACTGAAATGATATATTGAACAAACTTGTATTGTTGTTATGTCTTTCATCTTTTAGAATGGATTGCAGGTTTTGGTTCATTAATATGTAAACCCCAGAACTTCTTTTAAGTCCTTTTGAATATGGATATCAAATACAGTAATGAACAATAACATCATCAAGATGAATGAGCAGAGTAGATCAGGGAATAAAGAAGATTGGAAATGAAATAGATTTCTTTTATTTTGCATTATGCCCTTGAAATATATCTGTACTGTGGGATCTATTGCAAGTACAAAATATATGTGGGCCATGTGAGTTCAAGTTAAAACTTAGAACATTTTAGAAAAACAGATACGTGAAAGGTAATATATCTACTCCGGATGGAGAAATCTTTTAGTTAGGAAAGCAAGCTAACATTTTGAGTATTCCAGCATTTGGAGGAATTTGCTCCTGAATTTTAAAATTTGTAATCTTGTTTTCTAATCTGAAATCCCAGTCTCACCCTCACACTGTCATATTACTCAACTTCTTTTAGCTATGCAGCCCTCTGCACTCACTCGGCTCTTCCAATTCTGGTCTCTGGTGGATCCCTAAATTTAATGGTACCACTTCTGATAGCCATGCCTTCAACTACCTGGGTCCTAAACTATGGAATTCCCTCCTTAAACCTCTCTCTGTTCTTTTAAGATGCTCAGTAAATCCTATTTCTATGATGAAGCTTTTGGTAATGTGTACAAATACATTTTGATATGATCTATTTGATGTTGTGCCTGTGATGCTGCTTGGAACATGTAATCACATTAGAAGCACTACATAAATGCAAATTGTGTGTTTTCCTCAGAGCAACTGAATAGGAAAAGTTTAATAGTCCAACAAACACTGCACTCGCCCCCATCCAAACCCCTATCTTTGTTTCATAGATTATCTTGTGCTCTACTCTTTCTTTCCATATCCTTCCACTCTCTCTAAAAACAAATAAGTCTGTTGGCCCACTTGCATTAACCATTCAATGAATTCCTCATTAACTCATTAAAATTCTTTCATTATCCTGGGTAAAACAGTAGAGTTTGTCTTCTCTTCATCCTTATACCTTTAAACTCACTTCCTTACTTTTAGATGATTGGTTGCAGTGAAATCTATTTATTATTTTTGTTTTTATCTATTTTTGGATAATTTCTAATCTTACCACTTAGCTGGGAATTCCATTTGTGTAACCTATACAAATTTATACTCTTGATTAGATTTTGTAAATCAGGGCTCTCTAAATGTTTTTCTACCATGCCAGTGTTTCTTGCTGAGCATTCCTGGATGGTTTTAGGTCTTTACAGAAATCCCCTTCCCAAAATATAAGAAAAATACAAATCTGGCCCTGATTTGTTTGCCTTCTCTCTTTTTGTTTTATAAATGAATATTTGGATAATCACATCTCATAGAATCCCGACAGTGTGGAAACAGGCCATTTGGTCCATCAAGTCTACATCACCTTCCCAAAGATCACCCCCCCCCACCCCCCACGCCCCCACACCCCTAATCCACAACCTTGCATTACCCATGGCCAATCTCCCAACCTGCACACTTTGGACTGTGGGAGGAAACTGGGGCACCCGGAGGAAACCCACACAGACACAGAGAATGTGTAAACTCCACACAGACAGTCACCCAAGGCAAGAATCAAACCTGGGTCCCTAGTGTTGTGTGGCAACAGTGCTAACCACTGAGCCACTTGCTCCCAATTTTTTTTACAATATTCATTTCCTCAAATTTACTTAATACATAAAATGACTGCTTTAACCTAGCAATTTTTAAACCTAAAGTGACTATGTTTGAAAAGTAATTAATTAGCTGTAATACATTTTGGAACACTGGAAGAACACAAGCTTTTAACTTCATGACATAAAGAGAGGACTGAGACCACAGGTGGCATGTAGGTTTATAGTATCGAAGTGTAGCAATTAGCTGAATTCAGGTTCCTTTGAACTGCATACTTTTACAGATAGATGTAAGATTTAGCTCTCAGTCTGACCTAGCTCTTTCAACCAGCGCAATAAATTCAGCATCAAGGACACCAAGATCACTGCTGGAGATCTAGACAATAATAACACCAACTAAACCTGCAAACTTGTTCTAAAATGGATCAAAATTGCATCAATGACAGACTCACTGCATGAGAGGTCTGTAGACACTGACATTTAGACAGATTGAGTGGAATTAGAGAGAAAAAGGTGGGGGGTGGGGGGAGCATGGTGGTGGTGGTGCTGGATTACAAGGCTGGAGAGGAGGCATGTCCTGGGCAGTCAAAGGCAGTAGACTGAATTTTCACAGACACATTACAAATATGGCAATGAAGATCTGAATATGCAATTTCAGCCCATGAACAGAGCAACTACTATTTTCATGTTGGGAGAGAGAATGTGAATAAGGTTGTACTTCACTTAAGACACTGTAGATGTTGAAGTGCAGCTGCTTCAGGTTGAACTGATCTTTGCTAGTAGGATGTCCAAAATACAAGTTATGTAATTTAGACCTATTAGGAGAAGATCTAATGCTACTGGGGTTCCATGGATGTGTAGTGATTGACCACCAACAACCACAACCATTTTCCTATATGCCAGGTACGACTCCAACCAGTTTGCCCCCTGATTCCTATTGAGTCCAGTTTTTTGCTAGTGCTCCTTGATGTCACACTTGGTTGAATGCAGCTTTGGTGTCAGAGCTGTCACTCTCTCCTCTCCTCTGGAATTCAGTACTTTTGTCCACACTTGAACCAAGGCTGTAATGAAGTCAGGAGCTGTGTGGCACTGGCAGAACTAAATTGGGCATCATTCAGCGGGTTATTGGTGAGTAGGTGCTGGACTCCAGTGATGATTGAGCATAGAGTGATGGGGTGGTAATTGGTTGGGTTGGATTTGTCTTGCTTTTTGTGTACAGGACATACCAGGGTGATTTTACACATTGTCAGGTAGATCTTAGTGTTGTAACTGTACTGGCTAAGGGAGCGGCAATTGCCATAATGTTGTCAGGGTCCATAGCTTTTCCATAATCTAGTCGCCCCAACTGTTTCTGGATATCATGTGAAGTGAATCAAATTGGCTCAAGATTGGCATCTGTGATTCTGGAGATCACTGGAGGAGGCTGAGATGGGTCACCTTCTCACCACTTTTGGTTAAAGATTGCCGCAAATATTTCAGTTTTATCATTTTCACTGATGATGGAGATATTGAGGATGGTGATATTTGTGTTTCTTTCTTGTTGATTTCCTCACCACCTGCCTCAGCTCCAGTCTAGCAGCTACATACTTTCAGATCTGATCAGCCCGATCAGTAGTGCTGCTACTGAACCACTTTTCATGGTGGACATTAAAATCCTCCACCCAGAGGACATTGTTTGCCCTTGTGACCCTCAGTGCTTCTCTGTGTTGTTCAACACGGAGGAGTACAGATTCAGCAGCCTAAGGAGGATGTTAATTAGTAATCAGCAGGAGATTTCCTTGCCCATGTTTAACTTGAAACCACAAGACCTCATGGAGTCTGGAGTCCATGTTGAGGACTCCCAGGGCAACTCCATCCCAACTGCGTACCACTGTTCCACCACATCTAATGGGTCTGTCCTGCCACTGTGACTGGATATATCCAGGAATGCTGGTGGTGTCTAGGACATTGTTTGTAAGGTATGATTCCATGGGTATGACTATGTCAGGCTGTTGCTTGACTATGTCAGGCTGTTGCTTAACTAGTCTGTGAGAGCACTCTCCCAATTTTGGCACTGGCTCCCAGATGTTAGTGAGGAAGGCTTTGTAGGTCAGCTGGTGCCTAGGTCGATGTCAGGTGGCCTGTCCAGTTTCAATTTCTTTGAAACCTCCACAGCAATTGACACAACTGCTCAGCCATTTTAGAGGGCAGTTGAGAGTCAAACACATTGATATGGATATTAGATTAGATTAGATTAGATTCCCTACAGTGTGGAAACAGGCCCTTCGGTCCAACAAGTCCACACCGACCCTCCAAAGACCAACCCACCCAGACCCATTCCCCTACATTCACCCCTGACTAATGCACCTAACACTATGGGCAATTTAGCATGGGCAATTCACCTGACCTGCACATCTTTGGATTGTGGGAGGAAACTGGAGCACCTGGAGGAAACCCACGCAGACATGGGGAGAATGTGCAAACTCCACACCGACAGTTGCCCAAAGGAGGAATTAAATCCGGGTCTCTGGCGCTGTGAGGCAGCAGTGCTAACCATTAAGCCACCATGCCGCCGTGGGGTCACATGTGGACCAGACCATGTAAGGATGGCAGATTCCCAGAACATTAGCTGAGTTTCTGGATTAATAGTATAGCAATAATGTAATAATAAAGGAGAGGCAACCATCTCTCCTTTAATTAACTGTTTAATCAATTAATTACATTCGTCATTGCAAGCTACTCTCAATAACATTGTCATGAAAATATCACCAACTGTTGTAAAAAACCCCTTTGGTTCATTAATGTATTTTGTGGAAAGAAATGTGCCATTCTTCCCTGGTCTGGTCTACATGCGTCTCCTGACCCACAACAATAAGGTTGACTTGTAACTGCCTAGTAAAACACCTGGTTCAAGAGTAAACAGGGAGGCAACAAATTCTGGCCTTCTCACCGATGGCCACAATCCATTAAAAACAACCCATGGGTGTCTTTTTCCAGATGTGCTATGAAATTGTGCCAGATATTTGATACTATCTTGCCTAATGGTTCCTTCCAAAAACCATGTTTTATAATATTTTACTATATCAACAAACTGTCTCAATGGTGAGCTACTTTCAAAGTGTATTCAGTTGCTATGTGGGTGAACCAATTTTGCAGCAACAGTGTCCTGGAAACAGTAAATGAGATAAATGACCAGTCAAATTGTCTTTAAGTGGCATTAGCTAGAACATTCACTAAAGTAAGAATCAATACACAACAGTGCCTCCCCACCCCAACCTCCAAAAGCTACCCACTAGACTTAAGCTTAAACATTTTGTGACTGGTGATGCATGAGGCATGTTTATATTAGCTTTATATATCTAGTTTTTTCTGAGTGGGGTGGGGGAGGAGGTTGGGGGGCATCCTATTCATATCCACATTGTCAAGGTCCGTCAGGATCTTTTATGTTTCAATTGCATCTTATTCTTCAAAACTTCAGGGGACACAATCCTAGACTGTTCAAACTTTCTTCAGAAGACAACCCACTTATGCCAGGTACTAGTCTGGTAAAACTTCTTTGAACTGTTTCCAACACATTTATATCCATCCTTAAATAAGGAGACCAATAGTACTCACAATACTCCACTTGTGGTCTCACCAGTGCTTTATACAACTTAGGCATAATTTCCTGACATCTGTGTACAATTCCTCTCATGATAAACAATCACATTTGGTTTGCTCTCCTAGTTACTTTGCTGAATCTGCATATTAACCTTATGTGATTCATGTACTGGGACTCTGTAATTTCACTGCATCTCAGTAATCTACAATCTCTCACCATTTAGATAAGATGTCTCATTTTATTCTTTCTGCCAAAATGGACAATTGTCCAACATTATAATTCATTTTCCACATCTTTGTCTACTCATTTAGCTTATCAGTATTCCTTTGTCTCCCTACTTCCTCTTCATAACTTACTTTCCTATATTGCCTAAATTTAGCCACCATATCCCTTCATCCAAGTCATTTATGTAAAATGTAAAAATTCGAAACCCAAACACTGTGACACACCAGTCTTTTTACCTTGTTAACCAGAAAATGATTCATTTTTTGCCTACTCAAGCCAACCTTTCATCCATGCCACTTTGTTAACCCGAAATCAGAAACTTTTTTTCAATAACTTATTAAATGTCTTCTGGAAGTCTACATACAGCACGTCCACCAGTTCTCCTTTATCCACAACATGTTACTTCTTCAAAGCACTGCAGAATTGATTGGGAAGAGTCACCAGACTGGGATCTGTACTTTCTTCCCACAGATGTTGAGTTTCTCCAGAAATTTCCATTTTGAAACACAAAACCAAGTTGACTTACCTGAATATCTTGGATTTTCCTAATTGCCCTGCTAATAATATCTTTAGTAAAAGCTCTAACATCTTCCTGATGACAGTTATGAGGATAACTGGCATGTAGCTTCCTGGTTTCTGTCTCCCTCTTTTTTTGAATCAAGAGGATATATCCAATATTTTCCAATCTAATGAAACCTTGATTGAATCCGGAAAACTTGGAAATTAAATACAACACATCAACTATCAATGAGCTACTTCTTTTAAGACACCAAGACATTAAGGCTACCAAAACCAAATTATTCAGTCACATATTCATTGGTGTTTGTGGGATTTTGCTGTGTACAAAAGCTGTGAACTGTATAAATTCCACCTCAAGGTAGCACAGAGTATGCAGATGCAAAGAGGTCAAGTGAAATATTACCAGACACCTTTATAATGACAGAAATTGCAGGGATTTCACAAATGTTAAATTCAAATGAAAGTCAACAAAGCTTTCTATATAATGGCCAAGGCCGCCCCTTGCAATTGTTGCAACCCGCCACAACCTTAGTGCTGAATCACAGCCTAGGCAAAGATTGCAAATGTCAAAGGTCACAATGCCATTTGCACATGCATAAATGATGTCCATCTTCGCTGTACCATCTCAATATTTGTTTCACACACCCTGATGCACAAAACTGCTGTCTTGTTTTCCTACATACATCACGACTATACTTTAAAACTAAATAATTAGCTGTGAAGTGCTTTGGGGATGAGCTCAAATTATGAGTGAGCTATTGAATTAAATAATGTAGAGCCGTTGAGACAATTATCACACATATTTGAGGAACGTTAGATAAAAATATGATGAAGACAGGAATACAAGGCTAGGTCCTAAACTCGTGAACCATCACCCTAAACCTCTCTGCTTCTCTCTCCTCCTTTCCACAAAACATACTTCATCTGTTCTAATACCTCTTTATGTATTTCAGAATATGGTCCTGCCTTTGAATGTTCTATTACATTAAATGAACTAAGCTGCAGCATTATTGGGGGTCTTGATAAGCTTAGCTACAATAATACCTGATGGATTGAATGGCCTGTTTTTAATGCTAAAACTTGTTCCAATTTCATGTCATTTTAAAATGTTGATTTTTAAAAATTTCTTCCTTTCCTTCCTTGGAAAAACCATCTAAGTTTTCAGGAGATGAAACTGCAAAGAAGGTGTCCTTCCAGCAAGAAACTTTATCTGAAAGATTGGCTTTTTAAATATTTAAATAAAGCTCACAAAACCAATCCTATTCTTTGTATATTGAGTAGACTGTTCGAATGTGACACAGCCAGTGTGGACAGAGTTACTCACTGACAACAATGAGTCCAGGACCAAGGGGAGTGCTGTACAGTTTGTTAAAGGTACATCACTCTCCCTGGATTGCCCATTGCTGTATATATAACATCTGCTGTTTCATCCTGTCAATCATCATTTCTCTGTGTCAAGTTGCACTGGTTGTGGTGATCTGAATTTCTCTGTGTGGCCTAGTTATATTGGCTCAACAGCAGCATTTGTACTCAAAAAGTAGTCAGAATTATTGAGGTCTGATGATTTTACAAAGAGAGAATATGATTGTTGAAACATTTACAATTTGAGGCTTTGCAGATGACCTGTTGACCAAATATACAAAATAAAAGGCAGGTCTAGTGAGATTGCTTGCAACCAAAATGATTCCTTAATTTATATCAAACAAAGCGATAAACTTCTAAATGTACTTATTATCTTGAAGCAGAGACTGTTGAACAGGCTTGACAATATGATGAGGATGATCTGAGTTTCAGATTGGCACCTTCATAATGCAGAAGAGTATGGTGTTGGGAGATGAGAGATGGTGAACTAGTACCACAACCTGGGAATCAATGGGAATTATCCTGCCCCCATCCTGGTTTTATCCCTCATTTCCTCCAGATTAAACTTGAACTGACTCCAATTCATGGGCACAGTCCCCAGTGTGGCTCCTCAACCTCGCCTTTGCTAAACATTGTATTCAGCCAAATCAGGTTTTTGTTCAATATTCACATGTTAATTTTACAAAAGTGATCCTGGCTGGGTGTTCTGTTCCTTACCCAGATGAGAGGATATGGATTTGAACACTCTGTCCCTCAATTCTGGCTGAGGTTAACGTAGAACATGTAACATCTGTACCTTTTGGTCTAGGTGCGATTAATTATGACATTGCACAAAAGCATAATAACTGGCAATTTTGGATCAGTCATCCATTTTTACATCTTGATTCAAATTTTGTTGACTTCAGTGGGAATGAAAATCAGGAGAGTTTTGAAATAGTGGCAGATCCAATATCATCTGTTTTCCACAAAGTCAAAAATACCTTCCACGGCCTAGAAATTGCTTTCCTTTCAGACATTGTTTTGGATGAATAGAAGTGCAGGAAAAAGTGTGTATACATTTCACAGAATTGATACAGTACAGAAGAAGGCCATTTAAGTCATCATACCTCTACCAGTTCTATTACTTCATGCCAATCCCCTGCTTCCCCATATCTTTGCACACCATTTCTATCCAAATGATCATTCAGTGCCCTCCTGAATGCCTCAATTAAACCTGCCTCTACCATATTCCTCAGTAATGCATTCCATACTGTAACTACTGACTGTGTGAAAATGACTTTCCTCGCATCATGCACCATGCTTATTTTGCACATCACTTTAAATCTGTGACTTCTCATTCTTTAATAAACCCATCCCTCTCTACAAACTCCACCTCAAGTGGGCTTTAGGGAATTTGGGCATGCAATGAAAGAGCCTATTACCTGTTGGGAGCCCCTTCTTATAAGATCAGATTGTCCTCAGGTATCTGGCATCGTTTCAGGAAAATAGGCCTTGCAATTACCTACAAACAAGGAGGTAAATAACAGGCCAGGAGCCAGGAGAAACAGAACTTGAGTCAGTTGAAATAAAAATTAGGAGAGTTGTAAAATGTGCTGTCGACTCAGATTCTGCTATTTTGCACTTTCATCCAAAGCAAGATCTCCCCGACTGAATTTCTACGCCTTACTCCTTATTTTAAATCAAGTAATCTTGAATTGGATCACACACTCAGGACATTTTTGCACAGATCTATTCACAAACAAAATGCAGAGGCCAAAAATTCCCATTATTATGTTCCCAGCCAATAGCGATACTGGACAAGTTAATCCCAGAGTGAAACTTGACCTGATAGATCATAAGAGTAAAGTTTGCAATTTTTCTAAGCAAAGTAATCATGCATGGAACATCTTCACAAAAGGCAGCCAATGTACTTTTAACAAACATTCTTCTTTTATCAAAAGAACATAAAAGTTTATTGGTTGCAAAAAGAGAACAAAAAGTCTAGTGAGGCCTATCTCAACATTGGGAACATCTCATTGCATCTTTTATGCACTTGCCAAGCAGCAATGAGAGTTTCTGGCTAGGCAGTAGCAAGTTGTCAATTAATGAGGATTATAACTTACTAAATGCCTTGTTAACACAATTTGCCTAATTAATATTCAGCTTCCCATCTTACTAAATACGCTGAACAAGCTAAATATTGAGAATTTTCGATGTATGGAACTCAGAGCAGCTACCTGGTGACACCAGCTCAGCACTGGCATCTCAGGGCACAATCTATGGGTATCAGCCACAAACAGCCCTCATCCATGGACATTGGCATCTGTCATTTGCCAAATCCTCATGACCAGCATGGAGCCTCTGTGATCCATTTAATAGAATCGAAAGGCTGCTGCAATGGTACCTTGCATGCAGAGCAGGCATACAGCTCATAGTTTGGATCAGGTTGCATCTCAAAACTGTTTGCTTGATATCATAGGAAATTACACTCTTTTTATGCCCTCAGCATCCATACCTTGCCATGATTGTTAACATGCCAGCACTTCAGCTAAAGCCAAAGGCTTTCAGTATTGACATAGTGACGTGTTTTTCTGTACAAGTAGGTGCTGCGGTTTGGGGATGGGGGTGCATCTTTATGAATGAGACATCAATTGAACATCAACAACATGTGCCAGCTGCATCTGACCAAATGGTTATGTTGGAAACTGGGTGGGGCTAGTCTTCAGTCCACTCAAGACGGTCTGCTGTCTGTCAGGAATTGCTAGTACCGTCAATCGCATGGCCATGGTCAGGGTTCTTAGGCCACTTACATTCAGGATCCATCAGGGCAGTGGGTAGTAGGCAGTAGTCAGTCCTGTAGGGCCAGCAGCAGCAGTCAGGGGAGTCACATATTGTCAGTCAAGAAAGTAATCAGGCATTTGGTCAGTCATGTCTCAGGGCTTATCATTGAAATTGATCAGTGGTCTGGAGCAAATATAGTCCAGGAGGCGCATCCATTGATTGTTAAGAACATAACAATATAAGAATTAGGAGCAGGAATAGGAAATTCAGCCTCTCAAGTCTCCCCCGCCATTTGAGACAATCATGGCTGATCTCATCTCAGCCTCAACTCCACTTACTTGCCTGCTCTTCATAACCCTTCAACACATTACTGATCTCCTCCGTAAATTTATTCAACGTCCCAGCATTCGTTGCACCCTGGGATAATAAATTCCACAGACTGATGACACCTTGAGGGAAGTAATTTCTCCTCACCTCTGTTATATCCATGCTGCCTCTTGTCCTAAAACTATAACCTCTCATTCTAATTGCACCACATGAGGAAAGATCCTCTGTACATCTTCTTTGTCGATCTTCTTTAACGTCTTGTACACCTCAAATAGATCTCTTTTCATTGTTCTAAATTCCAGAGAGTATGGGCCTAAACTGCTCAACCTCTCTTCATAAGACAAACCTTTCATCTCTGGAATAAATCTAGTGAACTTCCTATGTACTGCCTTTAATACAACTATGTCCTTAAGGAAGATGCAAAGGAGGGGCCTGCAGGCAAAAGGGGAGATCACAGCCAGAAAGGGTGGGAAAGTCCAGGCTGGAGAGTCGGGGTGTGGAAAGCAACTATTTTTGAAGGTGGGACAAAGATAATGATAGGAGGAAACTCAAAGTCTTTGAGGTAGTTAGACCAAAACAGCATGGTTAGCTCTGGGAGCTGAGAGCTGGGTGGCTGCTGGGTGTAGCAGATCATTGTGAAATATAAAATAGTCATTACTCATGATACCTGCATTTGGTTTGCTTTGTGGGGGCATAAATAAAAGTTCACATTTGGAATTGTCTGATTGATTGCCTGTATGTGATGTTCTCCTTTTGGGCAATGGCAGGATGTGGGTGTTCAGTGGGCATTGGGGACACAGTACGGATGACCCAGAGATGGTATTCAGGTAGGATAGAGCTAAGGAGAAGCTAACTATGCTATAGGTTATTAAACAATGACTAAGATGGAAGAATGGAGTTGTGTACATGAGGGTTTGTCAACTATGCCAACTATGTGTCATGTGCAGTATGGCTTTGTGGCTGCTGTGCCATTATGTTGCTACTCAGCATCAACACTGTATTGCCAACCTTTGAATAGGTGCACAGTGGCTTTTCAAAGGTGGCATGGATGCTGGAATGCTGATCTTTTGGCAGAAAACCACTGAGTGATGAGTTGTTCCAGAAATGCCATATGGTAAGACAGGGATAGAATTGGTCAGTGGTATTCATGATTTCTTGTCATATTTTATTTTATTTAATCACTGGCTCCTACCTATTCAAACAAAAACTCCTGTTATATAAAAGGCATCTGCCTCTCTGTTACCCCTTTAAAGGAAGGTAAAATGTAAACCCTTCTACAGCAGACAAGTCTGACAAACTGACAATGGCATTCACTGAACAAAATGGACTAAATAAAATAAAATCCATTTCATTCTATGCTTCCCTCTGCCAAATGACAAGGGATCAGGATATCAGATGAATATTTGATTCTTCAAATAAATTCACCTTGAGACATCACCCTGGACTTTCCACCTGTGGGAAATGTTAAAAATCAACTAATCAATGATGAGTGGGTATGAATTGTTCCACTAGCACTTCTTCCCCATCATCACTCAGGCAGTCCAACTATTGGGAGCACCACCAGCTTCAGGCTCCCCTTCAAATCGCACACTGTTGTGACTTGGAAATATATCACTGATCCTTCATTGTCACTAGGGTAATTCAACTCCCTGCATTAGTGACTGATATCAACTGACACTAGTCCTTGACATTTACTCAGTAACCCTTCCCAGACAGGTTCTTGTAATATGCTGTAAAATGAACAAGTAGAGACTAGAAATCTAAGCCTGTCCCTCAACACCCATGAAACAAAGGACATTAAGTTCTGTGGGAGTAGATCCTTTCTTTGAATTAGTTTTGGCAAAGGAGTCTAATATGAAGCATTAGCCTGTCTGTTCTCCCAAGTGCATCTCTACTGATGATGAAGTGAGCTCTCTTGTACTGTCAGCCTGCTCCAGAGAGGGATACATTTTATGGAGCTCTCTTCCTCACATTACAGTGCCCACAACATGCCAGCCTTGGGAGAGATGAGTGATGATTTAAAAACAAAGCTAGCAAAATGAAATTATGGTAATATGCTTTCACTTTTACTAAATGATTAATATTTAGAAGGTGTGCTACCAAAAAACAGAGAGGCGTAATGTGTACATTCACTCTAGAGAAGCCCTATCATTTTATACCAGCTTGTTGATATGTTACCAGAATATTTCACCTTTGGAGCAGTAACTTCAACAAGTTAAGTGTGCAACCGTGTATTGAACATACTGCACCTTGCTGTGTTATCTGTTTCAGATACATACTGAACAGAAAGGGAATCAGACAACCTTTCTTGATTTCACTGGTTATTGTCTGACCAATGCTTGTACTTCGATCAAAATCTTCCCTTTGTCTTTTATATGAGATTTTAAAACAGGAATCCTATCTGTCCTTTTAGATGGATGACAAAAAACCATAGCACATTTTTTCAAATGATTGTGGAATTCTCTCTGGTGTCAAAGGCCTATATGAATTCCTCAACAAATATCACTAAAATGTAGATGATCTGGTCTTTAAGACCTTGCTATGCTTGGGAACCTGCTATGCAAATATTTTCTGCAAAATTTCCCACAGTACATAGTGCTTACACTTCAGATGTATACTGATTACAGAACTGAGACACATGCGTGAAGTTTAAGGTACAGATCAATAGAATACAGTTGTGGAATTGAATAGCTGAATAGTTCCTACATAATTGACTGTACAATGCTTTGAAACACCTTGTGTCCTATCATATACAAGATCCTGGAAATACAAGTTGTGTACTATTTATGGCATATGGTATTTGATTAAGAAATGTGAATATTCATGAGGAAGCAGTAGAGTCTCCATCTTTTCTCTATTCAAGTTGCCAACTCCAACTGGATACAAGTGGTTTCCTACTACCACTTCAGTTAAAGGGGCCACACATTATTACAACATGACCCATGACAACGACTGATCCTGAAGCAACATCTATTAGTGACTTACATTGTTATTCAGTAACCCCTCACATCCAAGCACATGTGTCATTGACTGTACCTCTCCTGATACCTGTATCATGCCCTTCCTTCACTCCACCACTAATACCTACCAATAAAATATGAGGAGTTTGAGAAAAAGGAAGAAAACTTGCATTCATAGAGAACATTTCATATCTTCAGAATTCACAAAACATTTTACAGACAACAGAATAATTTTGAAAGGTGGACCTGTTGTAATATAAGCAATAAGGCAACCAATTTATGCACAGAAAGCTTCCAACAGTGTGAAAATGACCAGGTGGTTAATTTCTACGTGTTGGTTGTCAGATAAACATTGACCAGTACACTGGGGCTATCTCCCCTGCTCCTCTTTGAATCATGCGATCTATTGCATCTACATGAGAAGACAGGCTGCACTGGGAGTATTAACTTGGACTTATAAGAAAACTAGGGATGGGATGAAAGAAGTTTCATCTGTTAGATTCTCATTGCTGTTCTCACTTAAAGAATGTTATTCCGTCTATAATTAAGTGAGACTGTTGAGATAGAAGGCTGCAGTGGAGGATGCAGATCACAGCTTTGAATCAATGGCAATGGGGAAATAGATCCATCAGACTACAGAATTTAGAGAAAAAAAAAGTCTGCTTCCTGAGTTCAAAGCAACACCATGAAATCTCCTAATTAAAGGATAGAGCAGAGATGATTGGGAGAGGCATACAAAGAGAACCAGACAACATGCAGAGCAAAATCGTGACAGATCAAAGCAATTAACAGGTTATGTTAATAGAAGCCATGTTACTGTAAGCATCTGATGTCCAACTCATGCAGCACAGACAGAAATGAGGATCTAATTAATCTTATGAAGCATCGCTGAAAAAAAATTGTGGAGTAATTTGGCATTTGTAGTTCAGCAGATGGGTCAGAAAAAGGCAAAGTTGAAAAGAAGGAAAAGGAAAGGAAAGAAGATGAATGTGGTAGTGAAAGGACAGCGGCAGCAGGACGAGGTGAATGAGTGAAGTGAGGAGATGGAGGAGCAGGATATAGAATAGATGATGGAGGAGGAAGAGCAGAAGGACAAAACGATAGAGGAAGAGAGAGAGTGGACAAGTATTGGTGGAGATGGTGGAAGACAGTATGACAGTTTGACAATTAGTCACAGTCAGGCTCTTTGGGTTCATTATAATTAGTTGCTCAAATGTGACCTATTTTTCATCTTGAAATTGAATGGAAATTAATGTACAGACAGAAAAGTATAGAAGAGATATGTTTTATTAAGTCACTCTGAATGGTTGTTGAGCAACCTCTTGTTAATTTTCTATGCCAAAAGATGGGGTTTTTTTTGCAGCTTTTGATACCTTACCATCAAGAGTGCACAGCAAAATTGTTTTGGTGCATTAACTACGTTGCACCCCTGTGGGGGCCTAAGCCAGACAGTTTAGCCAGAGAGATCTTTGCCCAGTGGGAAGGCTGCTTCCAAAGGACTAGCCTGCAGGAGATGAAACTCGTTAAGTACCTCCGCTGCAGAGCTTATTTAAAAATAGATGAGTTCTTTTTAAATGTTGCTGTGTGTTCTCTCCGATTCATTTGACGACCTTCAGAAAGACAGCAAGCTGTAAGGAAAGAATGAAAGAAAGACTTGCATTTCTGTAGCGCCTGTTTCACACCAGGACATGCCAGAGTAGTTCACAGCCAATTAAATTCTTTTCAGGCTCTAATATAGTCACTGTCGTGATGTAGGAAAAGCAACAACAAATATGTGCACAGCAAGATCCCATGAACAGCAACATATTGAGGAAATTCTTTTCCCACGACACAACAATACAATGTTGAGCATGGAAGGAGAAACAGTGCACAGTAAACTGCACGTACATCTCTGGGTATGTGTGTTCACGCAATGACTTTTCACTTCTCAGCATGTGCATTCAAGTTCCATGCTGGCTGAAGGACTCTCCTTCTCAATCTCTCTCCTCACCTGAGGCACGATGACAGTCATCTCTGTCTCATGAGAGAGCAGGACTATGGTGACTTAACTTTTTTTACAATGGGAGTGGGGCGGATAGTTGCTGGGGGAGGTAGGGCCTATGTAATCATGGTGCTTGACCCAAAGTTATCAGTTTCCTGTTGAATAGGTAATATTTTACTCTCTGCATCTTTTCACCTTTGGGGCATGAATCAGAATGAAATTTGAAAAATTGACAAGAGAATCTGTGAAATAAATAAATATGAAGAAATTTCAGAAAAATTCCTAGTGTGTGGGTGAGCTCATAATACAAAATTACTTGTAATTCAATTCTAACCAGACAATTTTATCCAGTTAGACTAATGTATATGAATCAGACAGCATACCACAACAGTAAAGCAAGCCTCTAGCTTAATGGTAATGCTTTCTCCATTTGCATCAGAAGGTGGAGGTTAAATCTGAATTTATTCTGTCCGAAGGAATTTTGCCTCTGAACTCCGAAATGGTGTAGAGTGGGGTACTCACATCCTGTTATCATTATGGGTTCTCCTGTTGTGCAGGACTAACCATTCCACTGATTGATTAAGGTCCTGGAAGGATTGTTTGTCAACTTGATAGTCCATTACTATATCACATTTTAATTTAGATGAAGAGTGTGAGGATACAGAAATAATAATCAAAGTAATACGGAGGACTTTGGTCATCAAAATGTTTCCTTTCAAGTTTGATCTTTGAATCCTCCTGGACTGTTGGAGTTACAGCTTTCTGGAATAATTTATTATTTTCAGTGCAGTTTTTGGTTTGTATGGGGCCACAGCACAAAATCAAGAACTGGAATAATTTCAACAAAGAGGCAAAGGAACATGGGACTTGGAAAATTAAAACAGATTGATACGGTGGACACTGTTCCTCTGAGATTTGGGTTATGACACGTTGTTAATAGAGTTTAATTGTGTTTTAACTAACCTGAAAGTATTTGATGGTGGATGTGTTTATTCCCCAGAATATTATCCAAGATGATAATTCAGTAGAATATTAAGGAAATGCAGTTTTGTCCGACATGCTTAACACATTGGTCAAATATTTTTCATGGCTGTGATGGCCCCAGTACCATCTAAAAAGTCAGGATTAAGCCCACAACTGCAATCCAAGAAAGCCATAACGCAAGTAGGAAATGACAACATTCCCCACTGCTGTACACCATAGCTGAGTGCTGGGGTTTACCTTGTGGCCTTGCTGCATAGCTTGAGCACCATATCACTGGATTAAATACCAGCGATAGCAGGAGTCCCTTCAGTGGTTATTAATTGGTCACTGAAGGGTGTTGTGACGACGCTGTCAGTTTAAAAGGGTTATTTTGTCCTTGGTTTTTTTAAGAGAGGTTATAAAGGCAGAAGTGCTGAAGAGACTAGTTTAACAATGGAAGGGGAGTGGCCAGTTCTCCCAGCTTAGGTTTTATTTAGTGTGTTTTAGCTGTAGCAGTCATAAGATGTTGGGGTCCTGCCTGTAAGAATCTGTGTTTGAATTTACTTTTTTGCCAAAGGGGTGTGCTTAGGATTGGAACAGTTAATTAGTAACAGTTACTGTATCAGGTCAGTTAAGTTTCCTAATAGTTAAGATTTTCTAAATTCCGTTTTCTTTTGTTTGTGTTTCAACTGTAGTGTTTAAATAAATTCTGTTCTGTTTATAGCCGAGTGGTTTAACCAGTTGCATCACACCTGGGACCCCCACTTCACTTCCGCTTTTAAAATAAAAAAAAGGGTTAGGCTACTTCCTTAAAATATTTTGAGTGTCTGGCCTGGTCCATAACAGTATCAACTGGTCCAAAGGCAGGCAGGCTTTCCCAAATCACCTCTACCACTCGTAAAATTATAGGTAGGTAGGTGACAAACACAGTACCTCTTGATGTGACCAAATTAACATCCACTTACCCACAACCTGCAGCCTACTCCTGGGGATACAGTATCAAGTTACAACCATTAACTCACGTTTTCAGCAAGGAAAATGTAAAAGACTTCTATGGTACTACTTAATCGAGAGCAGAGTATCTTGACCAGCATTTCAGATCCAACCACTGCCAGGGACAGCATATTCACCAGCCATGCAAAATATTTGCTGTTTGTGTCTACAGTAGCCAAGTGGTTAAGCCACTGAGCTCACCAAATAGAGGTCAAGAGTTCAAATGAAATAAAATGTGCACCACAAAAATGATGATGAGAACTGCCCAATTGTTTACAAAATGTTTTGCAGCTACCCTTACCACCATTGTATGTTTCCAACTTCACAATAATGGTTGATTCTGCATGGCCTGGAAAGCTATTTTTAAAACAATTACTCCAGAACAGTAAAGAGCGTGAGCACCAATAGCATGTGGACTGCACTTTAGAAGAAGGCCCACACTTCCTAGTTAAAGCACCTGGGAGATAGACAGTCAATCTAGCCTTCTGTATAACACAAATTAAATTAACTAATTTACTGTGAAGCACTTTGAAACATTCTGAGGATATCATGAAATGCTAGGTAACTGCAAGATTTTCCTTTCCTTGCTATCACTATCTGGAAAAATAACAAACTTAGACTTTATAGTTGTAATTGCTTTAAGTTGAGTTACAATGCTGGCTTAACTCCAGCGTTGTTTACCAAATAAGAAGAGGGATCAGTATTGAACCAAGAGACATAAGGGCACATCGCTAGATCTTTACAATTCTCAGCTCACCTAGCTATGAAATAAAAATCCATCAAAAAATAAATCAATTCTCCCATCCCACCTCATCACTCTGTTCCCGTTGAGATCAGTCCAAACTGGAGGTGGTCATGTTTGGTTCATTGCTAGCCTGAATCGAGCGCATAGCAGCATAAAACAGAGGAGTAGCCATTCAGCCTTTTAAAAAAAATTATTCATGTAATGTGGGCGTCACTGCAAAGATCAGCATTTATTGCCAATCCTATTTGTCCATGAGCCTATCCAGCCCTTTTCTCCTTTGCTGGTTTTTTGAAAGAGCGATTTAATTGGTCTTATTTCCTTTGTAGTTTTGGAAGAGATCGCAATGAATCAAGCAAAAATGCATAGAAGTAAGCTGTTAGCTTGCTTAAGATAAACAACAGAAAAGATAGACTGTGAAATAGAGATCAAAGGTGGCATTTCAGAGAGACAAGTAGGAGGAAAGTGAAAGAAAGGACAGACCCAAGTTTTGTTAAAGAGAAAAATAGGAGTGGACCTTGTTATGCGGTACCGAGCAATGTGAATGTACATGTATCTAATTTGAGGTTGCTAAAAATGACAGAGGTTATGCTCTGTTATGCTCAGAGCAGAAATCTGCCAAAGTAAGAGGAAAGGGAGGATCTCAGAGAGAAGAGATTGACCCCAGAAGCTATTGAGGAACTCTGAATAAACAAGGCATTATTGATGGACCCAAGGTGTGCAGAGACGGTTGCAGACTGACAGTGGAAAAGCAGAGAATAATACAGAGAAATAGTAGAGGAACACATAGAAGCAGAGCACACCTGGAGCTGTTATTAGACAGATTATTTTAAAATAAAGAAAAATCTTTACTGGATTGTGGACATCACTTCCAAGAACAGTATTTGTTCTCCATTTTGAGAAAAAGATGATGAGAATCAAGTAGATATTTAGCTCACTTCAGAGGGCAGTAAAGAGTCAATCACATTGTTGTGGATCTGCAATTATATTGGCCTGACTAGGTAAGGATGACAGATTTCTTTCCCTAAAGGACATGAGTAGACCAGTTTGGTTTTTACAAAAATCCATAAGTTTCATGATTATTCTTACAAATACTAGTGTTTGATTTAATTCAATGAATTTGTAACCTCTCCAGTTTCCAAGCTCTTGATCGTTGTCCAGGCCTATTGGATCACAAGTCCGAATATACTTGATTTGGAAATGCCGGTGTTGGACTTGTGTGTACAAAGTTAAAAATCACACAACACCAGGTTACAGTCCAATATATAACCTAATATACCCATTACACAACTATTGTATTTACCCAGTGCATCAAGCACAGAAACAAGCCAATTAGCCCAACAAGTATATACCGGGATTATGCTTTACATGAACCCATTTTATTCTGTCACTTTTGATTCTTTTCCCCTCCAGTTTTTATCTGTTGTCCTTAAATGCATCAACGCAACCATTTATTGTCATAGGAGGTTTCACATTCCAGTTGTCCTCTGGATGAGGAAGTTTCTTCTGAATTCTCTATGGGACTCATTAGTGACTATCTTACCCTTATGCCCTTTAACTTGCATCTCCCCAAAATGTGGAAACATCTTCTCAATTTCCACACTTCCAACTCTCTTTGCAATCTTAAAAAAATTCTATCAGGTCAACCAACAGTGAGCCTTCTCTGTGCTAGAGAAAATGCCCCACATTGTTCAATCTTGCAAGCCAGCTGTAAGGTCTTAGACCTGCATTTTATTTTGCATTTTCTCCAGTCCGTTGGTATTCTTTTCATGATAAGGTGATCAGAATGTTAACAGCACTGCAAATGTAATCAGGATCTGTTAAGGAAGCAAGTAGTGAGTAAGGAGCCTGTTCCACCTACCAACCGAAAATAATCAATTGAATGGTGCTATCTAGAATGGTGTTTAAAACATTGATAAAATTGATTTTTTAAAACTTTGAATTGCAGTCTGCTGCTAATGCAAAGATTCCAGCCCATAGTTAAGAGCACAGAATGATATTTGGGAAGATGATTGAGATCATAATTCTGAAAACTGGGATCGTGTGGTGCAGTGGTTGTGAACCTATGTCTGGTCTAGAGGCTTGGGTTCAAGTCCCACCTACTCCAGAACTGTGTATATCTATAGTCCTGTCAACATTTCAAGAGATCTGGGACTTCAGAATGGAAGTAGGGTTGACAACTCTTCAAGAGTGGCCCAAAATTTCCATGAATTGAAGATTAATCCCATAGACACTGCTGTAAGACACACCTAAGAAAAATATTGTATGGGCATTTCGTAAAAGACTTTTTCAATTCCTTTGAAAATTTTGGTTTGTTATTTATAACAATATTGCAGGTTAAGAAAAAAGGCTGCTTGACTGATAATTAACAATTATTCAACTGCATCGTGATGAGGTGGTTTTTGGATTTCCTAATGACTGTCAGAACATGTAGTACAGGATGGTTGTGAGGAGTGGCAACATCAGATTCATGGGGCAGATGAGGCTGACAATTTCTGCAAATGGAATTTACAATCATACTCTAATCTAGTCACATAACACACAGTTCAGGTTTTTTTCCACAGACCCCCTTGTCTTTCAACATTAGAGACTTAAGTGGCTGCTGTCTCTCTGTACTTTAATTTGTGGGTGATGTGGGTTTAGTAAGATACAGAACAGAAGGTCATTTGGCCCATTGTGCTTGTGGTAGTGCTTTGAAAGAGGGCTCCAAAGAATCCTGCTATTCCTGTTCTTTTCTCATAGCCCTCCAAAGTTTCTGTTCCATGGACATTTCCATTTGAAATTTACTACTGAATCTGTTTCCATTATCTTGTTCGGAAAGTACATTTCAGATCATAACACGCTGCATTAAAAAACTTGTCTCCTCATCTCTTTGGCTTTGACAATTACTTTAAATCGGTCTTCTCTGGTTATTGCCACTGCTGCCAATAGAAACAGTTTCCACCAAATTACTCTGTTGAAGTCATTCATAATTTTGTACATTTCTAGTAAATCTTTTCTTAATTTTCTCTGTTCTAAGGAGAACAATGCCTTTTTCTTCTACATAACTGAAGTCCTTCATTTCTGGTACTATTCCAGTAAATCACGTCTGCACTCCTCCAAAGCCTTAACGTTTATTTAGACATTTGAACAATGCAGTGTAAATGAATATGAGAATGTACCAAAGCATGTGATGAGGCCAATGGAGAGGAGGAGAGTGGTCTCAATATGAAAAAGCTTGACATCTAACAAAATACATCAGCAGATTTTTATTTTGTATGAGATGCCAAGGGAACCTCCAACAATGACTACAATCTATAATCCAGTAATCAAAATCTATTATAGATGGAGAGATAAAGTAAGGTACTGAGTGATACAACGCGAGAAACAAACAGTGAGACATACAGTGAAACATAGAAATACAACATTACATGGAGGTGGACAAAATGACAGTCAGGAAGGTAGGCGGCTGGGAACAGCAACAAGCCCTTTCTGACTTCACTAAGTATATTTTTGTCAAGTGGATCAAAGTTATCCAGTTCGATGACTTAAGGCAGGTCGTCAACATGATTATCAGTGAAATGTTGCAACTTGACACCTCGGTATGGGAGTTGACAGAGAAAGACATTGTGAGAAGGAGAGAGAAAGACAGATAAAACTGAAACAGATGGATAAAGAGTTGGAAAGAGAGTGAAAGAATCATGAAAAGCTAATGAGACAGAGACTGAGAGAATTAAACAGAGAATAAGAATGATGCCATATGAAAAAGAAAATGAGTAAGAATGAGGATATGAGTGAGAAACAGTGAAAAGTTAAATGACAATGAGAGATGTGTTAGGCTCACCACGTCCAGAAACAGTATGGAGCCAGCCACAGGAGCTTTCAAGGGCAGAGAATGGCTGGTTAAAAGATCTGCCTCAGGATTCTGCAACTTTGCCTTAGTTGTATTAAAAAGCATTAAAACAAATAACAACTCTCTAGATTTCAGTCCACATTACACCTCAGCCCCTTCTACTTCTCATGCCCCATAACTGCTAATCTATGCTCTTCTACCCATGCCTATGGCGACTTAAATACGGGATGGTGATGACCTAATGGTATTATGGCTGGACTGTTAATCCAGGGACCCAAGTAATGTTTTTAGAGAGCAACATTCAAATCCCACCATGGTGGTTATGCATTTAACAAACAATCTGGAATTCAGAGTCCAATGATGACTATGAGTCCATTGCTGAATGTTGGGGAAAAACCCATCTGGTTCACTTCTGTCCTTTAGGGAAGGAAGCGACCATATGAGGACTCTCAACTGTCCTCTGGGGAATTAAAGATGGGTAATAAATGCTGGCCTATTCAGTGACACCCTCATCCTGTGAATGAATGTAACAATTATATCCCCACACCAATTGATGCTCCTCCACCCACTGCTGTGCCACTTTGAAGCTCTGACATAAACGTAGTGCCATTTCTTGCCAGCCAATAACTCCCACACATTCGCACAGCCTCTAGTTGCCCCATACCAATTTAGTGTCAAATTATACCAATCCATGCTTCATGCACTCTGTACCTGTTGCCATTACAATTTCCATATCACCTCAACCAGTATCTACCATGGGCAAACCAGGTTGCCATGCTGAAATTCAATAAAGTTCCAAGCATCTATTATAGACATTTATCCCAGTCATTGATAAAAAGCAGTTCAATACATTTAAATCTCTAGTCCCACATTAAAGACATATAGTTCCTGAATAATCTCTGGGATTTCAGTAGAACTGTGAATCTATGGGTTCCCTACTATGATAATGATAGATTGTAGAAGTATTAAAGTAGCATTGATACTGTAATGATAGCCCTCAGGCTAATGTCAACAAACAGCTATTGAAAGTATCAGCACCCTTGTTCAACTTAGAGAAACAGCAGGTATTTTACTTTCAAAACTTAAAGAGCAGTGGATTTAAATTGCTTGACAGTTTAATTGTTTCAAAAACCTTCTCCACATTTTATTCTTATCAATGTCTACTCTTAAAAATCATACATTATATATTATGGGAAATGGACCCCACTCCAGCAAAAAATGGGATTTGTTTGAACACTGCACTGGGTTCAAATTCTATAGGTGTGAATCATATACTGCCTTCACCCCCTGGCAAAAATAGGACTGCTGTAAATAAGGACAAAACTCCTGGGTGCCAAATTCCAATGTTGGTTAAGGTATGGAATCTCTGTCCATAATCTAGGTCAAAGTGACACCATTATGATCATCCATTTACCTCCACTATGACTTGGGGCCAGGCTTTTTTTTTTATCTGAACAAGAATGATTGTTTTTTTTTAAATTCTCGAGCTACTTAATTCATCCAAAACAAACTTCCAGCAACTGGATTTCCACATAACGAACACAACAAGGAAGCTGTGAGGGACCTTATGACTGGGATTTGAGGTATTGAGCCATTAAAGTTAATATCTTCAACATAGGCTACAGATCTATCATATTGTTGATGACTATACTTTGCAGGGACTCTGCTCAAAAGTACAGAGTTTTGTAGCATTGACCTGCCTTCCCTATGTACCAAATTAGTCATATCTACAGCTCAGCAGTGGGATAACATGTCAAACAAAGATTTTTTGTCATGTTTCTGAAACGAGACAGGAATGTACCTGAAATAATAAACAGAAAAAGAAATGTCTCTGTATGAATAACATTACTACAAGGAACTGAAAACATTGTACCTACTAAAACTTGCTATAAAACTGTCAATCTTTCACTATGATTGATTGATTTAATCTATCAGAAACATTTTCATTTGATGAACAGTTGTTAATCTTACCAGGAGACTCAACAGTCCCCCAATCTCAGCATCAACAAGAGAGAATCTGGAAGGCTCAGTTGAGTGTGTGAATTATTATTTTAGTCAGTGTTTTTCTATTTCAATTAGACATAGCTCAGGATTTACAGGGTTATAGTCCAATGAATATTGACCACAAAATAATTGAAAATCAAGTTGGACCCTGCAACAAAGCTACATTACAATGAGAATTCACTGCTATCAAATAACAGTCATTCGAAGCAAATTCAATCCATTAAACAGTTTTGACTGACTAGATTTAAAGTTAGGTAAATTTGCAGTCTTGATAAATCTCACCCCCCCCCCCCACCCCTTCAATGCCATCTTGTATTTTTATGCCAAGGTCAATGCGATAAAATTTTGGTTTCGATTAGGTTTGCGGAGTCAGGGTATTTGCCAGCTTGAGCTGTAGTTGATTAAAGAAATTTCTCAGTTGGGCTAACATTTGCATCAATGAATAGTGACGCCCCACTGTGTGAGTTAAAGGAGCATCTGCCTTCTGTTGTTGGAGCTGTTCATTCTGAGCTTCACCAATTTGGTGCTGCCTTCTAAAAGCCGAGGTTAGCCTGCACTCCAAAAGAGACCAACATCTGTGGCCCCATTAAGGTCTTCTATTGTCTGATGGTCAGTCGTGTTGTGTAGACACATGATAAATACATGCAAATGAGGGTGAATTATTTTTCCTCTGCCCATTTCCACTTGTAGAATACTGGGAAAAAGCTACCTGATGGGAAATGACAGCAGAGGTTGGAGGGGGTTGGTCCAGCACTGTAACTTAAAGAGGGAACCCATGCAAGGCAGTGTGGAGATGGATCCAACATGGTCTTCCTAGTGAATAGGCAGCACCTATTCTAATATAGTTGTCCTCCCTCCACATCCCCCAAGTGAACCAAATCTTACCATCACTGATGCCAATATACTTCAGCTTTTCAGATGTACCTTTCAGAAATGCTGACTGGATAAAATTATTAGGTCTTTTTTCCTCTTATCCTCACCCTCCCTAGGGTACCGAAGCTAACTGGAGCAATTAAACCATTGTCCTAATTGAGACTTGCTACTCCAGAGAATGAACCTGATGGATTCCTGGTTTATATGACTTTGTTCCACATGGAACTGTGCAATTACCCACTGAGCTATCAGGTGCACAGCATTGGCTTTGAGGATCAATAACCACATACATTACAATCTAGATGATGCCTTGGAAATGACTCACACAGAATCAAGAGCATTCAGAGCTTGGCAGGTTCTCACAAAAATTAATTAAGTTGTATAAATTCTGTGGAAATAGTTCCAGTCCCAAACTTTAAACTAAGCAAAGCAAATAAATTAAAAGAAAAATTTGGACTTACCGTTTGAATTTCGTTGTCCAATTGAAGATCACACTTTTAAAATGGCTTGTCGTCAGAATGAAAATGGCTGTAAATCTCCAAAATGCACCAATAAACTTATGAAATGGCTGTTGTATCACTCATAATGGCTGCTGCATCATTCAAAATGGCTGCCTGCCCTGTCTACACAAATCAAAATGTGAAAGTAAGATCCGTTGTACCTGCCAGTTATTACGTCAGCTCCGGACTATGCTGTAGCCTTCGTCGATGCAGCCATGATTTTGGACTCGACTGTCAGTTAGCCTGTCATGTGCCAACAAGAATCGTAATTCTAAATTTAGGCCACGTTTGAGCCAATAAATCATAGGCCAAGCTAATAGATCTTATTTCTAAATGAAATGATGCTTAACACAAAGTTTGAACACAGGGGTCATTCTTCCTGAGGGCTACAATTGCTAACCCTCCAGGAGTTTCCAGAATTTAATCAGTAATGTCAGGAACTCTGTAACCAGCAAACCCAGAATAAAAGTAATGGGAACATTAATAAAAATTGCTTTTAAATTTCTTTGAAAGCTTTTGTTTATTAATTATAAAAATATTGGAAATGTGAAGAATGTAATCAGCAAGAACCATCCACTTTGGATATAGAGTCTGTTTGCTTTCAAATTATTACTGATAGGTGAGACAGGATAAATGTGCTGGATAATCAGTAATGGGTATACTGCAGGCTGGGCAGTAGGAGGAGGGCAGTTATGTGATGAAGTCTCTTGGAATATGCCCAACCAGACTTGGCAAATCCTCATGAGGCCATGTGAAGATGTAATGGTAATGCATTTGCTTTCAGTTTTGATGGTGAAAATATTTGTACTAACCACAGGAATTCAATGAGACCTTCTTGCTAACATAATCAATAAATAATAACATCTATGAAGCATAATCTCCTTTGATTGTGATTATAATGATCAATATAGTGCTATGCATAACAATTCGCCAGCCAAACGAAGGTCACATGGCCAGATTAAAGATTTCATGGGTTTAGTGCTGCCATGTATTTCTCTGGTTTTAGACAAGATAGCTCTCTCTTTGACTAGTGTCCACAGATTTTGAAGGTGAAAAATAGGCACCAAAATTTCTCATCTCCCTCTTTCTGAATTACCTCTCTTAATTCCTTATTTCCTTCAGTGATCTCCTGGATGGGTTTTCAACCGTGAAAGGGACCAGTGAGAAATTTTCCAATTATTTTACCGTTTTGAATTTTGGTTTTCGTCTGCAAATTTTTTTGCATCTCCCAGGGTGCTGTTTGACTTGGGTTGCACAACGATTGGTGGAAAATGTTGCTCTCAGCACCATACTTAGAGGACAATGATGATGAACCAAATGGTCCTGCCCAGCCACTCAATGTCGTATTACATGTTATGATGTGGTGGCTTTTGATCAATGTGTAATCTCAATAAAACTTCAGAACTCAAAGACTAGTGAATGACCATATGTAGCCTCTTTGACCCAGCTAACATTACATGTAACGAATGTTTTGCTTCCCAGTGGATGATTTAAAGCAGGAACACATACAAACAAAAAGGAAACATAAATTCAAACAAGTTAAATGGCACATATTCCATATCTGCCGTTCTCTTGAAGGTTTCAATTCCAGCATTTGAAATTGGAACCAAAGATCCCTTGCTAGACGCTTGGAGTTGATTTCTAGTCTGTCTTCTTGACGAAGGAAATAGCCCAATAGAGAAGAAGAAGCATATTCAGAAAATCTGCAAAACTATTCCTCCCAAAATTAAGATTGCTTCCATGTTAGATCTTATTGAAGTATTTCTCACACTTTCATCATGAACAGTAGGATTTAAGTATTTAAGCCTAGATAAGCCTCTCATCGACCATCGCAGAGGCAAAGATACTGCAAATGCCACAACCAGTTCTTACCTACAGGTAAGGCCCACATATGAAATAAACAATTCGAGCATAACTGGGATGTTTTACATTTAGTAGAAATCAAGTATCAGGAGTAAATACAATACAATGTTAAAAGTCCATAGAATCAAGTCCACAGACAATCAGTTGTGAAGACCTGTCAGTAATTGGTCAAATGTATCCCGCAGTCTCAAAAGTTTAAATTATGCCAACAGGGTGTTATACATGAACAATACCAACAGCCCCAGAACCCTCATGAAACTTTGCACTTGATAATGAACATGATGCTTTTTCAGACACATGGACTGCTACAGGGGTGAGAAAAGAACTTTCTGGACATTCCACAATGACATCATGAAATGGCTTACAGAATGAAGGCTCCTTTCTTCGCCAAATTCAGTGGAAGTTGGAACATATCAAGAACTGAATTCTAGAAATAACTGTAATCCCCTTCTTCCAACAGGAGTCTGTACTTGAAGCCAGCATGAGTCAGAGAATGAGCTACATCTATATCTTTCTACCAATTCACTTGCAACTTCCAATGAAAATATCAGTTGATGGAATCACTCCTTTTACCTTTCTGTACCAACCTGAAGCTTTTTTTCTTTCTCAAATTCCAATACTTAATTTTCTCCTCCCATTAATTGTTATCTGATGTTTAAGTTACTCCCTTTTCCTGTTGTTTAGGTGAAACTCAAGATTTTTCTTAACTCAAATGTGTTAAATTCAACTCTTTCTAGATTTTTTTTTCACTTAAACTTTCCTTTCTGCCTTTTTGTTGTTTGAGAATATTCAACTTTGACTAAACTTTTGCTTTTGAATGTCTGATATATTTTCACAAACTGAAGAACAGCCCATTAAACATAAAGGATCTGTAAATACATGCATTTGCTCTCTCTGTTTCTGGTAAGTTGTGTCTCACACAAAATGCCTGGTTGTAGATTGCATGCAATTGTCTACAAATAAACTTTAGCCTTGACTGCTCCCCATCCCTGTTTGCAAGTCTTAACTCATTCAAAACCTATTCACGTATGAGTTAAAATTTTGTCTGTGGTCTGCATTGGAGGAAGTGGTTTCTGTGAATAGATAGCACAAGTGGGAAAGAAGCTGGCAGAGTCTTTCAACATCAGTGTTCACAGCTTCAGGGTTTCTTTTATCAGTTTCATGTACTTGCCGACCTGCCACAAGAGACAATGGCTGCTTCAGACAGATATTTAAAACAAAATTAATAAATTCATCATAACTGGTGCTATGGGGCCTATTAGTCTGTACATTCTAAATAGGTGTTAATTAGATTAACATACACCTCATTGAAAAAGCAAGCTTGAACTCTGATCTTTATCAGCAGACTGAGCAGCTCCTCACATAACCTGCAGGGCAGTCAGTCACTGGTGAATGTTTGGCACAAACATACATCGAAACACTATTTATATACTGTTTATTTTTAATCAACACAAAGCTTAGGGTGTGACTGATTTGACAATTAACTTTTTACAACCCTCAAAATACCAAGGCGCGTGAGTAGTTTGGAGTTTTGCAATCTATCATCTGTCCCTTTTACTTTCTCTTCAATATCTATTTGCATGACTGATACTTTGGCATTCATCAGTTTATTCTTTTGTGCTTCCAAGTTTCTCCTAACTTGCTACTCAGATATGGTGTATGCTGGATTATAGCTCCACTGATACTTTGACTATTATTAAGTTGACCGTAATGAGCTGAGTCCAAGTAATGAGATTTAGAAGGCTATTCAGCCAAGGGACATTATAATTCCTAAACCTATTCTCACTAAATGTCCAGACACTTGCAATTTCCAGTCGGACGTCAGTGGATAGTGATCAGCATTGCAATTGTATTTGTTACCCATGCTGTGCTTCCCTCACCCAGCGTTGTTAAAACAAACTACTGGAAGGCATACTGTTACTCAGGTTAAGAACATGTGACTTAACACTGATTAAGTGCTGAACCCTGAATCTTCCTGGTCACTGGCTCAATGCCACACTAGGCGGTAAGGTTACCAAATTGACTCGCTTCTGTGAAGTGGAGGTTCTGGTGTTGGACTAGGTTGAATAAGATCAAAAATCACACAGTATCAGGTTATAGTCCAACAGGTTTATTTGAAAAAACAAGTGAAGAAGGAGTGAGGCTCTGAACTCTTGCTTTTACAAATAATTCTGTTGGACTATAATCTGGTGCCATGTGACTTTTGACTTCTGTGAATGCACAAAGATGGGTTGAGTCAGTGGCTAAGTGAACAGGCAGAGAAGGTGAATATGGTCAGAACAGGTGTGATGCTGGGAAAAGTGCTGGGTTAGTCATTTTTCTTTATGGAGAGAATAGAATGGTGAAATGAGAGCTGAGAACTAACAGGGGCCTGTCTAATATCTTTCCTCCCAAAACCATTTAATGTCACATTCAGGGTTGTCAACATAAGTTACTGGTTTTCAAATTAATTCACTGTGCATGATATACTCCAAAATGGTTGAGTGATTTGATAAGGTGCTTTATAAATGCAAATTTGACTTTAAATATGCTCATTCTTCAAGGAGCCTTGAGATTAGTGTGACTGCTTTGAATTGTTATGAGAAATTTCATGTTATATACAACAGAACACGTTTGATGAAAATTCCCTCTTAAAAAGCACATCACTTAATCAGACAATTCCAATTGCTTTTTTTAAATGTATTGATATTCCTAGAGAAGGCTCCTGGCACAATACAAAAGCAATAATGCAAAGGTTAGGAGTGATGACTAAGCAAATAAAGAGGTCAGGGTTTTAGTGGACTGTTGAAGCCTCCACACTATAGGAAGGGAAGACAAAGTGATGGAGAGAATTTCCAAGGTGCAGAGGTGATGCATACTGATAAATTCAAGTAGGCAACATGATTCATTACATTCAAACTGGAAGAAACTGTCGCTAGTCTAACAATGGGCACTAGGTTTTCTGTTCTCATGTCAATTACCTTTCAGCAGATCAGAGTGGGAAGCAACACATGGAGGCCTCTGCTCCCAAACTTTTCTCATTATCAATGTTGCTGGGTGGGCACATGCTAGATAAAAGCAAATAAAGGAAAATGTCTCCATTCATTTGGACTCTTAGAATACTGAAGGCAGGAAGTTAGCTGAGTCATGGAATTGGAGTCAAGAGTTATGGGGTGCAGACAGGAAAGTGGAGCTGAAATCATAACTAAATCAATTATGATCTTATCAAATCAGATGGGTCAGGTTAACGGGCCAAATTCTTTAGTACTTCTAAGTCATATGTTCTTATGCATCTGTTGACAGTGGATGAGCTTCCACAGCAAGAGAGAAGGCAGGTTAGTCATGCGTAAGGAAGCTCAGAGAGGTGCCATGTATGTGGCTCATTAATTCTAAGTAAGTATTTCAACAAGGAAGCTGGCCTACCACCTATTTCTCCACTCTTGGATTGCTACCATATCTTATGACTAGAGCAACACAGGGCTTTGCTCCTAAATGGGTCAGTTCCTCACCGAAACCTGAGGATCCCCTCTCTAGAGTCAGAGTCATAGAGATATACAGCATGGAAACAGACTCTTCAGTCCAATTCTAAGCCGGCTAGATATTCTACATTGATCTAATCTCATTTTCCAGCATTTGGCCCATGTCCCTCTAAATCCTTCCTATTCATGTACCCATCCAGATTCCTTTTAAATGTTGTAATTTTACTAGCCTCCACCGATTCCTCTGGCAGTTCATTCCATAAGACCATAAGACATAGGAATGGAAGTAAGGCCATTTGGCCTATCAAGTCCACTCTATACATGCACCGACCTGCGCATGAAAATGTTGCCCCTTAGGTCCCTTTTAAATCTTTCGGCTCTCACCTTAAACCTATGTCCTCTATTTTTGGACTCTCTGACTCTGGGGAAAAGATCTTAACTATTCACCCTATCTATGCCCCTCAAGGTTTTTTTAAACTTCTGTAAAATCACCCCATATCCTCCAACATGATAGGGAATTTAGCCCTAGCCTATTCAGCCACTCCCTATAGCTCAAACCCTCCAAACCTGGCAACATCCTTGTAAATGTTTTCTGAACCCTTACAAGTTTCACAACATGTTTCTGAATGCAGAGACCAGAATTGAAAGCAAAATTCCAGTAATGGCCCAACCAATGTCCTGTACAGCAGCAACATGACCTCCAATCTCAGAAAATCAATGCACTGACAAATAACGGTAAGTGTACCAAACGCTTTCTTCACTACCCTGTCTACCTGCGATTCCATTTCCAAGGAACTATGAACTTGCACCCCAAGGTCTCTTTATTTGGCAACACTCTCTAACACTTACCATTAAGCTTATAAGTCCTGCCATGATTTGCCCTACCAAAATACATCTCAAATTAAACTCCATCTGCCACTCCTCAGCCCATGATCTGATCAAGGTCCTGTTGGACTCTGAGGTAACCTTCTTTGCTGTCCACTTCACCAGTAATTCTGATGTCATCTATAAACTTACTAACCATACCTTCTATGTTTAAATCCAAATCATTTATATAAATTACAGAAGCAATGGACCTACCACTAATCCTTGCAGCACACCACTGGTCACAGGCCTCTAGTGCAAAAAAGGAACCCTCCACCACCACCGCCCTTAGTCTACTAGCTTTGAGATAGTTTGTATTCAAATGACTAGTTCTCCCTGTATTCCATGTGATTTAACCTTGCTAACTCTAGATGATTACTGGATTGACAATATGACCAGGTTCATTAGGGTATCTCTGGGTAGCTGGGGATACAGGCATGCCTTAATTGGAGACATAGGGAAAAAATACATTAAATTGTTGTTGATCTTCCTTGCCTCTGTTGTAATATTGCAAGAGTCATAAATACTCAGAATCCATCTGTAATCTCATTGCTTTACAGTCTTTTATTTTGTCATTTTTTATTGATATTTTGGTATCAGTGCTCTTCTGAATTATTTTCTCTTCTTCCTCAGCTTCAAATATGATATTCTATATACTTTTCTTGCTCTCTTTTGTAACTATATTAATGGTATGAGTCTTTTCCTTGTTTTACAGGATCTCAACTGCAGGAAACTCCTAGCCATGTTTAGATTTCTTTGTTCCTATCATCCTCTAGTGATCTGTCCTTCTGTATCTACTCTCTGATCTACATTGGTTCCAAAATGCCTTGATTTTAAAAATCTCATCCTTAGTCTCCATTGTCTCACTCTACCCATTTCTGTAATAGCCTCCAGCTCTATAATCCACCAAGATGATTGCAGTCTGCTGGTTTTTGAGCATTCCCAATTTTAATGCTCCACAACTGATGCCTACACCTGCTTCTGCTCAATTCCTAAGTTCTGGAATTCCCTTCCTTAACCTCTCTGCACTCTACCTTTCCTCCTACTTTCAGATGGTCCTTAAAATCTATACTTATGCGGCCAAGTCTTTGGCTATCTGCATTTTATTTGTGTGCTGGTTGTCATATTTTATTTCATATTGCCCCTCTGGAGCATCTTAGGATATTTTATGACGTTAATGATACTATCTGGTTGTTGCTGCAACCAACCCTTGACACTCTACCCCTCCTCAGTTGTTGCTCTTTTCTGACTCACCTTCTTCTAGCAAATTATCCTTCTTTCTTAACCCTACTCTCCACTGGTCACTTATCCCTGTGCACTACCTCTCAGCTTCCTCTGGTCAGTTGTCCCTCTGCATTAAACACAAGCTTCCTCTGGTTAGTTGACCCTATGTATTGCCTATATTGATGTACAGACTCTCAACAAGAAATTCAATTTTAACATAACCAACAAATAGACATTCATTGCACAAAATGGAAATACATTAAATGGATAAACTATGATGGCTCTAAGGGACATATTAAATATATTTAGCTGGTAGCAGAATATTGGACTGAAACATGGACACAGAATAAATAACCACAAGTGAATATTTACACTAATGTGCATTATTGTAACTCCTTTGGTTACATAACTTAAAATCTGAAGAAAGGATCGAGTTTACTGAGATAAGAAGGAATTAAGAACCAGCAGGGAAGCTGGAGGTAAAGACAGAATTGAAAGAAGAAAAATGTAATTGAGAAGCAAAAGACAGAGGAAGTGTAAGAATAAAATGAACCAACACAAAAGAACATGTTATTTGTGGGGAGGAGATCTGCATCAAATAGGCAAGAAAGACCAAAAAGCTGCAGGGGGCATTGACCAGAGGTTAGTCATAAATACTTGAGAGATCAGATCAATGTAAGGGTTTCACAGCTGTCAAACATTAAACAATGAAGAGAGCATTTAGTGCAAAGCAAAGCCTCCAACCAGGAAGCCAGCAAGGAAACAAGAAAATAATTGGATCAGGACCACAATGATACCTCCCATTTTCTATAATGTGCAGTCAAAGAGTGAAAACATACACACAATAGGAAAAGAGTAGAAAAACAAGACTCGATCGATTGTTGGACGGAGATAGAATAAGCACACAAAATCGAGTGGCCCCCTGTATCTACAATTCTTTGATTTTCAGACATTAGGGCGGCAATGTTATAATAGATGTGTCACTTCACCACTACTTGCTCCCTTGGGTAAGATTGGTCTTCACTAAACTTTCTATTTTGTCCCTTAAACTACTGCCCACTATTCATGAAGGAACCAGCTTATATTGGAGTACTAGGGATTCCTTTATTAATGTGAAGCTGCTGATGTGGAGATTTTGCAGGGCATGTGATTTGGGAGAGAAAAATAGGAAAAGCTATTGTTCTGCATAGATTGCCATCTTGCAGGTATAAGGTGCCTCTGTCAGTGGTAGGTCTTGACAGGGAGCGTCAACATGCTATTTCACCATGAATGAGTATAGTCCACTGAACCCAACTCTGACATGGCTCACAGTCTGCACACAGACTTTCTGGCAGAGATCGACAGACTGTAATTCAGAAAAGGAGCCCTGGTATAATTTTGCACTCCCCTGCTCAGGATGTTGAAGTCTAATATAATGGGAGAAATGTTATATTGAAATTCATAAAATGTATAACATAGAAACTGGCTATTTGGCCCAACTAGTCAATGCCAGTGCTTATACTCTACATTAGCCTCTTGCTGCCTTACTTCATTTACAGTAAAAGCGTATTCTTCTAATGCTTTCTATCTCATGTGTTTATCTGCCTTTGCTGTACCTACTTGCATCAAATACTCATTGTGCTAGTGTGTTCCACATTCTAATTAGTCTTTATATAAAAAAAGATTTTTAAATTGTCTGTTGAATATATTAATGACTATCTTCTATTTATGCTCTCTGGTTTTATTGCCCCCAGAAGGTGAAACAGTTTCTCTGCATTTACCCAAACCCTTTTGTAATGTTAGAACTCTCAATTAGGTCAATCCTCAGCACTCTTTTTCAGATAAAAGATCCCAGATCTGTTCAATTTTTGTTTGGCTAATTGAGTAAACTAGGCAACATTGAATCAGTTGACCATTATAGACCTCTCCTGATTTCTGTTCAAAGCCAAAGTTATCTTTCTTCCTGCTCTGTTTCTATTTATCACTGGGGACAAAGAGAGAGTTGTAATGGCCTCAAAATGGGCCCAGTATTTGCAGAATCAGAGATCTGGAATATTAATTTTGCCTTTTGCATGTATAATGTCCCTACAGTTATGATTAACTGGTCATCTTTTGCCTGAGTCAGCTAATTCTTACAGTAACCTTAATATGGTTACTTAAAACAGGCAAGAGAACACAATGATTAATGTCCTGATCTAATATTAATAATTAACTTTGAGACATACATAGGTTCTTGTCAGAATGTTTCTTTTAAATCTGACCTTGCATTGTGACTAAACATTTGAGAAGGGGTGCAATCTGGGAATTTCTCCAAAGAGTCCTACTCCTCAAGTTACATTTGGAAACCACTTAAGGTTCCAAAGTTAGATGAATAGGATATGAGAGGAATATAGGACCTCTTAGCTTAGTTTTTGTGATACTTAGATTGCCAGAAATATTTACAAGAAGCAATTGGTCTTCCCCTGGCAACATTGTATTGCCTTCTTGGTGGATTGATTTCAGAATGCAGCCTCACGCATTTGTGCTGCTGGCTGCTTAGAGTGCCTAACAGCATCAAAGATTTGCCACATACTTCAGCTAGCCTCCAGCTCTTAAAAGCCATCTGTTGGTCTTAACAGGAAGCAAGTGGATCAGTTGGCTTTGACTAAATGTTATTGATGCAATTCTGAACAAGGGAAATGGAAGATCAGGGCAGAGAGAGGACCCATGTTCATTAGCGTGGCACTGGCAGCATTAGGAATGAAGGTAGACAGAAGTAGTGAGCCATATTTCCTGGAGAGTGGAAGTGGCAGTGGTGTGGTGGTGATGGAAGGATGAGGTGGGTAGGGAGCCAGAAAATACTCAGGGAAGACCATTCAAAGACAATGGATGTTACTGCCTGAAATCAAGCCCTGAGGATGAAGTGAAAGCTGGAGATTGTGAGACCATGGACTTCTTGCTCTTCCCCATATACCCACTCACACTCTGACACCCCTGAGCCCACATTCTTAATTTCAGATACATATGAAATATCCAGTCATAGCACATCCGGGTCAAGGAGAGTACAATCCCACTTCAATGATGAGGAAGCATCTCCACTTGATTTGACATTCCCAGAAATTGGCTCAGGCACTGGCACTGTACATAGAAGGTATTATAGAGACAGGATCTGCTTGTCATCAGGCATCAGCCATGAAGCAGCTGTCCCCAGACCTTCGTAAGTGTACTCCATGTGTCCCTGGCACAGAAGAGTTTTGCTACAGGGGAGTCAAATATGGGCTTTAATGGGGCTGATAAAGATGCAACTCAAAGTGCTTGGTGCATTGGTGGATGTACCAAGCTGCTTGTTGACATTGTTAAGGAGCTTGGGAGATTTTGGCTTCAATGTGGCCCAGGATATCATGTGAGTCTTGCAGCCATTTTTTGCAGTGTGAAAATGGCATCCAGCTTCATGAATGTGCTTGTGGATTGAGTTGTGATGGAGAGTCTGGTGCCCAAGATCTCAGCTTCTGCTGGAACACAGGCTGAAGCCACACAATTTCTCAGATAGAAACAGAAAATGGCGGCAATACTCAGCAGGTTGTGCAGCATCTATGGAGAGAGAAACAGACTTAACATTCGGGTCTGGTATGACTTTTTATTGGAGCTCTGTTTCTCTTTCTGAAGATGCTGTCAGAACGGCTGAGTTTCTCCAGCATTTTCTGGGTTTTTTTTCCAGATTTCCAGTATCCACAATAGTTTGATTTTCCAAGTTCTTAGTGCTGCTGTGGAAGCTCAAGCAGATTTTGTTAGATCTGGGCTTGTTGCCATGCAGACTTAGACCGTTACCATAGCAGCTGCAGATCTCAGTGCTCAAAGGAGCTTTCAGTTCAGAAAGAAATCTGTGCTTCAGCAATTCCCGAGGATCCTAGTGCCCCATCCTGAGGGATTAGTAGTGACATACAAGAGAACAAACCTGCAGGATGTTAGCACTCAGGCTCCCACATTAACGCTATGTTTGTGCCCTTGCTTTTGCCTCACATCCAGCCAGCCCACATGGCTGCTGTTGAGATGGTGTGATGTGTAACTGGACCTGAAGTTGCAGAGCTGCTCAATTCTCCTACAAGAGAACCAGGAATCTCTCCCATTGAAAGCAGCCATAGACAAACAATGCTGTAAACACTGGAGTAGCACTGCATAGGAACATCAGCCAAGCTGAGGGCACCCTTAAGACAAACGCTAACAACAATTGTCTTTTGTTTGCATAATTGACTAATATATTTACGAGATGGCCCTTGTGGGTGCCTTTGTGATGCTATGCATTTCATTAGCTGTGAGAGATCATCACATGAGCAAAATTCCTGAAACTAGCTTGATGAGTAAGCAAGACCTTTTGAAGTAATGATAGCACCCGATCTCCTGCTCAGGCACAGCATTCTTGTGTGATGTCTCTTTCCAGCATAGAATCTGTGTGAGATACACTTTAAGTGATCAGGTTCCATAGCATAATTGTCATTGTCACTAATGAGCCAAATTTGTACCCTAAATGTGAACAATTTTCAAAGACACGGAAGTGAAGTAATGCATTGGTCAGATGAATGAGGCAGTATAAACTAAACTAAATTTAAACCATTTTAAAGTAAATGCAGAAACAGAGAAACCTGTGGGGTGGGGTGGGGTTATGTATACAAATATCTAAGTTGACAGATCATAGTTGATAAAGCTGTTAAAAAAATCTATGGCTTTATTATTAGAAGCATAAGGTACAAAATTAAGGAAGTTATTTTCAACTTCTATAAATCCCAGGTTGGACCTCTGGTGAAGTATTGTGTCCAGTTCTGGGCATCATACTTGAAGATGGATGTCAAGGCATTAGAGAGGGCAGAGATATTTCCTAGATGGACCCAAAGATAAGAGTGATTTGAAAAGACTAGAGAAACTGGGATTACCCTCACAAATCTGCTACAGAGCCAGCAATCTGTTTTTAGTAAGATATAAGAAATCCTGCAAGAAACAGCAGGAAATTAGTTGGTGCAAATGAAACAAGTGTGAACAAGAAAGCAAGAGGCAGAAGAATCCTCTTAAGCTCAGGTCAAACTTGAAGTGGTTCCCATTTTGCCTGTGATAAAAATTAGGGACAAACGATGTCACTGACAAGTTTCAACCATCTAACGTGCATAAAAAGATTATTCAGTTTCTTTCTGCTCAACGATTGACCCGGGTTTTATTTAGTTTTTTTTCACCTCCTAAAGGGGATTTCATTTTGGGTGCTGAATGTCTTTAACGCAACATTCAACAGCGCCAGAGACCTAGGTTCAATTCACGCCTCAGGCGACTGACTGTGTGGAGTTTCCCCGTGTCTGTGTGGGTTTCCTCCGGTTTCCTCCCACAGTCCAAAATGTGCAGGTTAGGTGAATTGACCATGCTAAATTGCCCATGGTGTTAGGGGCAGGGGTAAATGTAGGGGGATGTCTGTGTGGGTTGCGCTTTGGCGGGTCGGTGTGGACTTGTTGGGCCAAAGGGCCTGTTTCCACACTGTAAAAGAAAAGTGGGCGGCACGGTGGCACAGTGGTTAGCACTGCTACCTCACAGCGCCAGAGACCTGGGTTCAATTCCTGCCTCAGGCGACTCTCTGTGTGGAGTTTGCACATTCTCCCCGTGTCTGCGTGGGTTTCCTCCGGGTGCTCCGGTTTCCTCCCACAATCCAAAAATGTGCAGGTTAGGTGAATTGGCCATGAGAAATTGCCCGTAGTGTTAGGTGAAGGGGTAAATGTAGGGGAATGGGTCTGGGTGGGTTATGCTTTGGCGGGTTGGTGTGGACTTGTTGGGCCGAAGGGCCTGTTTCCACACTGTAAGTAATCTAATCTAATCAAAAAATATCACAACTATATGGATCAGACTAGAGAGATCGACTGGTCTTTTCCTATCTAACAAATTGAAATGCTTTTTAAACTGTTGCTACTCTGGTAGTGACAGAAGTATCAGTCAATTGAAAAACTTTATAATCCTCCAACTCTACTCTTGTCCTTTCTCATTCTCTTTGCCCCACCACAGGCAGCTGTGCCTTTAGCTGTCTGGACTCTTAAAAGTTGGAAATTGCTCACTTAACATCTCTGCCACAATATGTTTCCTTCTGTCAGGATACTCCTTAAAACTTACCCCTTTCCTCTTGTTTATGTGCCTCAGTGTCAAAGTTTGTTTAATAATCACTCTTATGAAATACCTTGGCATGTTTTATAATACTAATGACTGTATAGTTATGAGTTGTAGCACATCTCAGCTGAGGCGCTGAAGAACTTCGGGTGAACCTTTGCTGGAAGCTCTGAGGAAACACCCAGCGGAAAATTGTATTTCCTTTGTTATTGGAAGATTATCAGGATCCTGGCCAAGCTAAGTGTGAACACTTGTGAGAGTTCAAATACTTGGAACAGGCTGAAATAGGACAGGCTAGAAGAATGAAATGAAAAGTTTTTAAAAATTCAGAAGCTTGTCATGCCCCATGTCCTACATCTTCTGCATAATTATGGCACTGAATTGGGATTATAGCAGGAGTGGGGAAGGGGATGTATGGAAAATTGTGGAGGACAACAGGGAAGAAAGATGTACAGAATAGTTAGTCAAGTGACAGACATGAAATTTTGAAATTATGTTTTTGATTCTGAAATTGTTAAATTGTTAAAATAAATTGGAAACAGCACTGGCCCCAGCACTGAATCCTTTGCGGCCCAACATTCCACATTCTGTCACTTTGAATAGCTACACTTTAATCCTACTGTCTGTTTCTGTCTTGAATCTATCCATTCTGCTCCTTGACTCCTGTCTCTGCATGATTTGACCTTATTTATTAATCTATTAAGTAGCACATTATCAGAGGTAGTTTGGAATTCTACTGTTTTATTGGATTATTGATTAGACTCTCAAAGAGTAGGATAGCACCAATATGCATTCTGCATAGAACCAATTAACTCTAGAGGAACAACATCATGTGTAAAAATACTTCTAAAATACTTATATCTTACTGAAAGAAATGCATTTACAGTGGTCCTGGAAAAGTATCAATCAACCAGATCTTTCAAATGTTAATAGTAGAAACTGCAAGGACTTGACAACTCTTTATCTTATGTAAATAAATACTGAGCAATTGAGACATTGATCCAAAAGAAGAAAAAAAGTGTTAATTAAGCAATATCTTTTCCTTTTGATGCAGCTGTTTCAACAGACTACTGAACATCTGAGCTCGCAGCCAAGACTGCTCAATGCTCAATACATGACATTGTTAATATTGCGTTTATTGGTTCTGGGCAGAATGTATATTAGTCTAATGTGTATGTAAATGCCATACATTGGCACGAAGGGCATGAAGGACTATGGGGGTTGTGGTGGAGGCAGAGCTTAGCACAAGAGGCTTTGTGGATTGAACAAAGGGGCATAGTTTGGCCTGCAGGGTATTATGCCCATTGTGGGTAAGTGGAGGGGCATAGGCTGGCATGGATGGAGCATGGTGGCCCTTTTAAGCAGTCTGTCAATCCCTGCTTTCCAGGAGCTCTGGGCCAGAATCAATCACATCTCTCTCCACCCCAGAAGAAAGTCCAGCCTTCACAGGAATTTCTTTCACCCAAGGTGGGCTGGCTGAAATGGGTCATTTCCTGAGATTTGTTACCCATTGCTTCTGTACCTACAATGCAAAGACAAAGGCAAAGGAACAAAGACAAAAATCCATTTGGAATAATAAATACATAGACTTTGCGTTCAGTGAGCTTGAGAAGTTGAGAATTTGGGGTGCCAATTTTACAGATAGCCCTAGAGTCTGTAGGAATTGGTGATTAATCTCCAGGACATTATTATGAACATTCCAGGGGAAAAGCACTTTATTGTGGCTATAAAAATGTAGATACTTCATTTATTTTAATATTGCATTTGCTATTCGAAAAATTGTTAGTCATGGGAAATAAAAGGACATTTGACAGTCAAGAATCATTGAATGGAGTGTGGCCTTTTTCAATTGGTTTGGCAGGGCAGCACCCTGTGTGGGGTGACATATTAGGTGAATAATGGCAGTTATATAAAGTTGGAACAGTAGGAGACAGCAAGTTTCATGTAATGAAATCCCAGGAATAGGTCCAGCCACAATTACTGACATTCTTCTTAATCTATATTTTATATGTTCACGTTTTGTGAAAAACCAAGCTAAGGACAGTTCTCTCTTTTAAAAATCATAACAAGTTAATAAGATAATTACAGCAAATCTCCTGATTATGATTCAAGAAGCTTAGTGTGGGATGCAATCTGAAGCTGACTCCATCTCCGATTGGTGGTTATTCCTCAGAGACTTCAGTTTTATGACACCTGTTCGTTTGGAGTGATGAAGAGCCAAAACTTGTAGTTCCCTGTATTAATTAATTCTAAGGACATTTTAAATTATTTTCTCATAAAAGCTGCCAATATTTGCTTCCTCACTCTCATACCATTCCATCTCTAAGGATCTACTATAGTCCATTCAACAGCCAAGGGCAAAGTCATTGGACTATTCCTAGCTCCAACCATTTTATCTGTGGCCGCTTGTCATGCAGAGATCTCCAAACATTAAAAACTAGAGATCAAGCATGCGTTATAATCTGCCAGGGTCTGGGAAGTGTAGTCTCTTCTCCATAAAACTGTGAGCTTTTGGGATGAATTGCCAGCTGGTGTGTTAGGTCCTGACTCTGCCATATGGCTCCTGACTGAGACAGAGATTGCATCATACCAAAGGTAAGCATCAGATAACTGAGTCCATGCAATCAGCTGGACTACCTGGGGGTGTTGGAGATGAATTTTCTAAAGATTTATTTTCTTTTACCAGTAATGGGTTTTTCTCTGTTTTACTATATGAGAGTGGAAGTGTCTAATGGCTTGTGGGGAGTAATTGGGTAGTATTTATTCATGATGGTCCAGTTATTATTGTCGAGAAGACTTGATGGAACAGTTTGTCTTTTTTGCCTGTCATTTTTTGTATGTTTGTGTGAATCCCTGTAAACAAAGAAGGAACACAATGTAGTTCTCTTCAATATATCCCCTGCCTTGTTCTCACCTGTGAAGTCTCTCCATTTTGCTGCTGCTTTCTATTTCAAGCTTTTTTTTGAATCCTTACAGTGTGGAAACACGTCCTTTGACCCAACAAGTCCACAGTGACCCCCCGAAGAGTAACCCACCCAGACCTATTCCCCTACATTTACCTCTGACTAATGCATCTAATCTACACATCCCTGAACATTATGGACAATTTCCCATGGCCAATTCACCTAACTTGAACATATTTGGATTGTGGGAAGAGACCAGAGCACCCGGAGGAAACCCATGCAGACACTGGGAGAATGTGCAAACGCCACACAGTCACCTGAGGGTGGAATCAAACCCAAGTTCCTGGCGCTGTGAGGCAGCAGTGCTAACCACTGAGCCACCGTGCTGCCCATTTCTTCCCTCCTATTTCAGATCATTGGATATTTATAAAATGTTCCGTTGCCTAAAGCAATATAAAGCTCCACTCAAAAAGAAGTATGAGAGAATTGGCAAATGCCTTTGGTACAGCACTGGGAGTGGGAGAGAATAGGGAGTGGCAGAGAACTAGTGGGAGTACATGAAGGAGTTCAGAAGCATTGATAATGAATATATATGTACAATAAGATACATACAGTGAGCAGTTTTGGTCTCTTAAGGAAAGATATGATTTCACTGGAGGCAATTTAGATTAAGTTAATTAGGTATGGAAGGACTATCCCATGAACAAAGGTTAAACAGGTTGGGGCTCTACTCAATGGAGTTTAGAAGAATGAGAAGTGACCTCATGAAATATAGGATTCTTAAGGACTTTGACACAATGGCAGGAGGCTGTTTCCCTTCATGGGAGAGTCTAGGGCATAGTTATCCACAGAGGGCATAATCTCAGAATAAAGGCATGAAAAGAGGAGGAATTTCTTCTCTGAGAGTTGTTGGTCTTTGAAACTCCTTGCCATGGAAAGCTGTGGGGGTAAAGTCCTTGTGTATATTTAAGGCTGAGATAAATAGATTCTTGATCAGCAGGGGAATCAAGGGTTATGGAGAAAGGGCAGGAAAATGGACATGAGGAATGTTGAATGACTCAGAGTTGGTTAGCTCAATTGACTGGATGGCTGACTTTCAATACAGAGTAACACCAACAGCATGGGTTCAGTTCTTGGCACTCGCTAAGGTCATCATGAAGTCCTTATGGGTAGGCAATGGCGTAGTGGTGTTTGATTGGACTATTAATCCAGAGACCAAGGTAATGTTCTGGGATCCAGGGTTTGAATCTCACCATGGCAGATGGTGGATTGTGAATTTAATAAAAAACTGGAATTAAGAGTCCAATATATGCCATTAGTCTATTGTTGATTGTCAGAAAAAACCAAGCTGGTTCACTAATGTCCTTTAAGGAAGGAAATTGCCATCCTTGCCAGGTCTGGCTTACGTGTGACTCCTGACACTCAGCAATGTGGTTGACCTTAATTGCAGCAGGGCAATAAATGTTAGCCTAGTCAACCTCTTTCCGTGAATGAATAAAAAAAATTTGCCATGATCTTATTGAATGGCAGGGCAGGCTCAATGGGCTGAACGATCTACTCCTGTTACTATTTCTTATGGTCTTTCTAGTCTAATGGTTTTATGGTATCTTAAAATTGGAATACTAAAGGATGAATGAATCAATCAGGTAAGGGATCAATCTTTCTTTTTCTTGGAGGTAGGATCTTAAGCAGTTTGATAGCACAAAGTTAGTTTTGTGCACAAGCTCAGGTTTGATAAGGATTAAAAACTCATCAAATGAGGCCAAAACAGTAAATTCTAATTGAATCCATACACAAGCAGAATTGTCTAATACAAATCCTTTGAGTGATCAATCTCCACATGACCTTGTCAATTAAGCTAGGAGAAACAATAATTCTGGAGAATGGGGCATTAAAAATTTCAGAAAATGTCCTTTTAATGTCTTTTATACCCCATTCAATATTGAAAGGGTGTATTACCTTAATTATATACATACTCGATTGTCAATAGGTCCCTGAATTTAAACATGAATTCAATGTCTGTATGAATTGAATGCAAGACATTCCCTCACTAAATGAATTTTATGCCTAAATGCAGGCATAACATATACAAATTGTTGATCTAAAAATGTGATTATTGACGAATATTATTGCTAATCATCAATGTTCATGGAAGGACAAGCACTTTGTGACCAAAGCAATTACATTCTCAAGGGCAATTAGGAATGGGCAATAACTGCAGGGATTGTCAGTGATACCTATTCCATGTAAAAACATAGATATCATGACCATGTGCGTAAAAACCATTATAAATATTGGCAATTTTTATATATGTAAACGGCGGGGTATTTAGAGAGATGTAAGGACTATTTCTTTCCTCATGTCATATTTCATAGACTTAACAAATTTGCACCCAGAAATTGTATAGCTTTATAGTAAAATTCACTCTGGCTGCTGAAGATTGTTAGACTGAGTTTGTTGAAAATTGAGAAAGCAAAAGGCACAATAAGAATAATTTGATCCAATAGAAATCCACAATTTCAGAAGGGTTCACGAAAATCTTGTCTTTGTTATTTTGCAGAGAATGCCTGACCTAGAGAAAAATGTGAGTTGAACACTTGTGTTCCACAAAGAGTTGAAATGCATTGATCACAGGTTGTTACTTAGCTCTTGTGTCCTCTCCATTCACTTTGCACCATCGTTGATGATGGTGCCTTCAGCTACCTTGGTCACAATCTTTGTAATTATCTTTCAAAATTTCTCTGGTTTGCTCTCAACCTTTAGGTTATTTCCTAAAAACTGTGAAGGGAGATTGAATAATGTGGGGATTGCACAAAAAGTATTGTCTTTGGCCCAATTATCTTCAGATGCTTCATGAATGACATTCCCTCTAACAAAAAGTCAGATGTGGGGATGATTGCTGATGATTACATGGTGTTCAATGTCATTCACAATTTTTCAAATATTACAACAATCTGTGTCCACTTTCAACAAGACCTGACTATTCAGACTTGACCATCAGACCATCAGATAAAGTTCACGCCACACAAGTGGCAGACAATGACTATTTCCAACAGACAGAAAGGAACTCTCCCTCCTTGACATTAGCATCACTGAATTCACCACTATGAACATCCTAGAGTTACAACTAATCTTAAACTTAATTGGACAAGCGATATAAATATTGAGACTGCAAAAGCAGGCAGTTGGGAATTCTGAAGGAAGCACTTGCGATTTGATTCTTAAAGCCTGCAAGGTCCAAGTTGGGAGTATTATTGATTACTCTCCTTTCGCAATTCACGAAGCTCAACACCAACGAGGACAAAGCAGCCCACTTAGGAACACCCTATCAACCACCTTTAAGCATTCATTCCTTCCCATCATTGGCACAAAGTGGTAGCAGTTTGTCCAATCTAAAAGATGCAGTGCAGCGACTCACAAAGGGTCCTTTAATAGCATCTTCCCAACCAGCAACCTCTACCCCCTAGAAGAACTAGGGTCACAAATGCTTAGAAACACGACCGCCTACAAGTTCCTTTCCAAGTCACAGTCGATCTGATTTGGAATTATTTTGCCATTTTTTTATCATTGCTGGATCAAAAACTTGTAACTCTGTCTTTAACAGCATACTTACGCTACAAGAAATAAATATCAAAAAGGCAAGTTATTCCCATGTTTTCAAGGGCAATTAGGGTCACTCATATTCTATGTACAGTATTAAAAGATAGGTCAGACTTTGTCAATTATAAAGATTTCTGCAAGTTGCAGAGCTGGAGAGGTTAAAAAAAGTAGGGAGGCATGAGGCCGTAATAAGATTTGGACACTAGGACAACAATTTTGAAATAAGGATAATCTGCAAGTAAAACTTGCCGGTTGTTTTTCACACGATTAATATGAAAATTATGTTTGATAAAATCAATCTCTTTCATCAAAGGTTTAGCCATCAAAATGATGTGACACTACTTTAAAATAAAAGTACTAATATTCACTGTTGAAATGTATTGTTAAGTGCAGGCTAGTAGCTTTATACTATCGGAAATAACTTGCTGGCGTCAACTTTGTCAATTCTCTTCATACGTGTCAATAGCACAGAAGGCTTAAGTTTCTTTTGCACTTTTAACAAATAAACATTTCAAAATACTTCATGGGAGCTTTATCAGGCAAAAACTGATATCAATCCAAATCAGGAAATGTTAGGATGGATGCTAGAAGCTTACTTTCTGTTCAGGGGATGTGGGCTTTGTTGGCAGGGCCCAAATTTATCGTCTATCCCTTACTGTGCTTGAGAAGATAGTGGGTGACCATTTTGTTGAACTGCTGCAGTCTCTGTGGTGGATATATATCTTGTAGCGTAGGTATAGTGACATGAGGATTTCAGGATTTTAACTTATCAAAATGAAGGAACTGACTCATGCTGTGCTCTGTCATCATTTATGGGATATTGGTGGAATTATTCCTTTTAGTTTTCTAATTGTCTACAACCATTCATGACTGAATGGGACAATACTGCAGAGCTTTGTTCTGATCTTAGTTATGGGATCACTTAGATTCATGGGATGCTGTTTCTGCTGAACAGTCAACAGACAAGTAGTTATGTGATCTGCCTTCACCAGGTTGAAATCACATTTATTAAGTATGCCTGTTGTTGCTCCTGGTGTACTCTCATACACTCCTCATTGAAATGGAATTGGTCCCCTAGTTTGCTTGTAATGGTAGAGTGAGAGGTATGCCAAGCCATGAGATAATAGATTGTGGCTAAATGCAATACTATAATTGCTGAGGGCACAAAGTATCACATGGATGTCCAGTTTTGAATTGCTGTCTGAGCCTATTTCATTTTGCACAGTGATTGTGACTTAGACAATCAAGTATATCCTCAGTCTGAAGGCAGCACTTTCTCTGCATAAAGACCATGTGGTGGTCACTTCTGATGATGTTATCATGGATACATCTGCAATAGGCAGCTTGTGAGGATCAAGTCAAATAGGTTTTCCCCTTTGTTAGATCTCTCACCACCCAATGCAGGACCAGAATTGTAGATATATCTTTCATAATTTGGTCAGTTCAGTCAGTAGCCCTACTATCAGGTCACTGTAGTGATGAACTTTGAAGCCTCCACCCAGAGTACATTCTGTGCCCTTGCAGCCCTTAGTTTTCTTCTAGTGTTGTTCAGCATGGAGAAAAACAAATTCATCCAGTAAACAAGAGCTAGTGATTATCAGCACATGTTTCCTTGCCCATGTTTAATTTGATGTCATGAGACTTCATGGGGTCAGGAGTCAATGTTGATGACTCCAAGAGCTAATTCTTCCATATTATAAACCACTATGCCACCATCTCTGATAATCGCGTTTTACCTGTGGACAGGTGATGGAGGAATCTGTGGCATTGGCTGTAACAAATGATTTGGTATGTCTGGCTATGTCAGTTGCAGTTTGACTCTTCTGTGAGATAGCTCCTCTAATTTTGGCATAAGTCACCATATAGTAGTTGCACAGACTTTGTAGACTCAAAAGCAAAAATTGTGCGTTTGATGTGTTTGGTGCCTAAATCAGGGTCAAGTGGTCAGTCTAATTTCATACTTATTCATGATCAAGAGTGGGGGGGTGATGTGGGGAGGCTTGGGGGGGTGATGTGGGAGGTGGGATTTAAAGTAGATTTTAAAGAAATTCAGAGATGTAGTGAATTGAAGACATTTAGGGAAGGAATTCATGAGTTTAGGTTGAAGGCAATGTTGCCAATAAAGGAGCAATGGAAATGGGGAATGTATAAGGGATCAGAATTGGAGGATTAGATTAGATTACTTACAGTGTGGAAACAGGCCCTTCGGCCCAACAAGTCCACACCGACCTGCCGAAGCGTAACCCACCCAGACCCATTCTCCTACATCTAACACTACGGGCAATTTAGCACGGCCAATTCACTTAACCTGCACATTTTTGGACTGTGGGAGGAAACCGGAGCACCCGGAGGAAACCCACGCAGACACGGGGAGAATGTGCAAACTCCACACAGAGAGTCGCCTGAGGCGGGAATTGAACCCGGGTCTCTGGCACTGTGAGGCAGCAGTGCTAACCACTGTGCCACCGTGCCACCCACAAATACAGGAATACAGCATTTTTAGAAGTGAATAGGATAGGGATGGAAAGGATTAACGATATGGAGGAATTTGAAATTAGGAAGAGAATTTTAAAATTAGGAGTAAAGAAGTCAAACTGTTGAATTTAGATATGATCAATGTTCAAGACTGGCACCAGATAAACAAAATAACAATGAAAAATACCAGGCACAATTTTTCTGGGGTGTGGATCAATTCAAATGCTGTCAACTCAACATTGTGTTAGAACAAGCAAAAGCCCTGTGACATCAACACTGTCCAAGCCTTTGAAAAATTTACATCAAATGCCAATGCTTCCTGTCACCGTGAAACTTTCTCGTGAAGGACCTCTGTAGGAAGCCGATACAAAAAAAAATTCCCAGCAACTGTTGTAAATTCTCCACTTAGATGTAAAAAAATTGCAGTTATGTCTAAAAATGATCATTATTCTGCTGTAACAGTTGAAAAGATCAACATAAACAAAGCTTTAAATCTATTCAGGTGTTGCCATGGTAACTGGGAGTAAGTAGATACAGCAACTATAGTAAATCTGGAAGGTACCAAGCTCACTCTGGTAATGGTAGGACTGTCAATCCTGCAGGACTGGCAAAGAATCTCGAGGAACTGAAAATTAATCTCACGGAGACTGACAACACCCAGGATAAAAACCACAGTGGAATTGTCTAAAATGAATGTGTTTTCATTTTCCTTTCATTCCCGTTTTGTTTATTAGTTAAAGAAATATTAAAGGTGGGGCATCAGGCAAAAGTGTTTGAATAACTTTGAAGGGTCATTCAGTTGAGTAATGAAAAGTCTGTTTGCTTTCTCGTTGGTTGTGCAGAAGTGGGAATGTTGTATTTTGGCTGAGGTCGATTGTTGCTATCAACTTTCTTTTCTCTGTGCTGAGTCAAGAATCTGTTTAATTTTTACTGGTAAACCATAGAACACATGTGAATCTAAACAGAAGAGGCACTTGGTTTAAACAAGAAGGTATGTTTTTACATGATAGCAATAGGTACAGTTTACATTAACTTGCTGGCATCATTACTTAGGACTATCAGTAGCTGTACTGAAAACATTTTTTTCTTCTCTGCACCTGTGCAGATCTCAACTGCCTCCATCCAGTATCAGATTGGGTGGAACTCAATGTAACATGATTGTTAACATTATCAGAATCTTTACTTTATACAAAATCTCCCACAAGCTTTTTACCATATAGCTTTCCTTCATACTTTCATGTATAAACCATATGATGGATGCCACTATCCCATCTCCCTCCAAGTCTCGACTTCACCAACATAGGCCATCGGGATATTTCACAAATTTCCCAGAACATTGGAAAATATTTTGCTTGAGGTCTATTGACTTTAATTCTGATTTGTGGCTCATTTCATCCCTGGAGGGTCTTTTATTTGTCTTGTATTTTTCACAGAGGACATTGTTCCCTGTGAAGAATGTTGTTCATCCATTACTTTATCTGCAGTACCTGAATCTCCTGAATTCCCTTTGAGGAGGAGGCCTTTCTATTAATTCGTGTAGTTCTCCCATGATGTCATCTGAGGGATTTTCAATCTCGTGAATCATGAAAGACAGATATTCTGTTGAAACAAATACTTTTTCCTTTTTAGTATTCTCAATTTCTGAGTCAGACTATATCTCTAATTGAAACAGGTACATTTTCTTTCACAGCACTGTATGCTGTATGTCTGGACCAGGCAGTTTCTTTTTTGTGACACTGGCTTCAATGCAGCCATGTACAGCTCATCTCCTTCAATTTCTTGATCAGGTTTCATGTCTTCAGCCACCATCTATGATTGTTTGACTGGTGAACTAGAATTTTTCACTCCTCAGTCATGTTTCCATAAGTTTGCTGCATAAACAGCATTAGTTTTTTTCACTACCATTGACAGTTTTGCATTATCAATTTGTTCACCAGACTATTCTGCAGTCTGAATGACATCAATCAAAGATTCTTGAATAAGCTCACGTGAGTTGTGTTGCTCATTTTTGTTCCCAGCATTCACTTCTTCCCTAACCTTGTTGAGTTTTATCTTCTGATCTGCTTTTGGTGATAACAGGATGCTGTACTTTCTGATTCATCAGTATTGTATCTGGTCAGATAGGATAGTGGCCCTCGCACTTGTGTCAAGCTTAAAACTAACAGGGTACCCATTCACTTGGTTCTGTGAAATTCCAAGTCATTAGGATCACAAGTTTCCCCTCTAAATTTTTTGGTTATCTGTTCTAAAGGGGGTTGTTTGATCATATTGAGCTCCTTTCCCTTTTACAGCTCCATAACTGCATCCAATTTCTGCACATGTTCTGGAAGTGACCTACATTTTCATAAATATAGTATTCTTTTGTCATGGCTGGGCACTGTGTGCACCAATAAGGCCTTGCTGTTACACAGCAATGTCAAAGACTCCTAGTACAGGAGTGACCTCATAAAAGACAGTAAAACGGTCTGGCTTGATCTATGTTAAAATTTCTGTTGGTGCATACTCATTCAGGATGTGGAAGAGACCATTTTTCAGCCAAGTATCTCTTATTGCTGACATATTTACTGCAGCCTCACTGCTTACCTGTGGGAGATAATGCCATGCCTTGTCTTGGATTAGTCCAGCCTCCCATCTCTGCAGGTGAACTGTTGGTGGCCCAGCATCTTTGCAGTTCAACCCTCCTTTCTTGCAGGATTGGACCAGAAAAAGGAGCATTTTTTTTGGATTCACTTATGGGTTGTGGGCATTGCTGGTTGACCAATATTTATTGCCTGTCTCGAGTTACCCTTGAGAAGGTGATGGTGAACTGCTTTCTTGAACCAATGCAGTCCATGTGCTATATGTTCACCCATAATGCCCTTAGCAAGGGAATTTCAGGATTTTGACCCAGCTACTCTGAAAGAAGAGCAATATATTTCCAACTCAAGTTAGTGATAGGAGTGGAGGGGGGACATACCACCAGAGCTTCATTGGAGATTCTTACTGATGACGTTACCCAATCATGGTGACAAAACGTCAGAAAACAAGACTTCCAGCTCAGCAAGCTAACTTACATACTTAGGTTTCTCTCCACCTTCTTCCAAAGATATCTAACTGTGCTCCTGGAGCCTGTAGTTGCTCCCTATGTAATCTCCTCTTCCTTACTGTGGCTGGCTTTTTCTCATTCATTGGCCAAACTGTTTTCCCTCCAACTCTTACAGGTTTCTTGATGAAGGCTTGTCTTTGAATTGCTGAACTCACCCTTTTGCTGCTCCCATGGTTACTGCTCATTCAAGGTCATTTGGTTTTCACATTTCAACTGCAGACTGATTGTGTCTTCTTAAAGTGATAAATTATTTCTCTTCAATGAATTTTTTTTCTTCAAGATCAAATGGATTCTAAATGTTGATCAGCATGTCATGTTCTGGTTTGGGTAGCTCACTGCTACAATCCTCTTTTCTCAATGTTGAGACGAGGGACTGTTTAATTTTTAGTAATAGAGAATAGACCACCAGTGAGTCTAAGCAGAAGCAATACTTGTCTTACATGATCAATTAGAAATAAAAGGAACTAGTCAGTAATTTTAATCCCACTTTCCTGCACCTGGTCTGCAACATTGTAGCTTACCATTTCAAATGTAGATCCAGATACTTTTTAAATGTTTTGAGGTTTTCTGCCTCAACCACAAAGATGGGCAGTGAATTCCAAATACCCATCTCCCTCTGATTGAAACAGGTTTTCCTCCTCTAATTCTCTACCAGTCACCTTAAATCTATGCCTTCTGGTAATTGACTTCTCAGGTCGGAAAACCTGCTCATCCCTCTCTACCATTATAATTTTGTACATCTCAATAAGTCATTCCTTAGCCTCCTCTGTTTTAATAATAAACAATGTAGGCTATCCAATTATTCCTCATAGATGGAAGAGTACATGAATAGGAAAGGTTTGGAGGAACATGTGCCAGGAGCAGGCAGGTGGGACCAGTTTAGTTTGGGATTATGTTTGGTATGGACTGGTTGGACTGAAGGGCAGGTTTCCACACTGTATGATTCCATGACTCTATGTAATTTTCAGGACCTGGGAAAATTCCTGTAAATTTCCTCACTTCTCTTCAGACCAATTATTTCCTTCCTGTCATGCACCAGAACTGTACACAAAATTCCAGCTGTAGCCTAACCAATGTCTTATGCAGCAATACATCCCATTGTATATTCTATACCTTGGCCAATGAAGGAAAGCATTCAGTCTGGTTTCTTTGTTAACTTATTCACCATCCGGCCACTTTCAAGGAATTGTTGACATGAACTCCAAGTCACTTCTTTCCTCTACCCCATTCAATATCCTCTTGTTTATTTTGATTTCTTTAGCATTATTTGCCCTCGTGGAATGGATTACCTCACACTTCTCAGTATTGAATGCCATTTGCCACTTCTTGTTCCCTCAGCTAAATCATTAATACCATTTTGGAGTCAGCAGTTATCCTCAACAACATCATCAATCCTTTCTTTTACCTTTTTATTCACAAGGTAAAAGGCATTAATTTGAAATGTTAGCAACAAATTGAACATCAGTAATCTAGTCAGCAAGCCCACTCTTGTCTAATTTAAGATTTGACAAATACCTGGTGCTTGGCACATGGCCAGTAAAAGGGGAATGCAAACCCAGAAATATTATTTCTTTAATTTTGGGATGTATATTGTAATCAAGGCTGGCATTTTATTGTCTATCATTAGATGTTCCTTGTGCAGGTGGAAGTGGGATATGTATTTGAATCACTGCAGGATATATGGTGAAAATGATGTCAACACTGCTAGTTAGTGCTTTTAAAATGGTGAGGACTGATTTATCTTCAGTTTCTGAGAACTTCACATTATGGAAGGAATCATTTTAGCTTATTATACCTTTCCTAGATCTCTGAAAGTACTCCTTTCTTAGTTACATTTCACATATCTATCCCAAGAATTGATCAACATCTATTTGAAAAGTTATGCAGCATTCTACTTTCACCACTGTCTCTGCTTGGATTGCCAGGCAGCAGTGACCCTTGCACTCCAAGAAGCTTTGGAGACTTGGACAATCTTAGTCAGGCACCTCAAAGTACTGGAGAAGGACCATCAAAGGCATTTTTGCAAGATCCTCTGAATCTAGTGACAAGAGAGGCAGTCCAACAGCTGCACCATTCTCCAGCCAATATGTAAGAATAATCGGGTGGTTATGGTAGGGGATTTTAACTTTCCAAACATAGACTGGGACTGGCATTGTGTTAAGGGCTTGCATGGCGAGGAATTTGTTAAGTGTCTGCAAGAAAATTTTCTGATTCAGTATGTGGCTATATCTACTAGAGAAGGTGCAAAACTTCACCTATTCTTGGGAAATAAGGCAGGGCAGGTGACTGAGGTATCAGTGGGGGAGCACTTTGGGGCCAGTGATCATGATTCTATTAGTTTTAAAATAGTGATGGAAAAGGATAGACCGGATTTTAAAGTTAAATTTCTAAATAGGAGGAAAGCTAATTTTGAAGGTATTTGGCAAGAACTTTCAAAAGTTGATTGGGAGCGGATGTTCGCAGGTAAAGGGATGACTAGAAAATGGGAAACCTTCAAAGAGGAGATAATAAGAGTCCAGAGAGAACATGTTCCTGTTAGGGTGAAGGGCAAGACTGATTGGTGTAGGAAAAGTTGGATGACTAGATAAATTGAGCTTTTGGCCAAGAATAAGGAGGAAGCATATGTCAGGTATAGACAGCAGAAATCAAATTATTCCCTAGAAGAGTATAAATGCAGTAGGTGTATACTTAAGAAGGAAATCAGGAGGATAAACAGGGGATGTGATAGCTTTGGCAAATAGGGAGAAGGAGAATCCAAAGGACTAAGGACAAAAGGGTAACTAGGGAGAGAATAGGGCCTCTTAAACATCAGCAAGACCACTTATGTGTGGAACCGCAGGAGATGGGGAGATACTAAATGAGTATTTTGCATCAGTGTTTACTCTGGAGAAAGATATGGAGGATAGAGAGTGTGGGGGAATAAATAGCGACCTCTTGAAAAATGTCCACATTACACAGGAGGAGGTGCTGGACATCTTAAAATGCATAAAAGTGGATAAATCCTCAGGACCTGATCATGTGTATCCGAGAACTCTATGGGAAACTGGGGCAGTGATAGCCGGGCCCCTTTCTGAGATATTTGTATAATCTATAACCACAGGCAAGGTGCTGGAAGTCTGGAGGTTGGCTAACATGGTGTCACTATGGTGCCAGACATCAGTAGTGGACATGTTGTTGGAGGGAATCCTGAGGGACAGGATTTACATAAATTCGGAAAGGCAAGGACTGATTAGGGAGAGTCAGCATGATTGAACATGATTGAGTTTATTGAAGAAGTAACAGAGAGGATTGATGAGGGCAGAACGGTGGATGTGATCTATATGAACTTCAGTAAGACATTGAACAAGGTTCCTCATGGTAGACTGGTTAGCAAGCTTAGATCAAACAGAATAGAGGGAGAACTAGCTATTTGGATACAGACTGGGCTTGTAAGGTAGAAGACAGAGGGTGGTGGTGGAGAGTTGCTTTTCATACTGGAGGCCTGTGACCAGCGGTGTACCAAAAGGATTGATGCTTCTTGTCATTTATATAAATGATTTGGATGTGAACATAGGAAGTATGGTAAGTTTGCAGATGACATTAAATTGGAGGTGTAATGGACAACAAAGAAGGTTGCCTCAGAGTAATGGGATCTTGATCAGATGGGCCAATGGGCTGAGGAATGGCAGATGGTGTTAAATTCAGATAAATGTGAGGTGCTGCATTTTGGAAAGTCAATCAGGGCAGGACATATACACTTAATAGTAAGGTCCTCGGGAGTGTTGCTGAACAAAGAGACCTTGGAGAGCAGGTTCATTGTTCCTTGAAAGTCAAGTTGTAGGTAGATAGGATAGTGAAGAAGGCATTTGGGATGCTTACCTTTATTGATCAGTGCATTGAGTATGCTGCTGTACGGGACATTAGTTAGGCCACTTTTAGAATATTGTGTGCAATTCCGGTCTTCTTGCTATAGGAAGGATGTTGTGAGACTTGAAAGGGTTTGGAAAAGATTCATAAGCATGGTGCTAGGGGTGGAGGTTTTGAGCTATAGAGAGCGGCTGAATTGGCTAGGGTTATTTTCCCGGAGGGTCAGAGGCTGAGGGGCAACCATAGAGATGTTTATAAAATCATGAAGGGCATGGTTAGAGTAAATAGACAAGATCTTCTCCATTGGGATAAGAAAGTCCAAAACTAGAGGGTATAGGTTTAAGGCGAGAAGGGAAATACTTAAAAGGGACTGAAGAGGCAACTTTTTCATGCAGAGGTTGGTGTGTGTATGGAATGAGCTGCCAGAGGAAGTGGTGGAGGCTGGTACAATTACAACATTCAAAAGGCATCTGGATGGTTTTTGAATAGGAAGGGTTTAGAAGGATATGGACCAAATGCTGGCAAATAGGACTAGATCACTTTAGGATGTCTGGTCGGCATAAACGAGTTAGACTTAAGTGTCTGTTTCCATGCTGTACAGCTCTATGATTCTATGACTGTATGTCCCGCATCAAGGCATGAATACAGTTAAAAAATATTGCTTAAAACCATCTTTGCTGGCCAGGAAATATTGTTTGTGTGTCTGACTGTGATGAAAGGTATGTGATTTATTTACATATCATTTTTTAGTTTGGATTTCAAGTGGAGGTATGTGGGTGTTGGTTACTTTTTTGAAGGGTTTTTTTCTAAAACAAAACAAGATCACAGTTTGCTTCTAGAATAGCAATCTAATCCAATATATGTCTGAAAGTAGGTGAATGCAAATCCCTGGAATGTCAATGGAATAAGGTGATACAGTAAGGTTTATGATAGGTGAGTAAACATTGAAGGTCATTAGCTTGTTTCCAGTTCAGAATAATCAAAGATTGATTTTAGTTTAGAAAATCCGAAGACTGAAAGTTTTTACGGCAAATTGGAGGAGACTTGTCTGTGGTCAGAAACAGGTTTAGTATTCTCTCCTTATAGGATTGTAGTACAGTTGAGGAAAAACACAGTCATCTCAGTAAAAAAAAAGTTTAGTTTGTGGAAGTTCTGAACCTGGAAAGTTTGGTTATAAATCTATAGGTCATTAGAACTGAGAAAGCTTAGGTTCTCAGAAGTTTGGAAGAGTCCATTTTGTCACATTTGGAAAGACTTATCAAACTGTGACTATAATTCAAAGCAAAGAAACTGTCGGGATTTATTTAAATAAAATGTTATGGAGTTGAATGATGGGGTGTAAAAATTGCTCGCAAATTGATGTTGGGAAATAAATGGAAAACTTTATTTTGCTGTGTGTTTTAAAATTCTTCTAAGTTGTGTTCCACATTTAGACAGCTTGACTTTTATTTATTTCTTCTTTTGTGTCATAAGTTTTGTTCTGTTGTTCAAGAAACTCTGCAATTTCATGTAACTGTGTTTCAGTGCCTGACCACCACATTAACAAAAATAAAGAAAACATTTCATTCTGGTATCTGATTTTTGCTAGGATCCCAACAGCAAGAATCATAACACTGACAACAAACTCCTAGAACAATTGCTCTGCTTGGAAACTTGGTCATTGTACAAGCAGGACAGCAGAAATATCTCATGAAGGTCCTCAAAACATCCTTGTAAAGGCAAAATATCTTGGTAATTCAGAGAAATCCCTGGCCTGTGGCTAAGCAAAGTGGAGAAGATTCATTCAGGAAGGCACCAAATATATCAAGAAAGTTCATGCAGAGACAAAGTTGAGGCATTAGGGAAAGTGCATTAAACCTTCAAACACCACTCGTCCCACATGTGGCAGAGTTTTCATTCAATGTATTGAACTATTGAACCCTCTCAGAACTCATCATACCCAAGTGGAAGCAATCGGGTTCAATTCCGAGGGACTGCCTGAAAGGATTATATATGACTTTATGCATTTTTGTGGATGTCACTCAACAACAGTAAAGAGTGGGATTTTCCTATCCTTAAGTTGAATGACATTGTTGTGTTCCAACTCCTCCATGCTCCACTCTAACTCACATGCTACCCCTGTTTGGATGGATAGAAGTTGTTCTTTCATTGGTGCTGGGTCAATATCATAGAAGTTCCCGCCAAACAATAATTCTATTAGTTTTAAAAGAGTGATGGAAAAGGATAGACCAGATCTAAAAGTTGAAGTTCTAAATTGGAGAAAGGCCAATTTTGATGGTATTAGGCAAGAACTTTTGAAAGCTAATTGAAGGCAGATGTTTGCAGGTAAAGGGATGACTGGAAAATGGGAAGCCTTCAGAAATGAGATAACAAGAATCCAGAAAAAGTATATTCCTGTCAGGGTGAAAGGAGAGGCTGGTAGGTATAGGGAATGCTGGATGACTAAAGAAATTGAGGGTTTGGTTAAGAAAAAGAAGGAAGCATATGTCAGGTATCGACAGGATAGATTGAGTGAATCCTTAGAAGAGTATAAAGGAAGTAAGGGTATACTTAAGAGGGAAAACAGGAGGGCAAAAAGGGGACATGAGATAGCTTTGGCAAATAGAATTAAGGAGAATCCAAAGGGATTTTACAAATACATTAAGGACAAAAGGGTAACTAGGGAGAGAATAGGGCCCCTCAAAGATCAGCAAGGTGGCTTTTGTGTGGAGCCGCAGAAAGTGGGGGAAATACTAAATGAGTATTTAGCATCAGTATTTACTGTGGAAAAGGATATGGAAGATATAGACTTAGGGAAATAGATGGTGACATCTTGCAAAATGTCCAGATTACAAAGGAGGAAGTGCTGAATGTCTTGAAACGGGTAAAGGTGGATAAATCCCCAGGACCTGATCAGATGTACCCAAGAACTCTGTGGGAAGCCAGAGAAAGGATTGCTGGGCTTCTTGCTGAGATATTTGTATCATCGATAGTCACAGGTGAGATGCCGGAAGACTGGAGGTTGGCAAACGTGGTGCCACTGTTTAAGAAGGGTGGTAAGGACAAACCAGGGAACTATAGAGCGGTGAGCCTGACCTCAGTGGTGGGCAAGTTGTTCGAGGGAATCCTGAGGGACAGGATGTACATGTATTAGGACTGATTAGGGATAGTCAACATGATTTTGTGTGTGGGAAATCATGTCTCACAAACTGAGTTTTTTGAAGAAGTAACAAAGAGGATTGACGAGGGCAGAGCAGTAGACGTGATCTATATGGACTTCAGTAAGGCGTTCGACAAGGTTCCCCATGGGAGACTCATTAGCAAGGTTAGAACTCATGGAATACAGGGAGAACTAGCCATTTGGATACAGAACTGGCTCAAAGGTAGAAGTCAGAGGGTGGTGGTGGAGGGTTGTTTTACAGACTTGGAGGCCTGTGACCAGTGGAGTGCCACAAGGATCGATGTTGGGTCCTCTACTTTTTGTCATTTACATAAATGATTTGGATGCGAGCATAAGAGGTACAGTTAGTAAGTTTGCAGATGACACCAAAATTGGAGGTATAGTGGACAGCGAACAGGGTTACCTCTGATTACAACAGGATCTTGACCAGATAGGCCAATAGGCTGAGAAGTGGCAGATGGAGTTTAATTCAGATAAGTGCGAGGTGCTGCATTTTGGGAAAGCAAATCTTAGCAGGACTTATACACTTAATGGTAAGGTCCTAGGGAGTGTTGCTGAACAAAGAGACCTTGGAGTGCAGTTTCATAGTTCCTTGAAAGTCGAGTCGTAGGTAGATAGGATAGCGAAGAAGGCGTTTGGTATACAATCCTTTATTGGTCAGAGTATTGAGTACAGGAGTCAGGAGGTCATGTTGTGGCTGTACAGGACATTGGTTAGGCCACTGTTGGAATACTGCGTGCATTTCTGGTCTCCTTCCTATTGGAAACATGTTGTGAAACTTGAAAGGGTTCAGAAAAGATTCACAAGGATGTTGTCAGGGTTGGAGGATTTAAGCTATAGAGAGAGGCTAAACAGGCTGGGGCTGTTTTCCCTGGAGCGTCGGAGGCTGAGGGGTGACATTATAGAGGTTTACAAATTATGAGGGGCATGGATAGGGTAAATAGGCAAAGTCTTTTCCCTGGGGTCGGGGAGTCTAGAACTAGAGGGCATAGGTTTAGGGTGAGAGGAGAAAGATATAAAAGAGACCTAAGTGGCAACCTTTTCATGCAGAGGGTGGTACATGTATGGAATGAGCTGCCAGAAGAAGTGGTGGAGGTTGGTACAATTGCAACATTTAAGGGACATTTGGATGGGTATATGAATAGGAAGGGTTTGGAGGGATATGGGCCGGGTGCTGGCAGGGGGGACTAGATTGGGTTGGGATATCTGGTCGGCATGGACGGGTTGGACCAAAGGGTCTGTTTCCATGCTGTACATCTCTATGACTCTGACTCTAATAATAGTGAACATCTTCATCACAATGGTTCAATAGTATAGCAACGGTTCGAGGAAAAGATTCACCATCATCTTCCCGAGAGCAATAATCGTCCGGATTTGTTGCGGGTCCCTATGAAATAAGATATTAAAAAGCGATGTGGTCTTGCTAGACCTCTTCACAAAAAGCTTTGTGAAAATCTAAACTCTCTTGCACAAGAAACAGTAGAGACTGTTGGTCATTTGAAAATTCTAAACTGAGATTAATAGATTTTTGTTAGCCACACTTTAAAGACCCAAGGTAGATACAACAGGTTAAATCTTGATCTATTTAAATGGTAGAATAGGCTTGAAGGACTGATTTGAATTACTCATATAATCCAACTCGGATTGGCCAAACTCAGCACTGTCTTGGTATAATCTTACTTTGTGTGGTGCAAATAGTCACTGCTTTAAACAACCAAGCTCTGATGAAAGTCATAAAACTTTATCTTTCTGAAAAAGTCAGCTGCTGCACAGCATGAATCAGAGATATGGGGTCCAGGGGCTGTAACTCCTGATTACATCATATCATACAGGATCCTTTTCTCCCAAAAGGTTCGACTCTACTGCATCAATCAAATATCCGCAGACAGAGAAGAACCTCATGTTTACTCTGACTGGGCTGGAGTTCCACAAGTGAATAAGAGACTGATATTCTTTCACTATGAAGTACCACGTGAACAAATCTTAATACATTGCACGACAAAGTCCCAATCAAGGAGAAGAGATTTTCAATCATTTCCTTTGTTGTCCTCAAGTCATATCTGACTCCCATAGATGATTGAGAGCAAAATGAGAAAAGGCTTAGTTGTCAATCCTTAGAGATGAATGAATTGTAACTGAATGCACAGTTACAAGAAGGTATCAATTTCCATGGTGGGGAAAGGTTCAGGACACCTGTTTGTAAGAATAAGGACATGGAGCCCATACTTCATTTCAAAACAATCTACAAACCAACCCAAATACTAGCTAAATTACCTATGGAAGTATGAAGTTAATGGCAGGAGTCTGATGTCCATATAGTCACTGCATTCACTGGATGGGAATTTCTGGAAAGAGATTGGAAATGGCTGGTGAATCTTGTTAGTAGGAATTGGGAGGAGGAGGCTCTGCGTATGAATAGGAGGGAAGGGGAAAGCTGCATCAGTGATTGGGAATGAAGATTTCCTGCCAGGGTTTGTGGGGATAGAGGCTGGAATCAAGAGGATATGTCACCGCATCCATCTTCTACCAACACCTGTGCTCTGAAACTGTTACTATGGACTGCACCATTATCCCTTATGCGGTCTCCCACCATCAGCATCCCCCACGCCCACAGCTACCCATACTGGTACTCCTGCATGGCTTTCATACTGTCTCCTCAGTCCTTTGGATCTTTCCCCCATATGTTCTAGCACCTACAGCCATATTACCTACTTTAAGCCCACTCAGTCTCCTCTTTTCTGTTGGTACAGGAGAAGATAGTTCAAAACAGGACAGAGTGAATCTGTTCAGTTGGGTGAGTGCCTGACATCTGTGTCACCTCCAATGAGGAACGAATCCTGGGACTTCATTCAAATGCATGGGGCAGAGCAGCAGTGGCAGACAAATATATGGGACACAATGGCCTCACTGCGTTAGAAGCTGCAGCCATGCTGCAAATAATGTGACTGTCTGTCTGTTTCCATGGGCAGGTTGACAGCTACCCTGGAGAACCAGGCCTAGCATCCTCAGTGACTGCTGAAAATGTGCACACACCAGCAACCAATTGCCCCTCCACTGGTCTTCAAGACCAAACACATTGTGAGAGCGGTGTGGGGAACATTGTCAACAGTCTAATGGTCCCACTTGACAAGGAGACAAGACGGTGCACAGCCAGAGGTGGAACCACATGCAAGTTCCTCTACACTTTCCACTCAGGACACTACAGAGGTGGCTGGGCTGAGGAGAGTCTATTTGCCTCTGGGATGAGTTTTCACAAAGTTGAAATTGTCTGACAAGTTTGTTAAGATGAAAAGCTGAATATTAATGAGGTGAGTTGCGCCATTATCAAAACATCTGACAATCATTAATCTTCAACAACTGGAATTTCATTGCTGACTAGCAAGAATCTGTTATATAAAGCACAAAATACAGCGTGAGTTGCTCCCAACACCAAGATGGGCCTTGTTGTGTTATCACCTGACTCTATCACATATCTCATTATATCCTAGCTGACTCAGACCCCAAAGATTCTGCCCAGAAAATGACTGCAGCAATCATGGAAGCGACAGCATTCCAAAGTCAAACCTTCAATGAGAAGTTGATAAAGGACACAAAAAGATTATGGATTCAAGAATGAGACAAAAAAGCCAAATCCAATTTGGAAAAAGACAGAAACCTTAATGGAGAAACACTAAAAGGAGCAAGAGAAGCCTTGAAGAACAAAGTTAGATAGTCTTAAGGAAAAAGAGATAACTTCATGAAAACAGTGCAAAGACCAGAAAAGGAAGATAAGGGAATGTAAAATAGCAGTATCACCTCTCACAACAAGTTGCAACCATTGAGATTAGGCTCCATGAGGCACAGCAGCAAGGCATAGTGAAAGAAAGTAATTTATACCTTGGCTGGAGAATTGGGAAGGCTTCAAACTTTATTTACTCTGGAAAAGAGCAAGTTTGTAGAAATCTAATCAAAAAGGCTAGTTGAAGAAAATTTAGGAGAAATTACAGATTTAAATAGACCAAGATTCAGTAATTAAACTATGATTCGGCAGAAAAATTCATAAGAGCTGCGACCAGTGAACTTTATTTAAAAATTTGTGTAGATGTTAGTGTTTGGTCTTTTATCTTGAAAAAGTTGGGAAAGCATCCATTTTCTGTGGATAGGGATGAGTTCAACTGTAGCCTTTGGGAGCAGATGTTTCCTGTGCAGTGCCTAAAAGTTCTCGTAATTATGCCTGACTAGTCATATTGTTGGAATTATGCGAAAGTTCAGCAAATCATCTTGTTAATTAGACAAGTACCTCTCTGTAAATAATTTGCAGTGATGTATAATCTACCATTACTCACTAAATTGCTAAAGACACAGAAAGAGGAGGGTTGGTGGTGGCAAATTTCCCCAAACAGCCCTTATCCTTCATCACACACTGTCAGGAGTGGCAGATACCATAAAGTGTCAGCATTGGAAATTAGGGTGATATCATTCACTAACTTCATTGAGTTTTTTGAAGATGTGATAAAGAGGATTGATGAGGGCAGAGTGATGGACTTCAGTAAGGTATTCAACAAGATTCTTTGTGGTAGAATGGTTAGCAGGGTGAAATCAGATGGAATACAGGGAGAATTAGCCATATGGATACAGAACTGGCTCGAAGGAAGAAGACAGAGGGTGCTGTTGGGGGTTGCTTTTCAGACTGGAGCTCTGTGAACAGCAATGTGCCACAAGAATCAATGCTGGATCCATTGCATTTTATTATTTATATTCAAGATTTTCATGTGAACACAGAAGGTATTGTTAGTAAGTTTGCAGATTACACCAAAATTGCAGGTGTAGTGGACAGTGAAGAAGGTTTTCTCGGAGTAGAATGGGATCTTGATCAAATGGACCGATGGTGCACAGATTGGCAGATGGAGTTTAATTTAGATAAATGTGAGGTGCTGCATTTTGGAAAAACAAATCAGAGTGTTGCTGAACAAAAGGACCTTGGAATGCAGGTTCATTGTTTATTGAAAGTGGAGTCCCAGGTAGACAGGATAGTGAAGAATGCGTTTAGTGTACTTGCCTGTATTGGTGTTCGCATTGAGTAACAGGGTTGAGAGATCATATTGCTGCTGTACAGGACAGTGGCTAGGTCACGTTTGGAATATTGCGCGCAATTCTGGTCTCCCTGCTATAGGAAGGATGTTGTGAAATTTGAAAGGGCTCAGAAAAGATTTGCAAGGATGGTGCCAGGGTTAAAGGGTTTGAGTTTTAGGGAGAGGCTGAATAGACTGGAGCTATTTTCCCTGGAGTGTCAGAGGCTGAGAGGTGACCATATAGAGGTTTATAAAATCATGAGGGGTATGGATAAGGTAAATAGGCAAGGTCTTTTTCCTGGGGTGTGGTAGTCCAAAACTAGAGGGCATAGGTTTAAGGTGAAATGGGAAAGATTTAAAAGGTATCTAAGTGGCAACTTTTTCATGCAGAGGATGGTGCTCCTATGGAATGAGCTGCCAGAGGAAGTGGTGGAGGCTGGTACAATTACAAAATTTAAAAGGCATCTGGGTGGGTATATGAATAGGAAGAGTGTTGGCAAAAGGGACTAGATTTATTTAGGATATGTGATCAGCATGGACAAGTTGGACAGAAGGGTCTGTTTCCGTATTGTACATTTCTATGTCTCTATGACATTACTCCCTCTCACATTTACCAACCTACTCAATCACCACTAACTCACTCAACGACTCACAAACCTATTTACTCATTGGAAGACTTGAAACCTTTGAAAACTTACCTGAATATGGCAGCATCTGTTCTAAAAGGGAGCGTATCTTGTCTTTCCTGTCCTGTCCTGTCTTGTCTTCTGCTGTGCTTGTCAGTCTAGTGCTGGAGCGTCTGCACGCTCTCATTTTTGCAACAGCCCGGAAGAGAAGTATCGACTAAAAATGTGCCGTGTAGATGGGAAACGGTAAACATTCCAGAGTGGCAATGTGCCAAGCATCAATGCTGACTGGAAGAGTTGGCCCATTACCTTGTCTCATTGTTTATTATGCACAACAGCAAGGTGCAAAAAAAAAGCTGACGGTTTCTGAGAGTCCCAGTTTTGAATTTGCTTACTAGGCTCTGAGGAAGCTGATAAAAGGCAGCTCTTATAACATTTTAATTTCTCTTAAAAATTATGCTTCCTGGAGTGTGTCTGACTGTTGGCTCACGTGGAAGTTAATTTTCTTGGTTGTAGCTCCTTTTCTGAGAGGATGGTGCATTTACTCGTTTTGTGATGGTTCTGGCCTCATTTGCATTAATCTAACGGTCATGTTTTGAATCTAAAATACGTGATTTAGTATTGGGGTAATCATCAGAATTTTGAAATGAAAATCAGGAGAAATGTACATTATAGGCAGATCCTCCAGTTTACACCATTGTTAAAATATATCATGAGAATGAGGTCAGAATAATGATGCCTTTTATTTAATTATTAAAATGATAACAAGCTTAGAATTCAACATTAAAATTGGCTCAAAAATATTAACAAATACATTGAATCAAGTGTCAAAGTATTGGATTTCCCCTAATGGACAGGGTACCGATGGGTTAGAGATGGTGAGACAAACAGGTTTGTGGGGCTTTGGGGAAGAAAGACAAACAGTTGGGAGTCATGACAGCCCAACTTTATTATTCATTCTCATAACTAGGGAGCTGGTATATGATCACCAGCCAGCTACATTGGGCCCTGAAAGGCATCTTTCTACTAATGGATTGACTTGCCTGCCATGTCAGGAAACAAGATCTCAGTGGAGAAGACTACCCTGTTACTATCTGGTAGGGTCTGGCAAAGATGACTGCATTCAAATGAAACTAGGAACAGGTAATGGTTATGTGTTAATTGAGGGATAATTGGATGAGAACATAACTGATTACATATATATAGATACATGGGAGACAAGTCATTTGTGGGGGTTGTTGGTGGTGTGTCAGTTGGAATAAAACTTTGACTAGAAAAGAACATGCCTGGACTCTGTCTAAATAACATTCAACCTCTGGTGTTTAACATTCTATGCTATAAACTGGGAGGCCACTGGAGTTTGATTCTCCCTTTCTCATTTATAGAATAGAAACATGTACTGAATATTATCTGGTGACAAGTCTTGACTTGCTTGTTATTTATGTATAATGAATAGCTTTTGTGAAGGATAAACTTTGTGGAGTAGTTGCTGTGGTAAATATTAGTCATTTACTTAAAAAATGACTGTGTGGATCATTTATGTGTTTGGTGAATTATTTTGGGGTTTTACTGTGGCCCTTTAAAGTGAATATTTTCTATTCATTGTGAAAGCAAGATGAAGTCCAAAATCCCTTAGTTCAGATTACCACCAAGACTACAGAGTATAGGAAGGATGTTATCAATCAAAATGTATCAGTTAAGCAACACAAACCATGGGGTTTAAAACCTGGAAAGAGGTGAGGAGTTCTACTGTTTTGAGAGAAACTGGGCAAGTATTGCAGAATGATAAATCTTGATTTCATTGTGAGGAAGGTTGTGGAAGGGGAATGGAATATGTATTACAACATGTTTGGAGCTTGGAAAGATCAAGAATGTCACCCCTTTACACAAAATAAATTTATAAGATGAAATTCCATATATTCTACCCCTTACTTTGGGCAAGACTTGAGTGATGACTTATTAAATCGCCACATCTGAGAGATGCAATTTCATCTTGTTCCAAAAGATAAAATCTCATCAAGTGTATGATTGTTTCAGAAACAGCCTGTCAATTATTCACAGCACAAAAAGAGTACAGAACAGTGATTGTTGGAACAATTCTAACCACACAAGTCTTTTATAAATATTGATGGGTTCTGAAATGTTTTCCATTTGTAAATGCATTTCATACTAAGATACTGAGCCAGTGAGACCAAGATAATCACAGCCTCAATGCTCAGTTACTGCTTAATTACTTGGTTTCAAATGAGAGGTTGGTAAGAAAGAAATATGTTTATATGACACCATTTGCAATCACAGGATATCTTAAAGCGAATGAAAGCCAGTGAGATATTATAGAAGAGTAATTATTGTTATGTGCAGGAAATGGAGCAGCAAATTTATGCCCTCACAATTCATAAAATGATAATGACCAAGTAATCTTCGAGTGATGTTGGATGAGTGACAAACATTGGCCAGGGCTAGGATATTGGGGGAAACTGTCTTGTCCTGCTTCAAAATAGTGGCCATGAAACATCTTACATACACCTGAGATGACAGAGTGGGCCTCAGTTTAACTTCCCACTACTGCCTTCTTAAAGAAACTGCAGAAAGGCAATAAATGCTTGTCACACCTGTGATATCCACACCCTGAGAAGAAACAAAAACAGGTCATAGCTATTCTACAATTCACATCATCTATAGTTTATCCAGAATAGTCATTTGGTTAAGGGAGCAGACAAGATATGTGGAATTGTATGTGGACTAGGGAGTCCTAGTTCAGGTTTCTCTTAAGGTAAACTTGTTTGTTGGGTTAATAGTTAAGAAGGCAAATACAATGTTGTCATTCATCTCAAGAGGACTAGAATATAAAAGTAGGAATGTACTTCTGAGGCTTTATCAAGCTCTGGTCAGACAACATTTAGAGTATTGTGAGCAATTTTGGGCCCCATACCTCAAGAAAGATGTACTGGCTCTGGAGTTCTGGTTCCACAGGAGGTTCACAAGGATTATCCTGGGAATGAAAGGCTTAATATCTGAGGAATGTTTGAGAACCCTGGAACTATACTCAATGGAGTTTAGAAGGATGAAGGAGGATCTGATTGAAACTTACATAATACTGAATGGCCTGCACAGAGTGGGCATTGGGAAGATATTTCCATTGGCAGGAGAAATGAGGACCCAAGGGCACAGCCTTCAAGGGAAGACCCTTTAGAACTGAGATAAGGAGAAACTTCTTTAGCCAGAGAATGGTGAATCTGTGTAATTCATTGTCACAGAAGGCTGTGGAGTCCAGGTCATTGAGTATATTTAAAACAGAGTTCTTGACTTCCAATGTGATCAATGTTTAAAGGGGGAAAGAAGGAAAATGGGGTTGAAAAACCTATCAGCCACAATTAAATGGTGGAGCAGACTCGATGGGCCAAGTGGCCTAATTTCTGCTCCTGTCTCATGGTCTTGTAGAGAAGTCAGGGAAGGACATATATTGGGACAATGTTAGGCATTTTGAGATATACATTGCTACTAAACATTTTCAGAACCAAGTGAGTCAAACACATAGCTATTCCATTCCACAGTACAAATGTTGCCAATTTCAGAAAATAAGAAATAGAAGTGAAGTAGACCATTTGACCTTTCACTATTCACAAAGATCATATTTCACCTTCTGCCTGAATTCAATCTTCCTGCTGTCTTCATTTACCTTATTTCCCTTTGTACCCCAAAATCTAACAACTTTTGTCTTGAACATAATTAATTGTGAACATCTACAACTCTCTAGTAAAAAATTCCAAAGCCCCAAAAAAACACATTCCAGTCTTAAAAGGGCAACTCCTAATTATAAAATTATAAAAATTGTGTTGTGGATATTTTCCAAATATAAACTTCTTCCCTTTATACTTAAACTCCATCCCTATGTCTCTTCTCTCTGAGAACCAAGTCTTTCTTCTCTCCTTTTGTGAGTTCATTGCTGGCATTTCCTTTTCCTGTGAGCTGCCCCTTGATCACTGAGCTAACTTATGCTTATTCTTCTTTTTCTATCTCATGTACTGTCTCTGAGGGCTACCTTCCTGGGACTTTATTGTTTCCTGATACAGTAATACTAATTTAGTTTCCACTTCACAGTTCCATTCAACCTCATCTTCTGTACTCTGATATTTGTTTTGGACTGATACATTACTTTGCTTTCCTCAGCCATACAGCTGAAGTTAGGAGTTCAGCTGCAGAAAATTCTCAAGCCTTCATGCAATAATTTTGCCAAACTGTACAAGAAATCATTAACTGTTTGGAATTGGGGAAGACGACGATCGAGAGTCGCAGACAATTTTACATAGCTGTGGAAGAGAGTAAAAAGACAGTGGACAATGTACTTCAGACTGTGTGTTCTAATATGTACATCATTAAATAATAATTGACACTGACTCATGCAAGGAAATATTATGACAGGTGACCAAAAGCTTGAACAAAGAGGTAGGTCTTAAGGAGAATCAAAAGGAATCAGAATGAGAGGTGGACAATCATAAGGGCCTGAGGAAGGAGATTTCAGGGCTCAAAGTTTGGGCAACTGAAGATATGTATAACAATGGGGATGGTTTAAAATTGGAGATGTTTTGATTTTGTAAATCAATCCCACTTCACTTTTAAATAACTCCACAGAGGCCGACATCCTATCACCAAGTCACCATTTATTTACACATGATCCGTCCTTGACTTTGGTACTGCCTCTTCAGAGTCAGCTCTCAGAGTGGCAGTATCTCTGATACTCACATTTCTATCTGTTAACCAGGGCTCCTATTTAGACCAGATTAACAGCCCCAATCATATTCAATGAAGACCAGTTACAATCACTACACACTCCATCCTCACTAATAAGGAACTTAAAGGGGATCAGATTAGACAGGAAAGTGGAGTTGAGAACACAATCAGATCAGCAGGCTCGAAAGGTTGAATGACTTACTTCTGCTCCTAGTTCATAAATTTGTATATTCAGCTTTTATATTGAAGGTTCTGAAGGTGCTTAATTTGTTTGAGAAGGAGATTCTATAAGGGTTTTCTTTATAAATGTTCTGCATTTTGTTTGGGAGACATGGAAATGGTTGAGGCTAATTACAAGGATGAGTATATTACATGTTATTACTATTAGAGAGGGGAGCAATTTCTATCAAAGTGTTATGGAAGAGTTGTAGAGTGTTCTTCTGGTAAAGAAGGGGTGAACTAAGATTAATCTCCATATGAAAATTCCTGGCAGTGGCCATTATTGATCTATACTCTCATTTCCCATCTAGTTCTAGTTACCTGCTGGCTGGTGGGTTCATTTAAGCTGCATTCACAACAAGCAGACACTTGTGTGGTGTGTGCATGTTTTTAAAGTATAAAGAGAAGGGGGCGGAATTGCAGGCAGGCGTCCGGGTCAGATAGCATGTTGCTGCTGCTGAGATTGACATTTAAACCCAGATAAAAAGCTGGCATCCGAAAGAGAATGAAACAATAAGTCAGTCACGATGAGCTTTGATAACATTTTATGTGGTTCAGACAGCTTGCAGATCAGTATCTTTCTATCAACGTGGTCTTAACATCCTCCTTAAAAGATGCTAGGTATTAACAGGGCTTTCAGAAACATGATAACAAGAATCTATTCAATTAAACACAAGCTAAGCAGAGTGTTGAAGGCCAGTTATAAGCTTTCAACTGGTAAATACACTGTCCAGTGTTTTAGTGAGCCTCATAGAATAGGTAGTTTCCAAGTCAATCCCCATGATCTGTGCTGAATTAGTCCAGTTAATTAATACGGAAGATGTTTTTGTTTGTGGGAAGTTCAAAACCAAGGTTCAGACATATTTTATAGAAACTAATATATTTAACGAGGAATTCAGGAGGAACCTCTTTACCCAGAAAGTAATTAGAATGTGGAACTTGCTATCACACAAAATAGTTGATGTAAATAACATGGATATATTTAAGGGAAAGCTAGCTAAGTACATGAGAGAAAAAGGAATAACAAGATATGCAGATAGGTTTGGATAAAGAGGCTTATGTGAAGCAAAACTCTGACATGAGCCAGTTAGGCTGAATGATCTTATTCTGTCTGTGTTTTAGTGAGTGGCATAGTTTGGGGCCTGGGCTTCTTGTTTCTCACCTCTATTTAATGCCTCCTGTTGAGAACCTCAGTATGCAGATGTCAAGACAGGCAAGGATGCAATCAGGCTTAGCTGCAGTACTTCCAGGTGGAATACCCTGCTGACACTCACTGTTGGTTAGCGTACAAAAATGGCCCATGGCAGAAGTAAACAGGAGAAGGCACTGACTCCTGGAGAAAAAAACTCCCCAGCGTGTGTTAGCATCATTGAGAGAGAACATTGGAGAAGGAAAAATTTTGAATGGCATTTCTCTAGTCTTTCCCATGTAAACTGTTAGAACTGAGTCAGCTGGAGATCTGCAGCTCTGTGAAAGGAAAGGTTTAAAAGCCTAAAAGTACTTTTTGAATAGAACATAATGTAAAAGATTTTTGTGTGAATAATGTGAGCTTCAATTCCTCACACAGATAATAAAAGCTCTCAAAGATACTGCTTTGCACAAGAATGAGAAAATTATGGCTTTTCTGGAAGATTTTGGAATTGGAAACTTTACAGAATCAACATAACACTAACTACATTTTCTACCAAATTAACCTTATTCTTTGACTTGCCCTTTTCAAATTAATTTATGTAAGGTCTATAATGGCCCACGTAGTTCTTGACCCTGAGCATCTGGTAAAAGTACAACTTTATGAATCAAACTGTAGATTGTGCATGACAATCTAAGCTAAAGTTATTGTAATAGGCTTGTTGGTGTGTTTTGTAAGTAGACAAGTGATTGAAAACTCTTACCTCAGGTCCACAGATTTAGCTGCCTTTGTGAAACAATTCCTGTCTTGCTGATATAAGGCCAGGGTAGGATTCTGCTCATTTTCTCCTCTGTCAAGAGAATGAGAAATATGTTAACAGATTGGCAAACTAACAACGGGCATGCACTCAATTTCCTCCATATTCTATGCTGAATTAGTTTGGTTAATAAATAAGGAAGATGTGTTCATGAAAAGTTCAAAGCCAGGGTTCATAAGTATAAGATAGTCACTATTAAATCCAACAAGGAATTCAGGAGGAACCTCTTTATCCAGAAACTATTAAAATATGGATCGTGATACCATACAAAATAATTAATGTGCAAAGTATGGATATATTTAAGGGAAAGCTATGAGTCCGCATCAACTGTCGTTCAGCCTTTGAGTCAGAAGATTGTGGGTTTTAGCCTCAGAGAGTTAAGTCTTACACTTTTACAGAAAGGCTCTCCGATACTTATTCTCCTCGAGGACCATTTTTGCACAAACCCAAGATTGGAATGCCAGTGCGGTATTGAAGGAGTGCTGTATTGTCATTGCCCTCTCAGGTTGAAATAAAAAATCCTACAACATATATTTGAAGTACACACATTCTTATCTAGCTCCCCTTGAAATGCAAATTTGCCGTTTATCTTAATTATTACATGCGATGGGATATTCTAGTTCTCACCACTCTAGGTAAAGACATTTTTCCCAAATTGAATTAATAGTGATTAACTCCTAATACAGCAGACTAATCAAGTGAACCAATACATAAATCATAAGATTTTTTGCATTTTTTTCCTTCGTAACTGAAACAAATTAGGTTTTAAACAAACCAAGATAATCAAAAATGTAGATAATTTTGCAACAGTATAGTTAACTTTTATCTATAGATATTTTTGTCGCATTTTTGAAAATCTCCATGACAGTTTTTACTTCAAAGAATGTCACTTTGAAAATCTTGAGCTTAAAGTTTGGATTTTATGTCACAGTCTAAAAATGTGTAGTGAGCAAAGCTTCCTACCTATACAATGTTCCCAATGTTTTTAGCCACAAGAGCAGTATTCATTCTTTTATCTACCAATTGTTTCACAGTGATATTAATGAATGTATTTTCAGCAGTTTTACCTCAGGTAATGTATATTATTCATTATTGAATTAAATTCCTAAAATGTTACCTCGAGAGATGTTCTCTTTCTCAAGAGACCTTTCCTCAATGTGAAACCTCCACCCTCCTCATCTTAGTTTCATGTACTTAAAGCATTCTATTAATTATTTCTCTTTACAGCAAAATGTAAGTTTCCAGGATAAAAACCCAACCATGGTGAAATAGTTGATTACATTTGTTGGGATGGATACATCTTGAAAAGAATATAATCTATGAAGTCTTTAGAGATAAGTTTGATAATTTTTCACACAATGTGCATAATGACTTGGACCCCTCTTCCTTGTAAAATCCTGTGGATGCCAGGTACCAATTGAAACTTTCAACACTAAGATAAATTGATATTTGTTGAATATCAATGTACAAGAACAATCTTGGTTATCCGAACATCAATTATCTGAATTTTGGATTATCCAAGCAACATTGCAAGGTCCCTGTACATGCATTTCAATTGAAGTAGGAAAATTCTATTCCTCATCACTTTAATGCATCATTTTGTAAATTTGAACAGGAATATAGGTGCAAGTATGATTTACTAAATAATTAACTTTATATATAAACTCGAGACATGATGTTAGATTTAAGTCTTATACTTTTATAGAAAGGCTCTCTGATACTTATTCTCCTCGAGGACCAAGGTTTGTGACTGTGAACACTCAAGAATAACAAATATGCAAGCCCAAGCTGTGTGCTCTAACAGCAAGATTCGCTCTCAATATTGATTTGCTCCATTTTGCAAACCCAACAAGTTTTTCCTCAGCTCATTCTCAGCTCGCACGTTTTGTTTCCATTGCGTTTTCCTCTCACTATTCCATGATGACTTTTTTTTTAAACAAAATGTAGTTCAATATCTTACTGCTGACAAGAAAATTTAATGTCACTTTTTTTTGGTGGGGAGAGCAAAACACAGTGAATTAGCACACGTGAAAATAAATAGGAAGAAAACTTGATGAAAGAAAACATGGGGAAAGCATTACCCACCCCCCAAAAAATTGATGAGAGGACGGAAACTGAAGTCAGTGAAAAAATCTTCCCTCTCTCTCATGTTCTCCCTGTATTTTGCATCTCTCTCTCTCTCTCTTTCTCTCTCTAAGGGCTCAGCGGTCACTAAAGAAGGAGGGACAACACTTGGTTAGTCTGGACTGGGGGACAACACCGAACAGAAAGATGTCGGCTGCTGTCAAGGACTAGGATAAAACTGAGGAAAATGTCCGCGAAAAGTTTCACAGACTTCAGTCAAGCTCTAGCCAAAAAGTTATTTTATCTGTAAAGTATCATGAATTTTTAAGCAATATCCAGTGTCTTTAGACATTTTATCGATTGAACTAAATAAAAACTCTGTAAGCATGCTTTTATATGCAATTATGTTCAGTATGGCTTCCTTTGTTTATGATCAGATCAATTATCCGAACAATCAATTATCCGAACAAAATATTCCCTGTCCATCTTGTTCGGATAATCGAGGTTGTTCTCGATATGAAGTAAAGGCAGATAAAAGGGTGGGAAGTGATAAATTTCACCTAAAGTCTAATTGAATACGAAAGTAGATGTACACATGGACTAGATTCCCTCATTCTTGTATTCTGGATTTTCCAATAGAAAGTTAGCTTGAGCTACAAGAGTGGAAGATTTTTTTCTTTCATCAACAGCACTACCATCTACTTCTCTCGCCTTTCTCTTTTCTGCAGAAGAAGAGGGATCCTTTTAAAGGTAACAGATGGAACCATCTATTCCTGAAAGTGGGAGCATGGAGGAAGGGCAATTAATTAGGGCAGGATGGCGGTATACCAAAAACACATTGCATTCCTACTTTCACAAAAATTAAGTTGAGTGGAATGACCCTAGTTAACCTTCCTGCCCGTATCAACTAAAGGACTATTAGAGGATTTAATTGAAGGATAGTTGGGTCTGTTGCCACGCACTGTTCCTGATAGATCCTACCTTGCTGTGGGATGGTACCGGATGAGAGCTAATCCTTCTTATGCTTCCCACCCCTGTGTCCCACTATCCATGTGACTCTGAATTGAAAAACACACCCAACCCTCCAGGTCACTACTTTTCCTATGTCCTCCACATCTTGGGACCCTTGTTGTGCCCCTGTCAGCAATCAAGACACTCCTGGTGGCGCTGCTCAGGACAAGAGCTGCTGGCTTCTAATTGGCTGATGGTCTTGCTGGGGTCGGAGGCATTTCTGTCTACGGCTCTTGGTTCAGTGGGAAAGCCCTCCCATTGGCCTCACCACTGCCTGACTGGTATGTGCTTTGGTCAGCCTTTCCTGGAAAATCAGCATGAGTCTCTTGCAACTTCTCCAGCCAAAGGTAAGGCTCAAGAGGCCTCAACCAGGATCTATCCTATATTTCTGTTCATTCTTTCTTTTAACTCTTTGCTTCCTTTCTTCCACAGTCACTTCTACTTGGAATTTTGCCATGTAAGGATTATGCCTTTTTATTTTTTTTTCAAAAACTGGGTACTGAAATGACAATGGATGATTTTAAAAGCCAGTGTTGGAAAGAATGGCTGCGGTTTTGAAAACAAGTAACCAGGCTTTGCAGGCATCATATGATCAATTGTTTGAACAAGCAGTAATTGAAGTTGAATTGCAGACAATTTGGAGTCAAGAGGTGTAGTCCTGCAGCATTTGCTGGCAACAAGAAGTTGACTGGTCTATGGACTAGTAAGATATGGCAAAGTCACCATAGTCCAGAGGACCACAGAAATGCTCTCTCACTACTGAGAGATGATTGGTAGTGAGTTCAACCTGAGGGTCACTATGCCTCAAGCAAAGGTCAAGGCTGAGAAAGCAGAGTGGTAGGCATCATTGACCAATAATCATTAACAGATTTTTGCCTGACAACAAATATGTGATTGTTTCTCAGGTAAATGAACAGCATTGGAGCTGGAAACACATTACAGAGAGAGAAAAGTGCTCAGTTGTCCCCAGCTCTGTTCTCTGCAATAAAACTTCATTGTAAACTTAAAGAAAATGGTTTATCTTTCTTGCAACAGTTTTTTCATGCTATGACATATAAATTATAAGTCAGAGACTTTTAAAAGGCAACCAGTCACCTTGTTTCTCTCACCAACCAGTGGAAGCAACCAGAGAAAGATGACTGAAGCAAAATGCTGACCAGCAGAGTAGTCATAAGGACAATCTCTGCAACAGAACCTGGAAACAAAGACAACTGATCTATCTTTCTAGTTTTCCTCTCTGCCCATAACCTATGTAACCCTGTCTCTTTGTTGATCTATGTGTGTGTGTGAGAAAGGAGGGTTTATAATTACTTTACATTTCTTAAAACAGAAAGTGCTAGAGAAACCCAGCAGGTCTAGCAGCATCTGTGGAAAGAGAAAGAGTTCATGTTTCAAGTCTGATATGACTTTTCCAGAAGTTATTTTATAACTTCCAGAAAGAAGTTATAAAATAGTGTTTTTTGTTTGTGCCCAGGGCCAGGACAGAAATGTTGGCCCGAGAGCAAGGTGATTTATTTAAATGGCTATCAATTGGAAGGTTGGGGTCATTCCTACAGGCACACTGGAGATGTTCTGCAAAGCGGTTACCCAGTCTGTGTTGGTCTTGCTAATGTAAAACAGATTGCATTGTCAGCTGGTAATGTAGGAAACTAGATTGAAAGAAGTACAAGTAAAATGTTGCTTCATTTGGAAGGTATGCTTTGGGCTTTGGAAAGTAAAAATGGAGGAGGTGTTCCAAGTGTTACACCTTCTGTAGTTGCATGAAACAGTACTGTAGTGGTGTTGGTGGTGGTGATAGGGTTTGCAAGGTGGACATGAGGAGCTTTTTTCATTTCAAATTTCCAGCATCCACAATATTTTGCATTTACTTTATATTTACATTTTCTTCATTCAAATTTAATCATTAAATTCATTGAGGGGTGTGGACATGTTTAGTATTCAATACTGTCAGTTGAGATGCTGTAGAATCCCTTTTATTGAATATAGAAAGAATGAAGTGATCTGGGAAATGTATAGAAAGCTGGGTCTGAGTCATTAGGCCACAATGAATATTAGGCCACAATGTCAAACAATCTTCCCTGGTATCCAGATATTACTATTAGCCATCTCATGACTACAAGGTGGCCTCAATGAATAACAAATACAATATGGTGATTGAGATGGCTAACTGATCCATGTAAATGGCCAGGATCATTATACAGCTCATTCATTAACTTGTACTTGTAATTGCTAAAGATCCTCACCCCACCCTCTATCGACTACAACCCTGCCATAAAAATGGCTCTTTATCAATTGTATTGGCTGTAGTATTGGGTGTTCCATGATTCATTTGAAATTGCTTTTCTTTTGAAGGAAATAAGAGTTTCACCCTGAAACAGCAACTACATTTACATAAAGAATAACTATATATCTCGTGTTCATACTTCTGGCGTCAGGTATTTCTCTCTATCTAAATTACTACTATTCTTAATGTATTCAAAGCAATCTGTATGATCTCTTCACAAATTTAAGTACAAGTATTAAAGTAAGCCATTCAGCCCTTGTAGTCTGCTCCATTCACTATCCAATCGGATTATGCCCAATCTGGACCTTAACTCCATTTATCTCCCTTAGTAATGTCCTAATTTAACAAAAAATCTATCAATATCAGCTTTGAAGTCTTTTTTTTAACTTCCAGCCTCAACAACATTTTGGCGAATAGATTTCCTGATTTCCATTACTATTTTAAATGAAGAGGCACTTCCTGAAGAGCCTAGCTCTAATTTTAAGGTTACCCCATTGCACTGTCTCCCCCACCAGATGTCATTTGTCTTTATCTGTCACATCAGATCCTTGAATCAAGTCCAACTCTTCGATCAAATCATCCTTTGATCTTACATATTGAAGGAATAGCAGCTTACTTTATAGAATTTATGTTCAGATTTTAACTGTTTTGGTATTATTCTGGTCAATTTGCACTATTTTCTCTTGAAAGTCACTTTATACTTCTTGAGGTTCGGTGCTCAGAACCTAATGTAGTTACTTTTGATTTGGTCCAACGAGAGTTTTATATAGGTGTTACTTAAATTCCACAGGTTTATATACCAGCACCCTTGAGATGAGGGTCATTGAGATGAGGTTTTAATTTTGTATCCTTTTACTTTCCAGAATTTCCTGACAGCAGCTGGTGTATATCAGAAAGAGAAAGCTGATTAGCACTCGTCATAAACACAACCTGGCCATCAGTTTAATTAGACAGTGTAAACATGAGCAGCCTTTGCTCCAAATTATCTACATTTCCTTCCCACATTCACTACATTTATGAGTGTTGCCATATGATGCCATAGTGCCAATGGGCCCCTCTGGTAATTTATCCAACTAATCATCCAGACAGACTGTGGAGAAATAAACCATAGCTTTAAAGTAGAAAAGCCCAAACCCAGCTGATGGCTTAATGAGTTTGTTGTCTAATTCAGTTATATCATGCTTTATATGTACACCTCAACCCCATTTACATACCTTAACTCTATATGTCTTGATACTCCTATGCAAAAAAATGATTCTACTGCCCTAATTCGAATATCTTAGCAAGTTATGAGTTTGCATGTCAGCTTGATCCAAAGGAGTACACATCGACAGGCACACCAAGTGTTTCAGATTACCACATCTGCAAGAGGTGTCGCTGACTACACAAGCAGAAGGGGAAATGGGTGAATATTGCAAAGTCTAAGTAAATCAGACAGTGTTACAGGAGTCCTCCTGAATCAATCTTGCTTGCTAAACAATTTTCCATTTAAGGTGCCTTCTCAGAAGTGTGCAGTCAGAGTCAAATTGGTGGCAACACAGACGGCTCAGCTTCAGGTGGTAATGTAGGCTTTTCTGCACTCTCAATGTGGTTCCAAATGGGGTTGTTGCCTTCCTGGTGCCAGGTAAAGTATGCTACAGAGCAGCAGGACATTTTTTTACAGGGAGTGGGTGGGGGAGATCACCCAGACATTGTGGTCAACTCTTTCTAGTGCAGTAGTTTTTACTGACTTTGTGTCATGACTAACATGAGTACCATTCTTAGAGATGTACAACAGACATTGCAGAGCAGAATCTGCATCTAAAATTCCACCTGGCCTCTGTAACACCCTGACGTAGATATATAATGTCAACATGTGCTAAGTGGAGGCCTGGCAGCTATCCATTGAAATAATGATTGGAAAAACCATCATGTTTCTATTAAAGAGCTTTACTTCTATTGAAACCATGCACTTAGTGTGTAGAGCATTGTGTCAACTTGTGCTAATACTCCTTTGCTGGAAAGCCACATGACATGGAAGACAGAATGGCCAGTTGTCTAACAACTGGTCATACTGATGGGGAAATCCTGTGGCACAAGGAGCAACAAACCAGATGAGTGGTATGAAACAACAGGTCAAATCTCCTATTCAGGATAAACTACTACACTGATTGAAGATATAACATTTTATATCTCAGGTTGATATTATTGCCTCCTTCTGGTCTTCTTTCTTTGCCTGTAGTTTTAAAGGGATGATGAGATATTGGTGTTAAACATGAATGCTGCTGTCTGTTACCAGAGAAGAAATGAGTAAGTTGCAGTTGAAGGGTTTTCACACTGGGCTGATGCAGAGTCAGTGTTGTTTCCTTTGGGTTAAGTATTAGGATTTTTCTATGAATGATTTGGATTTGCGAATGATGAGGAAATAAACAGCAACATTTCCAAAAAAAAAGTTAGTGGTTAAGTTTTAAAAAATCATTCTCCTGATCACGATGAGGATGTAAACCAGCATATGTGAGAACCAGATTAACAGCCCCAATCAAGGAGCTCAGATTCTTTGAGGTTGACCTCATTAAAATCACCACACTGTTGACCTTACAAACCCTCCTTACTAACATCTAGGGGCTAATACCAAAATTCGGAGAACGGTCTCACAGACTAGTCAAACAACATCTTGAAATTGTCATACTCACGGACTCGTACTTTACAGATAATATCCCAGACACCACCCTTACGATCCCTGGATATGTCCTATTGCACTGCAGGACAGACCCAGCAAAGGTGATGCAACTGTTGTGTACAGTCAGGAGGGAGTTTCCCTTGGAGTCCTCAACATTGATTTGGAACCCAATGAAATCTGATGGCTTTAGGTTAAACATGGAGGAAGCATGGAAAGTGGAAAAGATGCAAAATGTACTCTGGGTTGGGGATTTCAATGTCCACCGCCAAGGATGGCTTAGCAGCAGCACTACTGATCAAGCTAATTGGTTCTAAAATCAACTTGGTAAAAACAATGACTGCAGATGCTGGAAACCAGATTCTGGATTAGTGGTGCTGAAAACGCACAGCAGTTCAGGCAGCATCCGAGGAGCAGTAAAATCGACGTTTCGGGCAAAAGCCTGAAGGGATGCTGCCTGAACTGCTGTGCTTTTCCAGCACCACTAATCCAGAATCCATAATTGGTTCTAAAGGACATTGTTGCTACATTGAGTCTGCAGCAGGTGGTGAGGGAACCAGTAAGAGGGAAAAACATACTTGACCTCATTCTTACCAATCTGCTGGCTACAGATGCATCTATCCATGACAGCATCAGTAACATTGACCACCACACTGTCCTTGTGGAGGTGGACTCCAACCTTCACATTGAGAACAGCCTCCATTAGGTTGTATGGCACTATCACCATGATAAATGGGACAGGCTTCGAACAGATCTAGCAATTCAGGGCTAGGCATCCATGAGGCACTCTGGGCCATCAAAAGCAGCAGAACTGTATTCCAACACAATCCAAAACCTCACAGCCCAGCATTTGTCCACTTAACCATTACCAACAAGCCAAGGGATCAGCTCTGGTTCAATGGAAAGTGCAGGAAGATATGCCAGTAGCACCATCAGGCATATCTAAAAATGAGATGTCAACCTGATGTATCTACCAAACAGGATTATTTATATATCAAACAACATAAGTAGCAAGTGATAGACAAAGCTAAGTAATCCCACAACCAATGGATCAGATCTACGTTCTGCAGTCCTGCCACATCCAGTCCTGAATGGTGATGGACAATTAAACAACTCACTGGAGGAGGAGACTCTACAAATATCCGCATCCTCAATGCTGGAAGACCCAAACACATCAGTGCAAAAGATAAGGCCAAATATTTGCAGCAATTTTAAGCCTCCTCCATTTGTCTCCAGCATTACAGATACCAATTTGATTCACTCCATGTGATATCAAGGAAGAATTGGAGGCATTGGATAGTGTGAGCCCTGACAACACTCCGGCAATTGAACTGAAGACTTGCTGCTCCCCCAGCCAAGATCTTCCAGTATAGTTACAACACTGGCAACTACCTGACAATGTGGGAAATTGCCACGATATACCTTGCACACAAAAACCAGGACAAATGCAACCAGCCAATTACTGCCCCATCTGATATCCGTTGATTCCAGTTTTGCTCGGCTTCCTCGATGTTGAATGTGGCCTTGATGATAAAGGTTGTCACTCTCACCTGACCTTTAGAAATCAGCTTTGTCGATGTTTGAACCAAAGCTGTAATAAGATCAGGAGCTGAGTGGCCCTGGCAGAACCCAAATCAGCAAGTGGGAATAGCTTATAGGTCCTCTAACAATAGCTACACTTACAGACAGATTACTGCAAGAAGTCGTATTGTTTGCAAGGAAGAGGCTGGAATAATCAGGGGTGACTTTAATCTTCAGATTGATTGGCCAATTCAAACTGGCACAAGTTGCTTCACAGATTCACCGAATTGTTATGATGCACACGGGGGCCATTTGGCTCATCATGCTTGCATCAGCTCTCTGAGCATTTTGGCTTAGTGCCAATCTGCTGCCTTTTCCCCTTAACCCTGCATCTAAGTTCTATTTAAATCATCATTGAATGCCCTCTTGAGTACTTCAATTGAATCTGCCTCCTCCACACTTCTAGGTTTGTATTCCAGATCCTAGCTATTCACTGTGAAAAGCTTTTTTTTCCTCATCCCACATTTGTTTCTTTTGCAAATCACTTTAAATCTATGCCTTAAACATAAGGAATGCTGGAGAAACTCAGCACGTCTGGGAGCATCAGTGGAGAGAGAAAAACAGAGTTAACAGCACCCACAAACGGAGCTTTATCAAGACATTATTTCAACTGCAGCACCCAAGAACTACAAAAAGTGGAAGAAAAACGGGTACCCAATAAACACAATCCACTGATTCCTCAGAAACAAACCCAAACAAGCAGACACAAGGTAACCAAAAACCATAACCACATTATTTTAATCCAAGACATATCAGAAATGACTTCCAGACTACTCAGACCCCTTGGCACCATGGTAGCCCACAAACCTATCAACACACTCAAACAGCGACTAATGAACCTAAAGGATCCAACAGATACCACCAGCAAAACTAACAAGATACCATGCAAGAAATGTAAAAAACACTACAAGACTCACAGTTCAGAGGAAACAAATAAACTGTTCAACCAGCTGAGCTCGGAATTACTTCATGGAAACAACTTCCTCGAGCGGAGCTTCTCCCTGGTGCAGGAGCTGAAAATGGCAGCTATCAGGAACTTCACAGTTAAAAAGCCTTTCCATCTTTCCTTCTTAATTCCTGCCAATTGTAGTCTGTCTCTGTTTCTAAGGCCAGGGCTTCCTCATGTCCTTTTACCAGGCCTGTCAACCTTACCTTCCAAAACGTGTGAGAGACTCACAGGGGCCCTTTAGTAGAGGACACTTAAGATTGTGAAGATTTTTGATAATGGGATTAAAGAGAAACTGTTTCTAGTGGTAAAAGGAAAGGTTGCCAGAGGACACGGAGTTGACAAAAGATAGCACAAAGACCCTACTTTTGTGCAGCAGTTTACAGACAGAACATCGTGGTGGGTCTAGCCAAGGATTCCAATACAGGGTTGGGTCCTCAAATTCACAGCCATGAAATGGACTAAGTGGACGTTGTCGTAAATTCTCTGTTTCAGTATTCTTTTCTTTTATATTAATGTGAAAGGACTGTTATTTTAAATATTTTATTACTTTACTTTTTCTAATTTATTACTGTAATTTTGTACTTTTGGAAGTTTGTAATGCTGGACGTTTTATTCCTTTATTTTTCTAATTATTTTTTCCTAAGCATTTGTACACTAGAATCTGTACCTAGGCACCTCTGAACCTAAGATGGCTCCATAACTGGCGATTTGTGAACTTTTCATTGTACTCACATGAGTACGTGCAACAATAAAGCTAACTCAATTCAATTCAAGTCCAGTTACCCAAAAAACAGCGGTGTCCAAAATTGGATGCCTTTACAACCTTTCCTGCATCCATTTTTAATTGGGTAAAAATGAAGAGAAAAGTATAATAATTTGGCTTGGCGCTGCATTGGCACAGCATAGCTTCAGGCTAGTTATTGCCTTGGTCATTTATAACCATCAAATTCAATGGACACTGAGCTGAAATACCTACTGGCTGAATGAGCTGATCCAAATTCTGGAAACATGCAAAATCCTAACTGGCCTCAGTCCTCAGGGTGCCAGATTTGATCTGTGTAATCTGGAAGGCTCTGACGGAAGGGGTGGAGGAAAGGCTGTTTTCCCTGGAGCGTCGGAGGCTGAGGGGTGACCTTATAGGGGTTTACAAAATTATGAGGAGTATGGATAGGATAAATAGGCAAAGTCTTTTCCCTGGGGTCGGGGAGTCCAGAACTAGAGGGCATAGGTTTAAGGTGAGAGGAGAAAGATATAAAAGAGACCTAAGGGGCAACTTTTTCACACAGAGAGTGGTACGTGTATGGAATGAGCTGCCAGAGGAAGTGGTGGAGGCTGGTACAATTGCAACATTTAAGAGGCATTTGGATAGGTATATGAATAGGAGGGGTTTGGAGGGATATGGGCCAAGTGCTGGCAGGTGGGACTAGATTGGGTTGGGACATCTGGTCGGCATGAACGGGTTGGACCAAAGGATCTGTTTCCATGCTGTACATCTCTATGACTCTATGACAAACTAGCAGGAAACTTGTTACCAGGATACATGAGCACCAACTGACCACCAAAAAACACGACCCACTATCACTAGTTTCTATACATAAGACAAAGAAGGACACCACTTTGACTTGGACAACAAACACATCCTAGGACAGATGAAACAAAGACACGCACGAGAATTCTTAGAGGCATGGAATTCTAACTGGGACTCCATCAATAAACACATCAATTTAGACCGTACCTACCTTCCCTTGGAAATGACATCACCCACCTTAAGAAACCAAGACCTATAAATAGAAAGGCAGAACAAACCACCAGCACTCCACCAGAGACTCTCACTGATGATGTTACCTCATATGGTGACAAAACGTCTGAAAACAAACCTTCAGGTTCAGTGAGCTAACTTACATTCTTAACAGAGCTAACATTTCAAGTTCAGTACAGCTCTTCTCACAGACTGAAAAAAAAATGAAGGAATGGAGGCTGAGAGAAGCTAGAAAAAAATAAAAACGAGAGTAAAATCTTCTGTGCAATGCTTCAGTCTTTGTCTTTCTGGATAGTAGTGATTGGAAAGTGTGATCTAAGGAGCTTTCGTGAATCTCTGTCATCAAACAATACTCTTGATACCACTGTTTTGTGAAAGGAAAATCATACCTAACAAATCGTTCGAGTTCACTGGCTATGTAAAAAGGCAGTGGATAAAAGGAAAGAAGTAGATGTAGTGTATTTGGATTTCCAAATAATATTTGATTAATTGCCATATAAAGGACTACTAAACAGGATCAGAGCTCATGATGATGTTGGTAGGATGTGGGGGTGATACATTAACAAGGAAAGACAATTGGCTAACTAACACAAAGCAGATTTATGATAAATGGCTAATTTTCAGGAATGTAAACTGCAACTAGCAGAGTGTCAAAGTGATCAATGAGGGGGCCTTAATTATTTTGATCCATATTAAAGACATTAATGAAGTCACAAACTGTATTGTAGCCAAATTTGCTAATGAAACTAAAGATTAGTAGAAAAGGTATGAGGAGGATTTAAAGAATCTTCAAAGAGATATGAATAGTTTAAGTGAATGGGAAAACAATTGACAGAAAGAGTGTCATGTAGGAAAGTATGAAACTGCACATTTTGGCGGGAAGGTTAAAATAACAGAATATTATTTAAATGCAGAGAAATTGCAGAATGCTGCAGTGCAGAGGGATCTAGATGTGCTTCTATATGAAATACTAAAAGTCAGCATGATGGTACAGCAAGTACTTTGGAAGGCAAATGAAATGCTGAGTTTATACAATGTAGAAATAGCTAAGTATTACAACTATTCTTTACTCAAGATTCTTTATCCCTGGGACTCAGTGTTCATCTTAAGATGAAAAGTTAAGCAGGTAGGGTCAATATTCATTGGAGTTCAGAAGAATGAGAAACAATCTTGTTGAATTATATAAGCTTCTGGGGGAACATGACTAGGATGCTTTAACCTGTAAGAGAAACTAAAAACTAGGGAACACCATTTTAGAAAAACCTATTTAACACAGAGAATACTTAGACACGTAATGGTATGGTCCTGGAGAGTGTTGCTGAACAAAGAGACCTTTGAGTGCAGGTTCATAGCTCCTTGAAAGTGGAGTTACAGGTAGATAGGATAGTGAAGAAGGTGTTTGGTATGCTTTCCTTTTTTGGTCAGAGTATTGAGTACAGGAGTTGGGAGGTCATGTTGCGGCTGTACAGGACATTGGTTAGGCCATTTTTGGAATATTGCGTGCAATTCTGGTCTCCTTCCTATCGGAAGGATTAGATTAGATTAGATTACTTACAGTGTGGAAACAGGCCCTTCGGCCCAACAAGTCCACACCGACCCGCCGAAGCGCAACCCACCCATACCCTTACGTTTACCCCTTCCCTAACACTACGGGCAATTTAGCATGGCCAATTCACCTGACCTGCACATCTTTGGACTGTGGGAGGAAACCGGAGCACCCGGAGGAAACCCACGCAGACACGGGGAGAACATGCAAACTCCACACAGTTAGTCGCCTGAGGCGTGAATTGAACCCGGGTCTCTGGCGCTGTGAGGCAGCAGCGCTAACCACTGTGCCACCGTGCCGCCCATATGTTGTGAAACTTGAAAGGGTTCAGAAAAGATTTACAAGGATGTTGCCAGAGTTGGAGGATTTGAGCTATAGGGAGCGGCTGAACAGGCTGGGGCTGTTTTTCCTGGAGCGTTGGAGGCTGAGGAGTGACCATATAGAGATTTATAAAATTATGAGGAGCATGGATAGGATAAATAGACAAAGTCTCTTCCCTGGAGTGGGAGAGTCCAGAACTAGAGGGCATAGGTTAGGGTGAGAGGAGAAAGATAAAGAAGAAACCTAAGGGGCAACCTTTTCACACAGAGGATGGATTGAGCTGCCAGAGGAAGTGATGGAGGCTAGTATAATTGCAACATTTAAAAGGCATCTGGATGGATATATGATAGGAAGGGTTTGGAAGGATATGGGCCGGGTGCTAGCAGGTGGAACTAGATTGGGCTGGGATATCTGGTCAGCATGGATAGGTTGGGCCAAAGGGTCTGTTTCCGTGCTGTACATCTCTATGACTCTATGAGGAGGAATTCACTCTTGAATTCTCTTCCACAAACGATAGTAGAAGTTGGGTCATTAAATACATTCAAGGCTGAGTTAAATAAATTTTTGATTGATGGTGGAGTCAACAGTTGTGTGGGCCAGGCAGGAAAGTGGTGTCAAGGTCATAATCAATACATCCACGATCTTATTGAAGGGCAGAGCAAGCTTAAGGAGGGGGGCACCAATAGTGGTCTATGGCAACTTCTAATACTTACATTCTTAATAGTCAATAGTTAGGAATTGATGCAGGTAATTTTATCCCCATACTGAAGACTACATTCAACAACCAAGAAGTGGTTTGAGTCTTAATGTAATCACTGGCCCTGACACATTTTTAGAAAATATTGGATTTATAAAACATCTTGTTATATCATTAAAATATTTCAAACATGTTCACAGTAAAATAAAGCTATTCCATAATACCAATAGGGTGATGGTTGGATAAAAGAATTTTAGAGAAACCATTTCACACTGAACGCAGTATATGAGGTCCTGAAGAATGCTGGTTAAATCAGATTTATATGCATCTGTCTGTCTTATTGAAATTAAATTAAAGTTTTATTTCAAATTTAAATTATTTGAATAAAGTTTGTGATCATTCAAATTTAAGTGTTGAAGAAAGTGAGCTTATTCCACTTTTGGCACCCATTTCCCAAAGAAGGTATCACACAGATTCATTATCAGTAGGCTCTGAAAGAAAGGTGGACTCCTGGTATGGAGTACAATCTGTACTTGTGCTTATGCGTGGTGTCTTCTAACATGGTGAGGCTGATGTAATCCAGCTCCCACATGGTTCTGGTAGACCTCGAAACCTTTACCCCTACAAAGGTCATACTGGAAGAATTTGCAAGTTGACAATCAATGTATTTGTCTACATTATCAGCATTGAAGCCAGTGCATCTGATTCAGAGGTAGAGATATCGTCCACAGCATCATAATGTTTTGCACAGATTAACAGCAGTATGAAAGCAAGGATACCTTTACCCCAATAGAATCTTAGCACTGACCTCAGAATGACATTTTCTGTGGCACCACTTGCTACATTTTCATTTTCTTTAACAACTGAATCTATGGTTTTCCTCACCAAAGCAATCAATATAATGTCAAAAAATGTGGCACTGGAAAAGCACAGCATTCAGGGAGCATCCGAGGAGGAGGAGAATGGAAGTTTCGGGCATATGCCCTTCATCAGGAAAGTGGGGTGGGTGAAAGGGGGCTGAAATAGAAATAGGAGGGTGGGGATGGGGGCAAAGTAGCTGGGAAGGTGATGGGTAGATGCATGTAGGGACCTGCCCTCCGACCTATTACCATCACTTCTTACCTGCATCTACCTATCGCCTTCCAAGCTATCTTCCCCCCACACCCAGCCCCATCCCCATCCTCCTATTTATCTCTCAGCCACCTTCCCCTGCCACATTCCTATTGAAGGATTATGCTCATAACATCGATTCTCCTGCTCCTCGGATGCTGCCTGACTTGCTGTGCTTTTCCAGCGCCATACATTTTGACTCTGATCTCCAATATCTGCAGAATATCCAATTCTCTCAATCAATTTAATCCCCAAACAGTTTGGTGAAAAATGCCTATTTATGGGTTGGGATCCAAGGAATAGCCAGAGTAATTCCAGACTAGTCAGCCAAAACACGTGTGAGTACATTTTTGGAAAAAGAAACAATTTAAATCATCATTGAGAAAGATATAGATTTATTAAGACAGTCAGCATAGATTAGTTTAAAGGAGATCAAGTCAGAAATTCTGATTAGGATCTGGAGCCATATGCCAAGCAGAAGTTGGGTGTCATGTCAGGCTGGGGGTAGTTGGTCCAGTGAGGTAAGAATGACATGGGTCTCGAGTTGGTATGATGGAGTTGTTAGTGTAGCTGGGGAAGTCAGTAGTGAGTTGTGCGTCCTGCTTAACAGTTGTTGAAGAGGCATCGAAGTTTTTAATCCCCTAACATTTCCTGGATCACTATGAAACTTAAGTGATTCAGAGCGCATGAATTCTTCAACTTCAGGGGATGTTTTCAGAAGGTTCCTGATGTACAGTAATTGCCAATCAGGATTTCCACATGGTCCCCATGTACAACGCCAATGTACCCTGCAGAAATAACTATTTAGCCATCAGAGTGTCAAGGTCATTGTATCTGACTGACTTGATTGAATTCCTTGAAGAGGTCATGGAGTGGGGCAAGGAGCATAGATATTTAGTGAAAATCTATATGGACTTAGCAATGTTTTTGACAATGTGCCAAAAAGCAAAAGGAAAGGCAATAGAACCCAAAGGTAAATGGCAAATTGGATCCAAAATTATTTCAGTGGCAGGAAACAAAAGCTAATGACTGGAAGGCAGTACTCAAAGCAGGGCTCAGTACTGGATCCCTTGCTTTTTGGGATATGTATCGATGTTTTAGAATTAAATGTTGTGCCCACAATTAAGAAGTTTGCAGATGATACAAAAACTGGATATGTGGCTGATGGTGAGGAAGAAACTTATGCACTACAGGAAGAAATTAAAGTGGCAAATGTTTTTAAATCTGGAGAAGTGTAAGGTAATGCATTTAGACAGAATAAACATGGCAAGAAAATACTCAATTAATGAAGGTTACTAAGAAGTCAGGAAAAATAGTGAGACCTTTGATGGTAATTGCACAGATTCCTGAAGGTAACTGAATAGATGGATAGGTTTATAAAATGGCACATGGAATACTTTCCTTTCATTAGCTTAGCATAAAGTTAAGAGCAAGGAAATTATGCACAAACTATATAAAATACTAACATAAAATACATCTCAGTGATTCTTTCAGCTGTATACCAGACTCCTACTCACAGCAGACTGCAGAAACAGTTGAGAAAAGTCAGCTCCATATCAACATGAGGAGCAATTAGGATTCGTGATTTTGAGATGTCCAAAAATATTGTACAGCCAATGTAGTATTTTTCGAAATGGGAAGTGGACAGGTACAATTGCCCCTCAGTATCAAATGAATAGGGAAAGATGGAGAGCAGTCAGAAAGAAAGAATGCCCAGATACTACTCCTGTGAAACCAGGCTGTTGGAACTGGTTGGCAAAATAAATTGTCCTCCTAAGTACATGAAAGCATAAAAAATAAACAGTGCCTCTGGAATGCTACAGACGACAGATTGACTTATTTCCCTCAAGACCAGTCATTACTACATCCTTAAAGTAGAAACATCCCAAACATAGGCATCAATCCTACATATTTTTCATCATCAATAAATGATACATCTTTAATGTCTTCTGATGCAGAATCCCACTGTGACTCCAATTTGCAACTGCAAGCATGGTTGTTAATAAAATTACTTCTCAAGAATAATAAAGGAGGAGGTTAAAATGATGGTGCAATTTTCCCTGACAAACATTACTGGAAGATGAATTTATTCCACCAACAATTAAATAATAGTTATCCTGCCAAAAACAATGAAATGATTTAGAAAAGATAATTACAATTATAAATCTGTTCAATTTAAGATGACCAGTTAAGCATTCTCCAAAGCACTTCCCTCCCTGTATTACATAATTCAGTCTCAATCTAGAAATTTGTTAACAATCTCAGTAGACAAAGTATGAAAGTGAGCACTTATATACAGTTCGAGCCATACACTCCAATTTCCCAATTTTATATTTACCAGTCCAATGCATGATCATTGGAGTAAGAAAATGAAAACAAAGCTGATACAGTATATACAACTTTAAAATAAAAATGTCTCAAGATCAGTGACAAGATGAGTACATATTTACATTCTAGATGAATAGAAAAGTAACAGAGACAGCATTCAGTTAACCCCCTCAAAAAGGAGCTGGATATGTATCTGACTGGGAAGAACCTATCACTGTGGTGTAGTGACATTATCAAATATCCCATGTATTCTTGAGCCAACCATAGTAATAAGAGAGGTGGGAGACATATGGGCCATGGGATTCAATAGCACCATGCATGTTTTTGGTAGCAATCTGGCTTTTATGCAATAATGTACATGGAGGATTTGAAGGGGTTAATGTTCGTGTTACATCATCTCCACATATTCTATTGATGTCACATAGTTGTGGGTGGAGACAACCTTAACTTTAGCTTCTGGAAAGAGCAGATGTTTTTGTACCAGCTCCCTAAGGTTCTAATAATTATGTCTGACCAAACGTAGTTGTATTTATTGCTATTTTGCAATAAACCTTCTTATTTATGAGCAGTGCCTCATGTGTAGTTATTCTATGGTAGTATATCCTTATTCACTAATTACGAGGTAGGCCTAAGAAAAAGCACAGACAAAGGAGGGTTGGTGCCAGAAAAATTACCTCAAACAACCCCTGACTGAATGCTGTCTTTCAGGAGGTGTGATTAAATCCATAGGTTGGAAAGATTTCACATCTATGATAGGCCAAAAGTGTTTCTGAATCATAATCCACATTTTCTCAATTTTGATGTGCAATTCTAATTCATAGGGATATCGGGTCAGATGTAGACCATTCGGTTCTTTGACCTTGTTCTGCAATTCAATTACATCTTTGTAACAAGGTCATCCAGGTGGTCCCCATAGAATATGAGTTCCTTAATTGGGGCTATTAATCTGGTCCAGTCAGGGAGCCCTAGCTGACAGATAAGACCAGGAGTGTCAAACATCCAATTCACTGTGAAAGCTGGCTCTGAGGGAGCTGGATTAGTGTCAAGGAATCTCCACATATAAATAAAAGGTGACTTGGTGTTGGGATACCAACTTCTGTGGAGTTACTTCAATTATTAATGATAAGTATATTAAAACTGTATGTGCAACAAAGTAGAACCTCACCAAGTGGTGGGTTTACTTCTGCCATCCTCTAGGAATCTATAGAGCCTGCTGATGGAGCCCACAAGGGAGTAGGTTGTTCTGAACTTAATTGTATGTAATGAGCCAGACTTTATAAAAGATCTTAAAGTAAGGGAACACTTAGGATGCAACAATCATAATGTAGTAGAGTTCAGTCTGCAGTTTGAAAGAGAGAAGGCAAAATCAGATGTAATGGTGTTACAGTTAAATAAAAGTAATTACAGGGGCATGAGAGAGGAACTGACGAAAATCGACTGGAAGCAGAGTTTAATGAGGAAGACAGTAGAGCAACAATGGCAGGAGTTTCTGGGTGTAATTGCTGAAAGAAATAACTGAAGAACTTAATAAGTACTTTATGTCAGTCTTCACAATGGAATTCATGAGTAATATCCCAACAATTAAGGGCAGAGTTGAGTATGGTAGCCATTACAAAAGAGAAATTGCTAGAAAAACTAAAGGGTCTAAAAATCAATAAATCTCCTGGCCCCAATGGGCTACACCCTAGAGTTCTGAGAGAGGTGGCTGAGGAAATAGCGGAGGCGCTGACTGTGACTTTCCAAAAATCACTGGAGTCAGGGAAAGTCCCAGATGATTGGAAAATTGCTGTTGTAACCCCACCTTGTTCAGGAAAGGATCAAGATAAAAGATGGAAAATAATAGGCCAATTAGCCTAACCTTGGTTGTAGGCAAAATTCTAGAATCCATCGTTAAGGATGAGATTTCTAAATTCTTGGAAGTGCAGGATCAGATTAGAACATGTCAGTACGGACTTAGTAAGGGGAGGTCGTGCTTGACAAACCTGTTAGAATTCTTTGAAGAGATAACAAGTAGGTTAAACCAGGGAGACCCAGTGGATGTTATCTATCTAGACTTCCAAAAAGCCTTTGATAAGGTGCCTCATGGGAGGCTGCTGAGTAAGGTGAGGGCCCATGGTGTTCGGGGTGAGCTACTGGCATGGATTGGGGATGGGCTGTCTGACAGGAGGCAGAGAGTTAGGATAAAAGGTTCTTTTTCAGAATGGCAGCTGGTGACAAGTGGGGTCCTGCCGGGTTTAGTGTTGGGGCAGCAGCTGTTCACTTTATATATTAATGATCTGGGTGGAGGGACTGGGGGCAATCTGGTGAAGTTTGCCGATGGTACAAAATTAGGTGGACAGGCAGGTAGTACTGAGAAGATGGGGAGGCTGCAGAAAGATTTGGACAGTTTAGGAACGTGGTCCAGGAAATGGCTGATGAAATTCAACATGAGCAAGTTCGAGGTCTTGCATTTTGGAAAAAAAATACAGGCATGGGCTATTTTTTAAATGGTAAGAAAATTCATAGAGCCAAAGTACAAAGGGATTTGGGAGTGCGAGTCCAGGATTCTCTTAAGGTTGATTTGCAAGTTAAGTCCGTGATTGAGAAAGCAAATGTAATGTTGTCATTTATCTCGAGGGTTGGAATATAAAAGCAGAGCAACGTGCTTCTGAGACTTTATAAAGCTCTAGTCAGGCCTCATTTAGAATACTGTGTCCAATTTTGGGCCCCGCACCTCAGGAAGGACATACTGGCACTGGAGTGTGTCCAGCGGAGATTCACACGGATGATCCCTGGAATGGTAGGCCTAACATATGATGAATGGTTGAGGATCCTGGGATTGTATTCATTAGAGTTTAGAAGGTTATGGGGAGATCTAATAGAAACTTACAAGATAATGCATGGCTTAGAAAGGGTGGACATTGGGAGGTTTTTTCCATTAAGTGGGGAGACTGGGATCTGTGGCACAGCCTTAAAATTAGAGGGGGGGCAATTCAGAACGGAAATGAGGAGACATTTCATCAGCCAGAGAGTAGTGGGCCTGTGGAATTCATTGCCACGGAGCGCAGTGGAGGCCGGGGCATTAGGTGTTTTCAAGGCAGAGATTGATAAATTATTGACCTCGCAAGGAATTAAGGGCTACGGGGAGAATGCAGGTAAGTGGAATTGAAACGCTCATCAGCCATGATTAAATGGCGGAGAGGATTCGATGGGCCGAATAGCCTTGCTTCCACTCCTATGTCTTATGGTCTTATGGATAAGAGACTCCTGTCTGGAACAGGAAGTAGTTTAAGGCATGCTACCAATTAATTGCAGGTTGAATTTACATTGTTGCCGAGACGTTGAAGTGGACCTAAAGGTTGGGTCTTCCTCTTCCAAGATCCTAACCTGTTCTTCCCACAATTTCACTTGACATTGTCATAATGAGTGCTGATTCGTATTTTTATACACTTCTCAGAATTAGCTCTTTCAAACACTTTCAGCCCTATATACAAACTTCACCTTTCAACTTGATGTCATTACTGTTAATATGCTTACCTATAAAAGTAAGCCAACCCAAGGTTGTAGAATGTTTACTTTCTTCAACCAACTGTATAATCGATTAGGCTCCCATTAAAGGTTTCTGATGATAACCTTGGAATTAATTTTTTACTTTATTGGCTCTGTGATTTTTTTTTGTTGAGTTTCATGGAGCTTTCCTCTCCTTGAGACCCAGCATGTTTTCTTGCACTTATGTCTCAGATTCACCTACCCGTCCCCTATGACATTTCCTCATTTGATGCTAACTGGATTCTTCAATTCATCAAAGCCAGAATAACCACTAGACCAGCATCCCTGGTGTCAGCGCCATGTTTTAAAATTCCATTGCTCATTTGGTCAAACACTGACAGTCCAGACCTGCCCTGCACAGTTGGAGATATTTGCCTCAGACATGGCAGACAAGGGGGAATTGGTATCCCACTTTGAAAATAGAGATCTGAAGGTTCTGCTGGACCAGATAGTACCAAGTAGGGCCATCTGCTCCCCCCAGGACTGGTAGAGCAGGCCATGGTACCAGACCTGACAACTAGGAACAAGGTCACGACCCAGGTCAGAGAATCGCAGACAACAATGCATCCCTACCTGATTAGCTCAATGCACTCTACTCTCGCTTTGACAGAAGGTCACTTGTACGTCGGATGCACTTGTACCCATGGTCACCATTGCAGATCAGCCTCCTTGAGAATGAATCCATGGAAAGCAACTGGCTCATGTGAATAGGAAGGGTTTGGAGGGATATGGGGCGGGTCCTGGCAGGTGGGACTAGATTGGGTTGGGATATCTGGTCGGCATAGACGTTTTGGACCGAAGGGTCTGTTTCCATGCTGTACATCTGTATGACTCTATGACTGTAATTGCAGAACCTTAAGGATGGGAAGAGTTAGGTTGGGATTGAGACCTCTGTGACTTTTAACTTGATATCACTGGAAATTAAATTGAATATAAATAAATACATTTGTAATAAGACAGAGAAAACAAAGGAAGAAAGTCTGAAAGATTGAACAACTGCTGTCTCCACTCTGAAATTAGACAGGAGATAGCACTGAGAGAAACAGAAAGAGAGAGTTGAAAATGTAAAATAAAAAAAGTCACTAAAAGAGGATGGAGAAAAAGAGAAAATTAGGACATTGGTAAAGGAGTGGCTAAGAAAGGAAAAAATGAGAAGCAAACAAAAGGAAAAATGAGAGAGGTGAAAGAAAATAGGTGCAATGGAACATAAAAGAAATGAAGGTAAAAGACTGAAAACAAGAAAGAACAGAAAGATTGAAAATAAGAAAGATACATGTGAAGGGGAGATGGAGAGAGACACACAGACACAAACACTGAGTGAAAAACAGAAGATTCTCCTTCCCTACAACCCCCTCCACCTTTCTTTTACAGTAAGCTATTACAAACTCCAGCCCTTTTACACTATTGATGCAGATCATTGGCTCAAAGCCAGGGGGCATCAAGAAAGATTTGGTTCTTTGTAAAGGAAATATTTTAAATATACCCCCAACTAAGTTTTTTTAATTAACTCTTTTTCTCAAAGGGACTTGATATATTTCTAAATATGTCACTCTGTCATTACTGTGATGTCCCAATGCAAATCTGTACTTTGATTGCTTTTTAATCTGTTTTGTTCTTACTTATTAGTTCTGTGACAATGAGCAGATAATTCAGACTACAGCACTAAATAAATTATATGCCATTTTTTTCAGATCAATTTTAGATCAGTGGAGTTAACATTAACTCCTCCATTGTCACACTCCGCGTTTAACATGCAATCCTGAGGGAGCCCCAATTTCCTTCAATTGAGAATCATGTATATCAAAGCTGCTGTCTTCAGCCCCCTCATCAGCGTCCATGTCATCGGTTCCATTCCCCGTCCTGTTTCAGTCCAAAGCATAGTTTACCCAACCTTTGCATTCTTTTCGACCCTGTATTGATCTTCCTAATCCATATCCTTTGTATTGCCAAGTCCACCTAATACAAATTCCACTATTATTGCTTGTCTCCATCCATGTTGCAGTCCAACTGCTGCCAAAACACTCATCTCATCTTTGTGTTGCCTCTCGATACAGTTATTGCAATACTTTCTTGGTTGACCTCCCACCTTCCATAAACTTTAGGTCATCCAAAATTCTGGTATCCCAAATATCAAGTGCTTGCTCACTTACAGTGATTCCCAAGTCTGTACTACCATAATACTAATATTCAGATCCTTGTGTTTAAATCTCTCCTTAGCCTTTCTTATCTTCCTGGAGCATCGGAGACTGAGGGGTGATCTTATAGAGGTTTACAAAATTATGAAGGGCATGGATAGGATAAATAGACAAAGTCTTTTCCCTGGGGTCGGGGAGTCTAGAACTAGAGGGCATAGATTTAGGGTGAGAGGGGAAAGATATAAAAGAGACCTAAGGTGCAACATTTTCACACAGAGGGTGGCACGGGTATGGAATGAGCTGCCAGAGAAAGTGGTGGAGGTTGGTACAATTGCAACATTTGAAAGGCATTTGGATGGGTATATGAATAGAAAGGGTTCAGAGGGATATGGGCCGGATGCTGGCAGGTGGGACTAGATTGGGTTAGGATATCTGGTCAGCATGGATGGGTTGGATCGAAAGGTCTGTTTCCATGCTGTACATATCTATGACTCTATGGTCTCCTCTAGTCCTTCAACCATTTGAGATCTCAGTGCTACTCCAAGTTTTCTGGTCTCTCAGGAATCCCTCATTTCTGTCGCTTCTCCATTGGCAAAGTGCCTTCAACTGCCTTAGCCTTAAGTTCTAGAATTTCTCCCTGAATCTCTCTACATCTCTCTACTCCTTTAAGACACTTTTGAAAATTGGTTATCTGTCCTCATCTCCTTATGTCAGCCAGCATCAAACGTTACCTGATTATGCTGCTCTGAGATGCCAAGGAATTTTATTTTACCAAGTTAAAGCTCCTAAATAAATATATATAAATGTAGGATTATGTTGTGAACTTCTGCTGCTGAGACAATCACTGGAGTGTGAATTCAATATCATCATTCAATAAAAAACAAAACAGAAAGGTAAGGAACATTTCATTATATTAAATGAGAACCTCACAAGGTATTTATCATGTTTTGATTGAAATTTACCCACTAAATCACATCTTCCTACTGGCACATGAATTCTGAAACACATCTCCATGTACTTACATTAGGACAACATTTGGAAATTTAGTTAAGAATATTTTGATTTATACTTATCTTCTATCTAAGTAAGATATTCCAATGAGAATCTTCAACTTGTATTGAATCTGGAGGTGGATGTCGGATATATGAACACATGTATTTACATGGTTTGTTTTCAAGAAAAACTAATTAGTATTGAAATTAGCCATTTGGATTAAACAATGGACCTCAGTTACTTGTTATGCTTCACATAACATCAAATTTATGCTTCATCCAGGTTAGCCATCCTCTTTTCATGTTTATAGTTTTTCTTTCTGTCTCTTTTTTCCCCTAAGACGCTCAACTTTCTCCATTCCATATTTTTCTCACTCTTTTTACTTGAAGAATTTCTCCGATTCAACACACTCACTTCCACAATTTAACTCTCAGTGGTTGTTGGATTCAGCACAAAGGATATTCATGGAGATAAATGCTCCATGAAACACTTGCAAGTCCGATGAAAAAAAGAACAATAGTAAGTTGCATGAATGTAGCACTTTCAAAACCCTAAGATGCCACAAAACAATCCAGAGCCAATGAAATGTTTTTGAAGTATAGGCACTGTGGTAACATTATATTTATTCATGGGACATGGATATTGGCTTCATGGTTACCATCTGGTTCTTGTCCCTAACTGCCCTCGAGAAGATAGTGGTGAGCAGCCCTTTTCAATGGTTGCAGTCCATGTGGTAATCAATTAAATAAAGTGAATGTTTTGCTTGGCCATTTCAAAAGCAGTTAAAGTTCAATCATGTTACTGGGAGTCTCGAGGCACAGATAGGCCAGAGCAAGTGAGCACACCAGATTTCTTTCACGTGTTGAGTTTTTACAGTAATTTGATATTTGAAAGATTACCATTACTGATGCTAGCACCTGGAATTGTTGTACAGACAATCCCTTGATTGTGAGCTGGTTCCATTCTGGAGTCCATATGCAAGTCGATTTTTATGCAAGTTGGAACACGCGCAGGACAACATAAATCGTTCATAACTACAGGAACTGGTTGTATATCAAGTTTTTAAAATTACATCCCTGTGTGAAATTGTGTTTGTAAATACATGTGTTCGTATATCTGACATCCACCTGTACCAGATGGCTCAACGGATCACTGCCAAACTCACTGCACAAAATGGATCAGAGATTTTGTCTCCGAAATCCATTAAACTCAACTATTAGAACAACAATTCATCCAGATCACTACAGGTATTTTATACACTGAACACCATAGGCCCAATGATTGCAGGCTAACCCATACACAAGGGTCTGTTCTCAGTCACTATCTATGGTACTGTTAAGACAATGATGAAGACCAGAGGGAAAGCCACTCAACATTCCCAAGATGGCAGCAGAGTAGGACTCTTCAGCTAGAGCTCATCCACGTCATCTGTTTCTTTTCTGTGCTTTTCTCTTTAGCTTCTCTTTTGTGTTTCCTCCTTTTTCTCTTCTCGACGATGTCCTGAACTCCCAGCCTCAGTGAGGACTCAGACTCTTAGCCTCAGTGCAGACCTGGCTTGGCATTCTCTCATCCTGGCATGGCAGCCTCTCGCCTAATGTGGCTGTCTTCCAGCCTGGTGTGGTGGTCACTCGGTGACCTGGCATGGCGGTTTATCGACCTGGCATGGCAGTCTTTCAATTCGGCATGGCCTCAGCATGAACTTCCGGCCTTGAGATGATTCCAAAGTGGTCTTCTGAGCTCAAGAGCCTCAAGATGAAGTTCAGTGCAGTCTGGAGTCAAGGCCCAGTGCAGACTTGATGCTAGCTACCAGCATGGATCAGGTTGGAAGGGCTGTTATTCTAAACTTTGTATTTCCTTATTTTTCTAATCTATTCCTATGATCTGTAATGCTGGACTTCTTATTTTCTTATTTTTCTGATTTATTTCCCCTAAGAATTTGTACTTGAGAATCCACTCCTAGATACCTTTGTACAATAAGTGGCGATTTGTAAACTTTTCACTGTACTCATTTGAGTATGTAAAACCAAGAAAAGACCACCTAACTCTGTAATGTAGATCGTCAGCCTACAGGATACACAGGCTATTTGTCCTAAATTTGTATACTACTTCTGAACCTCAAAATTCATCCTAATGCAGAACTAATTAATCATCATTCATTGATACTTCCAGGCATACGAGATGCTTTAACTGGAAAATAGGGGAAATGTAGAAACATCAAAAGGAGCACAAGTCGGCCATTCATCTCTTTAACTTCACTCAATATGATCATTAACTGTTACCGCTTTCTCTCCATACCCGTTTATCCCTTTAGCCCTAAGTACTATAATAAACCTCTTTTTGAAAACATTCAATGTTTGCCCTCAAGCACTTTCTGTGGCAAATAATTCCACAGGCCTACCACTCTCTGACTAAAGATATTTCCCTTCCTCTCAATTCTAAATGATCTATCGTGTATCCTTAAACGGTGACCCCTGGCTCTGGATTCCCTGGCTATCGGCAATACCATTCCTGCATTTAGCCTGTCCATTCCTGTTAGAATTTAACAGGTGTCTATGAGATCATAAAATGCCTAAATTAACACCTAAAAGCAATGCACAAGAAATCCTACAGAAATTATTAGCATATGGCCACAGCTGAAATTGCATTAAGAATGAACACCAAATGGCTTGACAGTGCAACAAAAAGGATGTCAAATCATATTTATTCCACAACCAGAAACACTGAGTATCCACATTATGAGAAAAACATCATCTAAGACACAGTACAAAGAAAGGGCCCTTACTGACAACCAGCATTCTGCAAACAATGTCCCAGAGATTTGGAAAAACAACAAAATAACAGACTTATTCAAAAAGGGAAGGAGACAAAAAACAGGTAGCAACAAATCTGCCTTTGGGAAAATGTTAGTCTATTTTCCCAAATATAGAAGAGCATTTAGAAATATATTTTTATATTCCAACAGAGTCAGCATGGTTTCATGAAAAGAAAATCATGCGTGGCAAATTGATGCAAATTCTTTGAGGAGGTAGCAAGCAAGATAGATAAAGGGGAACAAGTAGATGTAGTTAATTTGGATTTCTAAGAGGCTAGGCTAAAGTATTACATGCAAAGCTATTTGTTGAGAACCCATAGCATTGAGAGCAGAATATTAACATGGATAGAGAATTGGCTCACTGGTAGAAGATGGAGAGTTAGGATAAAAGGAGCATTTTCAGGATGGTAACCTGTAATAAGTGGTGTGTCACAGGGATCTGGGGTGGGGGCGGAGTTATTTAAAATACATATTCATGGCTTGGATAATGGAAGTGATTGTACTATCACCAGGTTTGTGGGTAACACAAAAATAGGTGAGGAAGTTCAATGCAGCTAAATGTGAGGTGATGCACTTTGGGAAGAATAACAGGAAGGCAGAGTACTGGGTCAATGGAAAGATTCTTGGTGGTGTGAATGTGCAAGGGGATCCTGGAGTCCATGTACATAGATCCCTGAAAGTTGCCACCCAGGTGGATAGTGCTGTTAAGAAGGCATACGGTGTGTTAGGTTTCATTTGTAGAGAGATTGAGTTCAATGGAGCTGCAATATCATGCTGCGACTATACAAAATACTGGTGCGGCCACACTTGGAATATTGTGTACAGTTCTGGTCCCCATATTTCGGGAAGGATTTGGAAGCATTGGAAAAGGTGCACAGGAGATTTACCAAGATGTTGCCTGGTCTGGAGGGAAGGTCTCATGAGGAAAGGCTAAGAGACTTGAATCTGTTCTCATTGGCAAGAAGAAGGCTAAGAGGGGATTTGATAGAGACATACAAGATGATCAGAGGATTAGATAGGGTAGACAGTGAAAGTCTTTTTCCTAGGATGATGATGTCATCGTTTACAAGGGGGCAGAACTACAAATTGAGGGATGATAGATTTAAGACAGATGTCAGAGGCAAGTTCTTTACACAGAGAGTGGTAAGCGTGTGGAATGCCCTACCTGCTAACTTAGTCAACTCAGCCATATTAGGGAGATTTAAACAATCCTTAGATAAGCACATGGATGATTTGGGGATAGTGTAGGGGGACAAGCTGAGAATAGTTCACAGGTCGCCGCAACATCGAGGGCCAAAGGGCCTATTCTGCGCTGTATTGTTCTATGTTCTATGTTCTAAAGCAAGCAGTGAGGATGACACAAGAAGTGTCCAGAGGAATATAGAAAGGTTAAGTGAATAGGCAAAACTTATCAGATGGAATATAATGTGGGAAAGTATGAGATTATGCGCTTTGGTAGGAGAATACAGGAGCTGAATATTATTGAAACTGAGAAAGACTGCATAAAGACTTGGTGGCATGGTGGCTCAGTGTTTAGCACTGCTGCCTCACAGTGCCAGGGACCTGGGTTCATTTCGAGGCCTTGGGCAACTGTGGAGTTTGTACATTCCCCCCATGTCTGTGTGGGTTTCCTCCAAGTGCTTCGGTTTCCTCCTGCAGTCCAAAGATGTGCAGGTCAGGTGAACTGGGCAAGTTAAATTGCCCATAGTGTTCAGGGATGGGTAGGTTAGGTGCATTAGTCAGGGAAAATATAGAGTAATAGAGTAGGGGAATGGGTCTGGGTGGGATACTCTTTGAAGGGTCGGTGTGAATTTGTTGGGCCAAAGGGCCTGTTTCCACACTGTAGGGATTCTAATTCCTAATTCTAATAAAGCCACAGCACAGAGGGAGTTGTGGGTCCTCATACATGACTTACAAAAAGCTGGATAATAGGGAAGGCAAATGGACTATTGGTCTTTATCACATAAAACATAGAAAATTACAGCACAGTACAGGCCCTTCAGCCTTCAATGTTGAGCCGACCTGTGGAAGCAATCTGAAGCCCATCTAACCTACACTATTCCATTCTCGTCCATATTCCTATCCAATGATCATTTAAATGCCCTTAATGTCGGCAAGTCTACTACTGTTGTAGGCAGTGTCCCATGCCCCTATTATTTTCTGAGTAAAGAAACTACCTCTGATATCTGTTCTTTATCTATCTCCCCTCAATTTAAAGCTATTGCCACTCGTGCAAGTCATTGACATCGCCATTGCCATCTGAGGAAAAAGGCTCTCAATTTCCAACCTATCCAACCCTCTGATTGTCTTAAATGTCTCAATTAAGTCACCTCTCAACTCTCTTCTCGCTAATGAAAACAGCCTCAAGTCCCTCAGCCTTTCCTTGTAAGACATTCCCTCCATACCAGGCAACATCCTAGTAAATCTCCTCTGAACCCTTTCCAAAGCTTTCACATCCTTCCTATAATGCAGTGACCAGAACTGTATGCAATACTCCAAATTTCACCTGGACCATCTCTGACACTTCCCCTCCCCCTTCCTGGACCTCTCCATCAATGACAACCGATTCAACACTGACATTTTTTACAAACCCACCGACTCCCACAGCTACCAGGACTACACCTCTTCCCACCCTACCTCCTGCAAAAATGCTATCCGTATTCCCAATTCCTCCACCTCCGCTGTATCTGCTCCCAGTTCCACCACAGAACACACCAGATGGCCTCCTTCTTTAGAGACCGCAATTTCCCTTCCCACATGGTTGAAGTTGCCCTCCAACCCATTTCATCCACATCCCGCACCTCTACCCTCAAACCCCACCCCTCCAACTGTAACAAGGACAGAACCCCATGGTCCTCAACTTCCACCCTACCAACCTTCGCATTAACCGCATCATCCGCCGACATTTCCGCCACCTCCAAATGGACCCCACCACCAGGGATATATTTCCCTCCCCACCCCTTTCCGCCTTCCGCAAAGACCGTCCCCTCTGTCACTACCTGGTCAGGTCCACACTCCCCAACAACCCACCCTCCCCTCCTGGCACCTTCCCCTGCCACCCCAGGAATTGCAAAACCTCACCTCCATCCAAGGCCCCAAAGAAGCCTTCCACATCCATCAAAGTTTCACCTGCACATCCACCAATGTGATTTATTGTATCCGTTACTCCTGATGCGGTCTCCTCTACATTGGGGAGACTGGACACCTTCTCCCAGAGCGCTTAGGGAACATCTCCGGGACACCCGCACCAATCAACCCCACCACCCCGTGGCCCAACATTTCAACTCCCCCTTCCACTCTGCCAAGGACATGCAGGTCTTGGGCCTCCTCCACCACCACTCCTTCACCAGAACGCCTCATCTTCAACCCCACGGCATCAATGTGGACTTCACCAGTTTCCTCATTTCCTCTCCCCCCAGCTTACCCCAGTTCCAACCTTCCAGCTCAGCACCATCCTCATGACCTGTCCTACCTGCCAATCTTCCTTCCCATCTAGCCGCTCCACCCTCCTCTCTGACCTATCACCTTCATCCCCACCCCCATCTACCTATTGTACTCTTGGCTACCTTCTCCCCAGCCCCACACCCTTCCCATTTACCTTTCCACCCCGGAACTCCCTGCCTTCATTCCCGATGAAAGGTTTTTGCCCGAAACATCGATTTTCCTGCTCCTCAGAAGCCGCCTGACCTGCTGTGCTTTTCCAGCACCACTCTAATCAATACTCCAAATGTGTCAGGAATGTGACAATTACAACAGGAAGGGAGTATAAAAATAGGGAAGACTTGATAAAACTATATAAGGGGCACTAATTAAACCACACTGAGAATACTGTGAATAGTTTGGGCCCTTATCTGTGGAAGGATATACTGGCATTGGAGGTAATTCAGAGACAGTTCACTGGACAGATCCCAGATATGGAGGGATTTTCGTATATGGAGAGGTTGAGTAGGTTAGGCTTGTATTCATTGAAGTTTAGAAAAATGAGAGGTGGTCATTTTCAAACATCTAAGATTCTTTGTGGACTGTTTAGGTTAAAAGATTAATTAGTTCCCCTGTGGGAGAGTCTGCAAATTCAGGGATAATCTCAGAACGAGGGATTTCCCAGTTAGGACATGAATGAGCAGGAGTTTCTTATTTTAGAGGGTAGTAAATCTTTGGAATTCCTTACTTCAGGAAGCTGTAGAGGCTGGGACATTAATTATATTTAAAGACGACACAGGCAGATTATTTTAATAAATACAGAAATCATAGGTTATAGGGAAGAGACAAAAAAGCAGAGTTTTGATTTGTTATGGTTGATTAAAAATGGGAAAAATACAGGAGGGTGTATGTACGGATACATGTCTTAAACTACTGTTCAACATTATCAACTATTCCCCTAACATCCTTAGGGTTACCATTAAGCAGAAACTCAACTGTACTCCCATATAAACACAGTGGCTACAACAGCAGACCAAAGTCTAGCAATACTGTGGTGAGTAACTCACAACCTGGCTCTCCAAAGCCTGTCAAGGCACAATGCAAAGTCAAGAGTGTGATGGAATACTGCCCACTTGCCTGAATGAGTGCAGCTGCAACAACACTCAAGAGGCTTGACACCATCCAGGATAAAGCAGCCCATTTGGTTAGCACCAAGCATCCATTCTCTCCATCACTGTTACTTAGTAGCAGCAGTGTGTACTACCTACAGAATGCCCCACAGAAATTCACCAAAGATCCTTCAATAGCACCTTCTAACCCAAGACCACTTCCATCTAGAAGGACAAGAGCAGCAGATACATGAGAACACCACTACCTGCAATTTCTCCTCCAAGCCAATCACAATTCCTTCACTGTCGCTAGTTCAGAATCCTGAAATTCCCAGGACTGTGGGTCTACCTACAGCACAGAGATTAATAGAAGCATCAACCTGTTACTAGGTCATGAACATTTCATTTTGTCATCGAACTACAATAACTTACATTTATATCGTACACCTAACATAGCAAAATGGCTCAAAGTGTCACACAGGATCATAATAAAAAAAGGATGCTGAACCACATAAAAAATTATTAGGAGAGGTGACTAATAGTTTGATCAAAGATGTGGATTTTAATAAGTGTCTTGAAGGAGGACAGAGAAGTAGAGGGTGTAGAAGTTCAGACAAGGAATTCCAGAGTTAAAGGTTTAGACAGCTGAAGACACCAGGGCCAGTGGTGGAGTGATTAAACTCAGGGATACTCAGGAGATCAGGACTGGAGGAGCATAGCTATCCTTAGGATACTATAGAGTTCAAAAGGTGTGAGGCCATGGAGGGTTTGTAAACAAAAAGGAATATTTTAAAATGGAGTTGTTGCCAGAGCAGTAACAATGTAGATCAGAAGCAGATCAAAAATGGAGGATTTGGATTGGAATTCTGGATGGAACCATGTTTTGTTATTCTCTGCTCCCAACTGATATTCATAATCCCACTCCCATCACTTGCAAATGTCTCTCCTTTTCAGTATTTTTCTGTGTATAGTTTTATTAACTTAACTTTCTGTCACTTTCTTTCAACATTTCTGACTCCATCATTGATTTCTAGTGCCATACAGAATATGAAAAAGGAACATATATTTTGTAGGTATGGTTGCAATTTACATTTGTATTTTTATTTTTACAAGTTGGCTTCTACTTTAGTGCCTCCAAATAATGGAAAATATTCAACTAAAAACATCCCCTAGTAACAGCTGATAAAATAAAACACGGATATTTGATGTTCAATAGTCATGGGTTTAGTCTAAGCATATCTATGGAAAACTTATCTACAAGCCCACAGGCTGAAATAAATCAAATTGGAACAGCTTTTTCATAGAAGTTATGATTGGGAACTGAACGTGTTGTGACAGAACACACGGACTCAAGGCATTCTATCAGATAATAGGACGTTAGTCCCTGGAATAAGTACATTAATGTCCAATTCACAGAGATGTCAACCAAGCTTTTCAAAACCAAAACTGGGCTACATGTCTTACATTGCAGTGGAATTGCTGATGAGTTACAATTCCTTTAGAGTTTTATGGAATTACCTCAACTGAAAGCCACGTCATCCTGTTTGGAAATGTTTGATAACATGCAAAGGCATTGGAAGAGTAAACGTTTTCCTCCTGCGTTGTCATTTCTATTTCCGATTAATCTTTCATCCCTCTTTCAATCTATTCCATCTATCAAAATCAAGACTAAATTCGATAGGCAGGAACAATTACAAAGAAGTAATTGCTGAGGTTATTATCGAACGGGTCACTCCCTGAGGTACAGATCAGTCAGTGGAAGGGTGCGCTCAAGGAGTTGCATATATGCAGTCTGCTCCTGTATATAAATATAATAATCCCTGTAAAATCAAATTTATCTAGGGAGAAAAAGTTAACCTGCAATTTGTCCCAATAGTTGTGTTTTTATTTTCATTTGAGAGCTAATTTTCTTACAATTTCTATACAATGGAAAGCATCACCACTCATTATCTAATTATTTTAGCCAACAAAGCAGATCTCATCAGTGGTTAATCTAATTCAATGTTTAAAAGATTCCATTAAGTGGTCTCATTCACAATGATGAAAAAGATTTATATTAGAAATATGCCTGTTGTGTTAATTAAGAATCAATAATAGATGATGTGGAGGCTGGAGGCTCTCTCTCCAGTTTGCCTACTGGATGGTGGGTTAAAGGTTGATTCTATTTTAGTGACCATACTAACACACCATCTCTGTGACCATACATCCAGAGCTATGCAGAAGGTACAAGAGAGCATCTACACATTCACACACCTTATTTCTCCTGTGTTTCCATTGTCTTCTTGTCAAACAGAGGGTTTCTGTCTTGCTGTACTCCCCTGTATACTCTTTTTGCATTAATTTTCTATTTATTTTTACTCTGAAACATACCCTCTGCTTTTACTAACTCACCATTCACTCGGCATTCATCTTGCTTTTTCTCTACAGTCCCACTAGCTTTTTACTCACTTAACTTTTTCCTATAATAAACATTTCCTCAATTGGAAGATTTCAACCAAAACTGTGGGAGAACTTCAAATTAGGCTTGGTGTTAATATTTTTTTCAAATAATTACTCCAGTGAAGCAACTTCGCTTTTTTTATTATTTTTAAGGAGCTATATAAATGCCTTTTGTTATTGCAAAATAATTGTCATGACTCTTTTATGAAGTGCTGGTGAACATATGATAGACTCCTTTTTTTAAAAAAAATACAAATAGTGTTGCAAATGCAGCAGCGCACTAATTGGCACTGCAGTATCTATGACAGCAACATTATCTCATTAGGACCACAATAGATTTCAAGCAGTCAGATTCTCTTTCCCTTTTATCTAAATGTACAGCTAATTTGTTGCAGATATTTGTAAAATGCTTCTTTAAGGATTCAATTTGACGACTGAGAATGTACATAATCTGTTTGACACCTAAATTAAACACACTTTAAATTTGCAAAAAGAAACTGGAAGAAATAACTTTACATTGAAAAATGTATGTACAAAAAAGGCTGAAATATAGGACAGATGAGATTTCTTTTTACACAGTGGGTTGCCACAGTCTAGGCTCCACTGCCTGAATAGGTGGTAGAGGCAGATTCAATAGTAACCTTCAAAAGGGAAGTATGAAAAGGAACATTTGCAGGGTTGTGGGCGAAGACAAAGATGTGGAACTAATTAGGAAGCTCTTTCAAAGAGGTGGCAGAATGTTCTGTCAATGCTTCTAGTTATTGTACTTGAGAATGCCTTCTTTGTAGACCCTGGGTACAGAACTACAGTGGTTAAGTTGCTAGACCAATGCAAGAGTGCAAATCCACTGGAAGAATTGAAGTTGATTTCTCTTAAATCTGTAAATAAACCACCAGCACAATAAAACTATGAAGCTGTTCGATTGTTGTTGTAAAAAATATTGTATTAGCCATTGCATTCCCCACAGTTCTGTAATAACTACAATTAAGAGTACTGCATAGGCTAGGAAGTTTTATTTTTATTTTTTCATGCGATGTGACCATCACTGACCAGGCTTTATTTATTACCTACCTCTAATTGCCCAGAGGGCAGTTAAGTGTTAACATATTGCTGTGGTCTGGAATCATGTGTGGGCCAAACCGGGTAAAGATAGCAGATTCCTTCCCTAAGGGATATTAGTGAACAAGATGGGTTTTTCTTGACTATTATTTCGTAGTCCTCACTAGACTTCTAATTCCAGATATTTATTGAATTCAGATTCCACCATCTGCCATGGCAGGATTTAAAGCTGGGTCCCCAGAACATGACCAGGATCTCTGGATTAATAGTCTAACAATAATTCCACTGGGCTATTCCCTCCCATAATAAGTGCTTTGAAACAGCCTGAGGATATGAAAAATACTTTATAAATGCAAGTTCTTATTTGGTCTAAGGCAAAGAGGCAATGACACAAAGGTGGAGCTGAACGGTCTCGAGGAGAAGATGTTGTTTAAACTTTACATTGTTGCCATTGGTAAAAAATGATAAGTAAAATCCCATTTATCAGAAGGCAGTAATAAAAACTATTTTAAGGCAGAACAAAATAAGGTGATGAAATGGAGAGAAAACTTTATGAAAATTAATGCACAAGAATTAAATCAGAGTCAAAGTGAATTCCAGAAAACAAATCTATATAATAAAGGAGATTTATTATTCATTTATGGAGGAAGTTACGTTGCAGCTATGCAGGACATTGGTTTGGACACTTTTGGAATATCGTGTGCAGTTGTGGTCTCCCTCCTAGAGGAAGGATGTTGTGATACTTGAAAGGGTTCAGAAAAGATTTACAAGGATGTTGCCAGGGTTGGAGGATTTGAGCTATAGGGAGAGGTGGAATAGGCTGGGGCTGTTTTCCCCGGAGCATCGGAAGCTGAGGGTAGACCTTATAGAGGTTTATAAAAACGTGATGGGCATGGATAAGGTAAATAGATAAGGTCTTTTCCCTGGGTGGAGGAGTCCAGAACTAGAGGGCACAGGTTTAGGGTGAGAGGAGAAAGATTTAAAAGTGACCTAAGGGGCAACGTTTTCACGCAGAGGGAATGAGCTGCCAGAGAAAGTGATGAAAGTGGTACAATTACAACATTTAAAAGACACCTGGATGGGTATATAAATAGGAATGGTTTAGAGGAATATGGGGTAAAAACAATGACTGCAGATGCTGAAAACCAGATTCTGGATCAGTGGTGCTGGAAGAGCACAGCAATTCAGGCAGCATCCGAGGACAGGCAAAATCGACGTTTCGGGCAAAAGCCCTTCATCAGGAATAAAGGCAGAGAGACTGAAGCGTGGAGAGATAAGCTAGAGGAGGGTGGGGGTGGGGATAGAGTAGCATAGAGTACAATAGGTCAGTGGAGAAGGAGATGAAGGTGATAGGTCAGGGAGGAGAGGGTGGAGTGGATAGGTGGAAAAGGAGCTAGGCAGGTTGGACAAGTCCGGACACGTCAGGGGATCGTGTTGCTGGAGGTTAGAAACTAGGATGAGGTGGGGGAAGGGGAAATGAGGAAACTGTTGAAATCCACATTGATGCCCTGGGGTTGAAGTGTTCCGAGGCGGAAGATGAGGCGTTCTTCCTCCATGCGTCTGGTGGTGAGGGAGCGGCGATGGAGGAGGTCCAGCACCTCCATGTCCTCCGCAGAGTGGGAGGGGGAGTTGAAATGTTGAGCCACGGGGCGATTTGGTTGATTGGTGCGGGTGACCCGGAGATGTTCCCTAAAGCGCTCTGCTAGGAGGCGCCCAGTCTCCCCAATGTAGAGGAGACCGCATCGGGAGCAACGGATACAATAAATGATATTAGTGAATGTGCAGGTAAAACCTTGATGGATGTGGAAGGCTCCTTTAGGGCCTTGGATGGAGGTGAGGGAGGAGGTGTGGGCACAAGTTTTACAGTTCCTGCGGTGGCAGGGGAAAGTGCCAGGATGGGAGGGTGGGTCGTAGGGGGGCGTGGACCTGACCAGGTAGTCACGGAGGGAACGGTCTTTGCGGAAGGCGGAGAGGGGTGGGGAAGGAAATATATCCCTGGTGGTGGGGTCTGTTTGGAGGTGGCTGAAATGTTGGCGGATGATTTGGTTTATGCGAAGGTTGGTAGGGTGGAAGGTGAGCACCAGGGGCGTTCTGTCCTTGTTGCGGTTGGAGGGGTTGGGTCTGAGGGCGGAGGTGCGGGATGTGGACGAGATGCATTGGAGGGCATCTTTAACCACGTGGGAAGGGAAATTGCGGTCTCTAAAGAAGGAGGCCATCTGGTGTGTTCTATGGTGGAACTGCTCGTCCTGGGAGCAGATATGGCGGAGGCGGAGGAATTGGGAATACGGGATGGCATTTTTGCAAGAGGTAGAGTGGGAAGAGGTGTAATCCAGGTAGCTGTGGGAGTCGGTGGGTTTGTAGAAAATGTCAGTGTCAAGTCGGTCGTCACTGATGGAGATGGAGAGGTCCAGGAAGGGGAGGGAGGTCCAGGTAAATTTAAGGTCAGGGTGGAATGTGTTGGTGAAGTTGATGAATTGCTCAACCTTCTCGCGGGAGCACGAGGTGGCGCCAATGCAGTCATCAATGTAGCGGAGGAAGAGGTGGGGAGTGGTGCCGGCGTAATTACGGAAGATCAACTGCTCTACGTAGCCAACAAAGAGACAGGCATAGCTGGGGCCCATACGTGTGCCCATGGCTACCCCTTTGGTCTGGAGGAAGTGGGAGGATTCAAAGGAGAAATTGTTAAGGGTGAGGACCAGTTCGGCCAAACGAATGAGAGTGTCGGTGGAGGGGTACTGTTGGGAACGTCTGGAGAGGAAAAAACGGAGGGCTTGGAGGCCCTGGTCATGGCGGATGGAAGTGTAGAGGGATTGGATATCCATGGTGAAGATGAGGCGTTGGGGGCCGGGGAAACAGAAGTCTTGGAGGAGGTGGAGGGCGTGGGTGGTGTCTCGAACGTATGTGGGGAGTTCCTGGACTAGGGGGGATAGGACAGTGTCGAGGTAGGTAGAGATGAGTTCAGTGGGGCAAGAGCATGCTGAGACAATGGGTCGGCCAGGGTGGTCAGGCTTGTGGATCTTGGGAAGGAGGTAGAACCGGGCAGTGCGGGGTTCCCGGACTATGAGGTTGGAAGCTGTGGGTGGGAGATCTCCTGAGGTGATGAGGTTGTGTATGGTCTGGGAGATGATGGTTTGGTGATGGGGGGTGGGGTCATGGTCAAGGGGGCGGTAGGAAGAGGTGTCCTCGAGTTGGCGTTTGGCTTCAGCGATGTAGAGGTCAGTGCGCCAGACTACCACTGCGCCCCCTTTGTCCGCTGGCTTGATGGTGAGGTCAGGATTGGAGCAGAGGGATTGGAGGGCTGCGCGTTGTGAGGATGAGAGGTTGGAGTGGGGGAGGGGGGTCGACAGGTTGAGGCGGTTAATGTCCCGGCGGCAGTTGGAAATGAAGAGGTTGAGGGCAGGTAATAGGCCAGTGCAGGGTGTCCAGGTGGATGCAGTGTGTTGGAGGTGGGCGAAGGGGTCCTCGGAAGGTGGGCGGGAGTCCTGATTGTGAAAGTAAGCTCGGAGGCGGAGGCGACGGAAGAATTGTTCGATGTCACGGCGTGTATTAAATTCATTGATGCGTGGACGGAGGGGGACGAAGGTGAGTCCTTTGCTGAGGACTGATCGTTCGTCCTCAGTGAGGGGGAGGTCTGGAAGGATGGTGAAAACTCGGCAGGGCTGGGAGCTGGGAGCTGGTGTGGGTGTAGAGCTGGGAGTGGGGTCGGAGCCAGTACCTGCAGTGGGTGTGATGGTGGGGGGAATGGGGGTAGAGTCATGAGCAGGGGTAGTGTTCCCCTCGGGGTTCTGGGGGGTGGGGATAGTGAGTGGGGTCTGTGGGGGGCGTGTCAGCAGAATGCAGGTGAGTGGCGCTGGTGGGGACGGAAGTGGTGGCAGACACGGCAGTAGGGGTGGCGGAAGTCACTGAGGGTGTGGCATCGGAGATGATGTGAGTGCCGGAAGTGGCTGTGGGAGTGGCCATGATGCGGGCAGAAGTGACATCATCAATCAGCGTGGGGGTGGTAGCTGCATCAGCCGCATGGCTAATGGTGTTTCCGAGGCCAAGGGAATCTTCTGGAATGTTCGAGGAGCGCTGGTTATGGAGGTGGATAGATAAAAGTTTGTTGTACTTACAGTTTTTGATGTTGAGATGGAATTGAAATACTGTTTGTTGAGAGTATGAATTCTCCTGAGGATGTAGTACACTAGCGGCCCTCACATCATCGCCGATGCCACACCCTCAGTGACTTCCGCCACCCCTACTGCCGTGTCTGCCACCACTTCCGTCCCCACCAACGCCACTCACCTGCATTCTGCTGACACGCCCCCCACAGACCCCACTGTCACTATCCCCACACCCCAGAACCCCGAGGGGAGCACTACCCCATATTCCCAATTCCACCGCCTCCGCCATATCTGCTCCCAGGAGGAGCAGTTCCACCATAGAACACACCAGATGGCCTCCTTCTTTAGAGACCGCAATTTCCCTTCCCACGTGGTTAAAGATGCCCTCCAACGCATCTCGTCCACATCCCGCACCTCCGCCCTCAGACCCAACCCCTCCAACCGCAACAAGGACAGAACGCCCCTGGTGCTCACCTTCCACCCTACCAACCTTCGCATAAACCAAATCATCCGCCAACATTTCAGCCACCTCCAAACAGACCCCACCACCAGGGATATATTTCCTTCCCCACCCCTCTCCGCCTTCCGCAAAGACCGTTCCCTCCGTGACTACCTGGTCAGGTCCACGCCCCCCTACGACCCACCCTCCCATCCTGGCACTTTCCCCTGCCACCGCAGGAACTGTAAAACCTGTGCCCACACCTCCTCCCTCACCTCCATCCAAGGCCCTAAAGGAGCCTTCCACATCCATAAAAGTTTTACCTGCACATCCACTAATATCATTTATTGTATCCGTTGCTCCCGATGCGGTCTCCTCTACATTGGGGAGACTGGGCGCCTCCTAGCAGAGCGCTTTAGGGAACATCTCCGGGACACCCGCACCAATCAACCAAATCGCCCCGTGGCTCAACATTTCAACTCCCCCTCCCACTCTGCGGAGGACATGGAGGTGCTGAGCCTCCTCCATCGCCGCTCCCTCACCACCAGACGCATGGAGGAAGAACGCCTCATCTTCCGCCTCGGAACACTTCAACCCCAGGGCATCAATGTGGATTTCAACAGTTTCCTCATTTCCCCTTCCCCCACCTCATCCTAGTTTCTAACCTCCAGCAACACGATCCCCTGACGTGTCCGGACTTGTCCGACCTGCCTAGCTCCCTTTCTACCTATCCACTCCACCCTCTCCTCCCTGACCTATCACCTTCATCTCCTTCCCCACTGACCTATTGTACTCTATGCTACTCTATCCCCACCCCCACCCTCCTCTAGCTTATCTCTCCACGCTTCAGTCTCTCTGCCTTTATTCCTGATGAAGGGCTTTTGCCCGAAACGTCGATTTTGCCTGTCCTCGGATGCTGCCTGAATTGCTGTGCTCTTCCAGCACCACTGATCTAGAATTAGAGGAATATGGGCCAAGTGCTGGCAAATGGCACTAGATTAATTTAGGATATCTGGTCGGCATGGACGAGTTGGACTGAAGGGTCTGTTTCCGTCTTATACATTTCTATGACTCTATGATTCGAAAATACTCCAATGCTTGTTTTCTTTTTCATAAAAGGACTTTATTCTTCCAAGTGCATTTCACATAGTTTTGGCTTTTTCCAATATTAAAATATTTTCTATGTGTAATTATTTTCCAAGCAAGATCCAAGGTCTGCAAGATCCAAGGTCTGCAAGATCCAAGGTTTGCACGATCTAAGGTCTGCAAGCAAAGACAGGCCCTTCCTTCAATTCCAGAAGTGCTACAATACACCTAGATTTCCTGGAACATTTTTGATCTTTGTTAAATCTCTCCATCAAAAACCCAACCCAATCACCACCCGACTAAACTGGCTCGACTAGGACTTCTGTACTCTCACAGAAGACATAATAGACATTTTTGCAATGACGTTTTGTTCGCAACCTCTCTTTCAATTACCACAAGTTCTTGGGCACAACAGAAACGAAAGCCATTTTGATGGCTTTTTAAATTGCAATTTTGTGAGTGATTATTTGTTAATTTTATCTTTACTGTAACCTATAATCTGTATTTTTATTTCAATTCCTCTTCATGGTATGATTCACAATAAAAATTGAAAATCTTCCATGATTAGAATTGCTTAAACATATGAGCCTAGTGTCCATTCAGAAGTTACTAACCTTAACCCTACCTTTCTCTAACCCTAACTTTCATACTTAGTGCTTCCAAACTTTTTCCCACAGTGACTCCATTTCAAAGCTCAAACATTGTTGTGAACCTTCAAGAGAATTGAAAGATTTGGGATGGGAGGAGTTGCTGGTGCTAGGTAAGCAGGGGGATGTTTGAGTGAGAGCATAGCTGTTACATCTTCGTAGGAGAGCCATGGTGACTACCACTGCTATATCAGAGCCTGTGACTTCACATAGGATCCTGACGACCATGTTAAGAAACCCTGAATTAAGGTGTAAATATTAGTATTTCACAGGACTCAGATTGTTTACTCTGACACAAATTCCATTGAGGTTCATTTTAATTAGAAAGGCAGCTTTTTGAGCATTATTTGATTCTATGCAAGAACAAGTGCATGTAAGAAATTGCAGATCTGCTATCCTGAATTTGGTCGAGAGCATATTAGATATACTGGCTAAAGTAAAATCTTTTTTCTAATTTAAATGCATGCCTGAGCTGTATTTGATGAGAATTACTTTTGGCTTGCTGCATTTTTTTTGTTTATGTGGATTGGCAGCTTTGCAGGGAAACTGATGTCAAAAGCGACAGCTCCTTCTCGAGCTTTGGATCCAGATTGGCACTAATAATTAATAGTTTAGTATTTCCCACTCTGGCACTTAACTGCAGCTTCAGACCTGAGAGCTTGATTACATATTCAGTAGAAATCAGAGTGATAGAAATGGGAATGTTAACCATGGAAAAAAATTGCAAGTCGTGGTTCTTTGTTGCAAATGTGCCGGAAGTGACAGGATTGCTTGAGGGAACAACAGACTGCTGGAGGTTTTGACTGTAATATCATGTTAATTTCTTTTTTCAAAAGTATCCCAATTTAATATTTTCATTCTTGCATTCAATTCCTTCCATAGTCTTGGTACTCCCCATCTATGTAACCTCTTCGAGTCCTATAATCCACCAAGAATTTTGCATTCCTTTGATCTTCATTCTACTGCTCATCATTGGCAGCCATGCCTCCAGCTGCTCAGTCTACTCTCAATGGTTCAGGCAGATGACAGAAGAAGTCTGTCAAGAAGCACTTACTCAGCAAGACCCTGCTCACCAACACTCATTTTCAATTCTGCCAGATCCTCTCCAGACCTCATTAAGCCTTGATCTGAACTGGTCAAAAGAACAAGATCTGAAGTGAGAGTGAATGCCATTGTGATCAAGGCAACATTTGTCAACGTTTTACATCAAGGAGCCATACATAATTGAAGTCAATAGGAATTAAAGGGAAATCTTTCCACTGTTTAGAGTCATGCTTAGCACAAAGGAAGAGGATTTACCAAGGGTTCTTCAACATCACCTTCGAAACTCACAGCCTCTACGATGTAGAAAAATAGGAACAGTTGGTACACAGAAGCACCACCACCTGCAAGTTCCCTTCCAAGTCACAAACCATTCTGGAAACAAATCGCTGCATACCTCATGAGTTGTAGTTGTTCAAGAAGGTAGCTTATCACCACCCTCTTAAGGAAGAGATATGCAATAAATGTTGGCCTTGCCAGCAACATTCACATTTGCTGAATGTATTTTAAAAAATCTCTTCCCTCAGCTCTGAAATTGTCCCCTAAACTCTGCAACTTCCCACCATTTGTCCGAAAAGACATTCCTTCATATTTAGTACTTTCAACAATTTATTGATCATCTGCACAAATACCTCTTTTGTGACTCACAGTCAAGGATTGTTTGATAATGCTCATGTGAAATGCCTTGGAATATTTTAAACACATTAAAGGGGCTTAAATTCAAGCTGTTCAACACTTATGCGAAACCTTGTTTTAATAATTATCAGTACAGAAAGTCTAATATGACTTTTCTCTCTCATCACGTTTCTTTTGCTTCCATTTGTCATTGTGTCCACTTTTGTTCTTCCTGATGTACAGTAGCTTGCAAAATCTGATCAGCAGTTAAAAATAAAGATGTGGGATAGCCAGCTCCAATAGTGGATACCAGTTTATAGGATTCTACAAATCATATTGACCAGTAGTTTCACTAAAACCTGCATGATTTGAGATTAAATGGAACTAATTTTGATTTTTCATAAAAGAGTGGCAGAAAGAGATGCATTTATCTGTTGCTGTTGATAACTGTTAGGAACTATTAGGAACTGTTAGTAATCATTCTTAGAATATGTTTCCAACATTGGAACTGTATGGTCACTCAGAAACATTTTAGTAAAAGCTGGTGAGGCAGAGGGAAGCTTCAGTCAAACTGCAAACTGTTGGTGTGCACAGAACACTCCTACCCCAGCTCACGCAGTGCACGGTGAGGTAGGGTCATTGGGGAGGTACTGCTTTAGACTTTTGACAGGAAATGCAAACTGTACTGGCTGGTTTCACACCCATGACAGGTCACATCAGATAAAGCATCACTGAGCTCGATGAAAATATGCTCTGTGGTGCTTGCGAATTACAGCAACAACTTAGTGATGTTCACATATTACAACAGCAGCTTAGTGGTGTTCACATATTGCAAACAAAAACAAGTTGAACACTGAATTCCAGAGCTTAATGCTAAAATCACAGCCACCAACGGTAATTAAAACTGAGAGGCTCAAGGGCAGGATTTAGTGCATCAAGGTCTTAGAGGATTGTGAAGTTGGATGGAATTACAGAGATACAGGGAGAGGTAAAACCATGGAAAGATTTGAAAACTAGAATGAGAATTTTAAAATCATGAAATTGCTTAACCTGGAACCAATATAGGTCAGTAAGCATATAGTGATGGGTCTTAGCGACTTGGTATTATAGAAAAAGGAAACCCAAGCATTCAACACTTAACACATATATTGTCACTGGATATATGCTGTAACTCAAAATATAATTTTCTGAAATTTGCATTTGGATGAATCAATATTAAGTCCCTGGAGAGATTATTTCTTGGATTGGTGAATATTAAATGGACGAAGGACAGAAGAAAGGAAGCTTGTTATGAGAAGTACTATGACTGGAATTCATTACAAATTAGGTAAGATTGCAAATGTAAATATGATATTATGTTCCCAACTTACAGAGCCTAATAACATTGGACTAATGTTCTGAACTTGGCCTTGCTGAGCATGACATGACTAATAGAATAACTCAAGTCTTGAGCTCAATATCTATCGTGCTACTTCCTCAACTGCCTTTGGTCTAAGAACATGGGTAAACACCGCTTGAAAAGGAGTCTCAGAATAATATGTTTGTCTACAACCTAATTTCAGTGTCTACATTTTAAATAACTTCAATTGGATTGAACAATTTTGTGGATTAAGTACTTCAGACATTTATGTGGTCTGCAAATGGTTCCAGTAATTTCTCATCTGAGTTTGTTCTGCACCCCCTTGACAGCCCATTTTCTCATCATGTAGTTCTTTCAAATATCCCTTAGTGCAGCAGTGAGCATCAATTTATAATTCACCATTTTTCTTCAGCGGTTATTCTGAGTGCTTGCAGACCAAAATTACAACAAGAATTACATTTGTTGAAGATGGTCCTAAACATTGAAATGGTGCTTGAAAACGTTTCTGGGTTGCCTTCATGTAAGTAAATGCATTCAAATGGTTTTCAAAACCAGCTCAGATCATCAATTTTATATAATAAACCTCCTCCCATCCCAATGAGATATCATAAAGTTCTGCTCCAGTAAAAATGAATTGACCATTTCATGTAAGGATCTCAGATATATGATATCACAATAGAGAGAATATGACAAAATGTCCAGGGTCCATAGGCAGCTCATTTTAAAGAATAAAGTACACATACTAATGTGTTGAGCAGCTGAGCAATATAGTAATAGATAAAGAAGATGTGTTAAAAGGCTGGCAACATTCTAGATAGAGAAGGAGGGATGCATCCTAGATTATTAAAAGAGGGAAAAGAGCAAATTGTGAAGCGGTTAACACAAATTTTATAGGTGTCACTGAGCACAAGATTCATCCCACAGGACTGGAGAATTGCAAATGCCACTCTTTTGTTAAGAAAGGGGCAAAGTATAATTCAGGAAACTCCAGACCTGTTAGCTTGTTGTCAATAGTGGGCAAATTGATGAAAGCCATATTAAGGGATAATAAATTTGGAGAAAAATAAGTCAGCACTTGACAGTCAATATAGCTTTGTCAAGAACAGGTTATGTTTGACAAATTTGATGAGTTCTTTGATGAGGTGACACAGGTAGTAGATAAGGGTAGTGCTGTGGATGTCATATATTTGGACTTCCAGAAAACATTTGATATGGTGCCACATGACAGGTAGGCTGGCAAGTTAGAAGTGCTTAGGATTAATGTGTCCTTAGCACCATGAATTAGAAGTTGGCTAAAAGATAGGAAACAGAGGGTCACGATAGATGGGCACTTCTCAGATTGATGATGAGTTGAAGGTGGTGTTTGCTAGGGATTGGAATTGGGACCCTTGCTTTTTCTGGTTTATGTAATGAATTTGAAGATGGGTGTTGAGAGCGAAATCTCTAAATTTGCAGATGATACTAGGCTAGGGAGAATAGTGAATGATGAAGATGGCACTGAGTGACTTCAGAGGGACACTGACAAGTTGGTCAAATGGGTAGAGGAATGGGCAGGAGGAGAAAGTGAGGACTGCAGTCTCTGGAGATCAGAGCTGAAAATGTGTTGCTGGAAAAGCACAGCAAGTCAGGCAGCATCCAAGGAACAGGAGAATCGACGTTTTGGGCATGAGCCCTTCTTCAGGAATATTCCTGACGAAGGGCTCATGCCCGAAACGTCGATTTTCCTGTTCCTTGGATGCTGCCTGACTTGCTGTGCTTTTCCAGCAACACATTTTCAGCTAGATGATTGGTCAAACCTGGAAGATAAATTTCAATGCACAGAAATGTGAGATAATGCATTTTGATAAAAGAGGCACAGATTGAAAATACAGGCTCAATGGTATAACTTTGAGGGGAGTGCAGAGACAGAAGGACCTTGCAGTTCACATGCATGACTCTCTGAAGTGGCCAGGCAAATTGAAACACTTGGTAAGAAGGTTTATCAGATTCTTAGGCTTATAAATAGAGCTTTTGAGTATAAAAACAAGCAATTGATGTTACACCTCTAAAAACGATGGGTCAGATCAATTAGTAATTTGGAGCATTGTGTTCAGTTCTAGCCAGTTTATTTAAATTTATGAAGAGCAAACAAAATTACAGCACAGGAAGAGGCCCCTCGGCCCTCCAAGGCTGCACCAGTCCAGATCCTCTATCTGAACTAGAAAGATACCAGGAATGAGGGATTTTAGATACAGGAAAGTTAGAGAAATTGTGCTTATTCTCCTTGGAGCAGAGAAGATTAAGAGATTATCTTATTGAAATGTTTAAAATTGTAAACAATATTGACAGGGTAATGGAGGGCATTTTCGTTTCACTAATTGACACATCAGTAACTAAGGTTCTCAATTTTAAGATTGTAAGCAAGACAGCTAGGAGTGTGATGTGGAAAAACTTCTTTCCTCAGATTTGTTAGAATTTGGAATGTACAGCCTGGGTGTATGGCGGAGCCAGATTCCATGTGGGGTTTTGAAAGAGCGCTGGATATATTTGAAATTAATTGAGAGGGCTGTGGAGAATGTGTTGCAGAATGGGCCTAGCTGGTTAGCTCTTTCAGGATCCTGCACAGACACAATGGTCAAATGGCTTTCTTAAATGCTATGAATCCTATGATTCTATGGGAGATCTCCTCTTAAATACTTACAATTGTGTGGGGAAGATGTTTCTTAAGCCATTAAAAGCAGGAAAGTAGCCAATTAGCTCATAAAAGGCACAAAACCTCCATGTAGGCCACACAAGGTAGGAAACCTCCATTTTGGCTGCAAGACAATCCTCCAATAGCAGTACAGGGAAGCAACATTGCTGTACTGGTCAGTTAAAAGCCTTTGAAACTAGAAAAATAAAAGAGCATTGTTTTACACTAGACTTAAAAATATTTCAGGCAAAAATAATAAATCAATCCGATATACTACAGAATTAAAAGCCTGTAAAGTAGCATTGAGATACTGCTTTAAAGTAAAAATAAATAATCAAATTTGGAAGAATTGTTGAAGGATTAATATTGCCAGGAAGAGTTCATTTCAAAGGTGAGCCAAACAGAACATAGGATTGGGCATTTTGGGGAAAACATTCCTTAAGATACTGAATTTTTCCAAACTAGACATTAAATTAGATGCACTTCTATAGTCAATTGGGACAATGGCTGATAATGTTATACACCAAGGCACAAAGGAAGGCACACATATTTTTGATGAAGTTCGAGAAGGTTTCGACAATTACTTTCGTCTGAGAATAAATAAATGTATTGAAAGAGTAACATTTAATAAAAGAGTTCAGTATTCAGGAATCCATATATAATTTCATTAATAATTTTTACAAATTGGTGGGTAAATGTTTCTCTGGAGCTTTTCAATCAGACTTTATAAAATGCAAAACTATTGTTGAAATTGCTGATGAACCTTTGTCAGATTTATAACAGTCCAAAGAAGATTTGACTTTGGAGAAAGCTTTGCAGATATTTTTGGAAGACGAAAACAGAAAGAATTACAGAAAAATCCAGAGAGGAGATCAACCTTATCAGAGGAGTGCAACCAACATCTATTTAGTTTATAAGGCACAAAATTCCAAAAGA